>NW_024039351.1:0-428841 GCF_016077235.1 Cyprinodon tularosa
TGGCTGAGTCCTCAGAAAACTTCTGTATATGGCAGCTGTCCATGTTGTATGTGAAGTCCGAGGTGTAGAGAGGGAAGAGAAACAGAGACAGAACACTGCCCTTGGGGGCACCAGTGCTGAAGACTGCCACCTCTGACTGACAGCCGTGCAGTTGCACTTGCTGAGGGCAGTCAGTTAGGTAGTTGATGGTCCAGGCAGGAAAATGTTGGTCCACTCCAGCGTCCTCCAGCTTCCCCTCATCAGCGCTGGTCTGATGGTGTTGAAAGCTCTGAAAAAGAACATGACTCTCAATGGACTCCTGATGCTCTCCAGGTGGGTGAGCGCCCCCTGCAGCAGGTAGATGATGGCATCTTCCACTTCGATGTTTGTCCAGTAAAAATACAGCAGTGGGTCCAGGGTTGGACTGACCGCGGTGCATAGGTATGCTAGAATGAGGCACTCAATGGTCTTCATCAGGAGGTCAGGGTGACTGATCTTAAGTGGGCCAGTGCAGCATTTTGGGAACCGGTACCACACAGGAGGTCTTCCACAGAGTGGGGACCACCCCCAGGCTGAGGCTTAGTTTGTAGATGTAGCTGAGATCCTCAAAGAGCTTATCTGCACAGGTCCTCAGTGGCCTTGGGGGGATGCCGTCCCCTGCCGTCTGTTTCAGCCTCATCTTATTATTATATCTAATAGATATGCAAACACTACATACGATAATGCACAAGGTAAATGAAAAGCTAGTAGACGGGCACAAAAATGGGACTAAGAGTTTTTTCTGCTTAAAGGGTCTCTAAGGAATGTTTAAGTTTTGAGGCCTGGTGGGTTAATTCATGTGTGGTTTCCTTTAAGATTGAGGCAGATAAATATAAATAATTGATGCAGAGATCTTAAATGCAATCAAAACAGTAAAGCTTTATTCAGTTTTACAGTGAATAATGAAGAATAATCCGGAAATGCATTAAAATGTAGCAGCACTGGAAAAAAAATGGGTTAGGCTCAGAGGAAATCAGGAAACCAGGTCACGAGGCGGGCCATCTAGAACATTCTAAAAAAAGCTTTTTAAAAAAACAATCCACTGGACTTTGTTTCCAAGTTTGAAAATGTTTGCTTCCCATCCAGGAACCTTTTTCAATTAAAAATGTCGGAAATAGCGTTGAGTTGGCGGCTTTATAGAGTGGACCAAAAACTAAGCCTTGTTTCGGCTTAGAAACCATGCAAATTGAACTGGATGAACGGGTCAGCCCCTTCAGAAGGGGCAGTCGTTCTTTGTTCTTTGTTAGTTCTTTGTTAGTCTGCACTACCCGATTCCTGTCTATGTCTCTTAAAGTCTCGAACTCAACGCTTTTTCTGACAAATTTGAAAAATCTTGCTGGATGTGAAGCAAAATATCTACAAACTTGGAAACAAAGTCCAGTGGATTGTTTATTGACCTTTTGGAATGACTATGGATGACTGAGAATCTTCAACAGCACATCTAGACCAATCCATTTTCTCCCGCTTAGTCCTTGTCAGGTTCACGGTGGGGCTAGTGCCCATCCCAGACATCCTATGGGCAAGAGGCGGGATACACCCTGGACAGGTTGCCAGTCTGTCGCAGGGCAACACAGAGACACACAAAGACACACACAACCATGCACACACCCTCACACCTAAGGACAATTTAGAGAAGCCAGTTAACCTAATATTCATATTTTTGGACTGTGGGAGGAAGCTGGAGTACCCGGAGAGAACCCACGCATACACAGGCAGAACATGCAAACTGTTAGCAGAACAGTGGCAAACGATTATCGACAAGGCTGGATAATTTTTCTCATCTACTTTAGGGTTTTTATTTAGATCAGTGGTTAAAAGTAGTGCCGAGCAGATGCCATTTTTTGGCCCCGATACCAATACCCAATATCAGGCTGTGCAGTATTGGCCCACACCGATAACATACCGATACCATGTTTGAAATGGATGTGTGTGTATATATGAAGAACTGCATACTACTTGGATGAAAAATAATTGCCATCATAACTTTTTTTAAGCTGCTGCCTTCCTTTGTGAAGCAGGAAAAAGACTAATACAAACTTAATCCCTATAACATTTTGTTGCCTACTTGGAATGGGTGACAATAGTTGAATAAATTTTTGGCTTTCAAAATGCTATCGATGCCCTATTTGTCGTTACTCGCCGATACAGTTACTATCATTTTACTGCAGTATCAGGCCCCTGCCTGATACTGGTATCGGTGTAACACTAGTTAAAAGTAAACATTTTTTTTTATTGGGCATGCATTAAAGTTGCTGGTGACATGAACTTGATTTAATACTTTGTTACTTGCTATTTCTACCAAACAATTCCTCTTTCATCTGCTACAAATAACATTGGGAATACCCAGAGAGCCTGGTCGGCATAAGGGAGCAATCCCTGGATTCCCAGTGACAGCTACCGCTCAGAACAACAACAACACAATATTTAAAGTTAGGATCATAATGCTGATGATGTCAGGAGCTCAGAGGTTTGGACCCAGAATTCAGACGAGACAGACAGTGAAGCTTTAAACGAGTTTATTGAAACAAGCTGCGTGTGGCTGCTCATCAGCTGGCGGGTTCACTGGATACGCTGGCAAAGTTCAGTCTGAGCTCAGGAGGAGGAGTGAAGTCCGGAGGAGCTGAGCTCCGCAGCGTGAGACTGAGCCCGAACCAGAGATCCAGAAGGGTAGAGAAGCAGCGACCAGCAGCAGCCAGAGCACACAGAGAAAACGAGGGATCCAGGAGGGATAATCCAAGCCGTGGTCAGAAGGCAGGTCCAAGGTCGGCAACAGGTAGAATCCAGAGAAACAGAACAGGCAAAACAGGGCAGAGCAGGGGCGGCCAAAACTCAGAAGTCCGGGGGCAGAAACCGGTCAAAATCAGGCAGAACACATACAGAGAAACGCTAGAACTAGACAGGCTGGAAGCTTGAATAATCTGGCACCATGGGCTGGGAACTAGTGGCATAAATAGGAGAGGAAACAGGTGGATCTGATAAGAGATAATAGGGCCGGGGAGGAGCAAAGCAGATAAGAGGAAAAACAGAGTAAAACCCAGCCTACGGTGCCAAGATCATGACAGATGAGGGTGTGGGTTAGCATGTATGGACCATAGATTGAACTAGGGATGCTAAAATCATTCAAGCATTTATAGAATTTTTAGACCATATTTATAATTTTGTTTTTTATTTGCACTTCAAGATCTTTAGTATACATCCACATTGTATTCTCCTGACACCTGGAAACCAGTCAGCACCGATATTTCTCTGCCTGATGTAAGAAAACACTTAAGAGATGTGACCTCGCTGGAATCTAGATTTTCACCAACGCTCTGTGTTTCATGGGGGCACCTTGCCCTGTATTGCGATGAGGGGAGAGAAGTGGAGCGGATGCAGGAAAAACTATGAGTCTGATGTTTATCTGTCATCGGCTGGCTGCAGATCAAAAGAGCAGCACTGGCAGGCAGAGCAGAGAATACACCGGAGCCTCCGCTTTGTGCCAGGCTCTAGGTTCTCTGAGGTAGACGAGCAACAGAGAGGCCCAGCTCCCGGCGAGGAGTATGTTTCTGCACTGTCTACGTGTTCGGGTGCGTGGGTGTGTGTGTAGTGGGGGTTTGTGTTTCCATGGGGTTGGAGAAGGTGTGGGCACATACACAATGTCTCAAGGCAAAGATCTGGCACTGGGAAAATGTCACCAGAATCTGAGAAACAGAAAAAGAGAAACACACAAGAAGAGAGTCAGGAAAGTGTGAGGAACAGACGCTTGTGCTCTGGGAGGTGTGGGATTTGGAGTCGACGGAAAACAGAGCTATTCTCTCAGAGTGGATGATTGGGAGAAATAAAATAAAGAAATGACACAAAGACACAAGCTTTCTTTATTGAACACCTCTGCAGTATCAGTGCTCAGCTGCTGAGTGGATTCAAGGACATTTCTAAATTACACCTCTCTAAGGTTACTATTTTCTTTCCAGCCTTGGAAAAACCGTAATACACAAATACATAACAATAATAGAAAAAAAACATTACACCATCCTTCTTTCGTCTTCATTGTTTTGTTCATTGTATTATTCAGGAAACATAGCTTTACACTAAGGCATAAACCAAAAACAAATGTTGGAAAAGGGTACATTTTCCAATTATATATATATATATCACAGCTGTATAGAATATTTCACACATATTTGACATTTCACAAATAAAACAATTCCATTCGCTGCCATACCAATTTCCACAGTTTTTGCTTCTAGGTTGTAATGTGAATAATTACTGTTGCTACTTAATTTTACTTTAATCAAAAAGCTTTTGGACTTTCATATGTAGTTCTGTGCACACACCTAACTGAATGTCTGTTCGGTCAACAAATGAATAGGGTTATTCTAGTTCAAATCCTCATCAAACTGTTAACTCTGCAGACATGGAAAACATTCACAATACATCCCATTCAAAATGAAATTAATTAACAAAAATCATTTAATTCCAAGTCAAACAAATTTCAGTTAAAAACAATTCACTTAACTAGTGAAACTCAATAATTAGCTATGCCCAGATAACAAAATAAATAACAATGGTTAAATTTTTACCAAGATAATTCAGTATCACAGTTGAGGAGAGATTTTATGTGTTTTTTATTTTTTATTTTTAACAGTGTCCTGTCTGTCGATGTGGCAATAGGAATAATTGTCTTGATGCCAAAAAGAGCCCAACAGATTTTGCTTTGACAGGTGGAGCAGTACGGCTATCGCCACAGTGTTACGCTGGATTTCTGCATATAAATTGCTTTATTATAATTATGCAGGGAGTTTTACAGATTTTATGGACCCTGCATTCTAAGTAGAACAGGAAAGGAAAAACAGAAAAAATGGAGAAAAGATGAAAGAAAGAGGAGATAAAAGGGAGATAATGATAAAACATCTTCAGTCTGCTTCATCACCTGCAAAGAGATTTAAAATAAAAAGCACAACCAACGGATATAGTATAAGAGATTTTATGTTTTAGAACCAAAGTCAGGTTTAAATTGAAGAGTTTAGAGTGAGCTCAAATTAGCTTTCCACATATTTAGCATAAAGGGATAGGGAGTGTAGAAGAATTGTAGACAAAGATCTCTGATTAGTGCAAAAATGTTTATGGTTTCATTTTCAGGAGAGAAATTGAATAATTTCAATTAAATAAAGTTTATTGTGGTTTTAGATTTTTTTTTTCCAAAATATAATATTCAGTTAAAGAATGATTAGGGAAGTTTTGACTACAATTACAATAAAAATATGTTTCATCACAATTATAAAAGTTTTAGTTTTATTGATGGAAATTAGTTTTTCTTTCATTGAATAATATTGACACACATTTATCTCCATAATCAGGAATTATGGCATTAAAAAGCTATTTTTGATGGTCTCAAGTTGTCAAAAAGTTACTATATCAGAGAATTGTAAAATGAGTGAATTGTAAAGTATTGTTTAAAAATAACTGAATTAACTTAGGAGGAAATATCCATTCGATCTCTATCCGTTCTAACTAGACTTTAGTAAGAAAATGTTATTGCTCCATAAATGCACAAAGTTAGTCTCAGAGTTTTTACTTATATATGCTGGTGAATAACATTTAACATGGGTCAACACATAAGAAAAAAAAAGTTTGGCATTAATTTCTGACACATCTCTGAAATATCTGTCACCTTTGGTGTTCTTCTGGGTAGAGCATCTGTACCAGGCTTTTAGCCAGGAATATTTTATAGAGTGTACACCTTGGCGTATCACATCTGTAGGCTTTGTGTGGCATAGGGTGTTTCGGGGTATCCTCCCCCTGAAAATGTCTGAATGTAGACTCTCTTAAAAGCTATTTCCTGCATTTTGAGGTGGAATGTAAATTTTTTTTGTCTTTTTTACAACACTACTTTTGTCCTGATTATTGGAAGTATGTGTGCTTGACTAGAGGTGGAAATTTCATAAGGAAAACATGAGATTATTTCTAGGCACTATATTTTGTTTCATATCTTAATTCAAACAATCAGAGAGAGTAATGCCACGGTCACACCGCGATTTAAGCACTAAAAATTGCGCCTGCTGCTTCATTTTTGAAGCTTGTTCACTTTAAGGTCAGATGTGCCTCAAAAGCATCTTTGATGCTTCTTAAGTGCGTCCAGTAAAGTGGGTACAGATGTGTCTAATGCTTCTGCTGTTCTTGTGTTCAATGGTAGAGAGTGGCTTTGCTATATTTGGTGTGATAATTAAGTAAAAAATACTTGAATATATTTTTATGCGAGAAAGTCCACCTCAAAAGACCATCTGTGCAGTCAGTTCATAAAGATTATGATCTTACTTAAAAATATTATTTCGCTGTTAGAGCCACTCAGATCCCAGCATACCAACTGAGCGCTGTCACTGGGAATTCCCAGCAGCCGATTTGCCTCTTGGGTTTTTCCCCGACTGTTGGTGGCGCCTTGAAGTAGATGTTAGTGTTCTTCAGGTATGTGGTAAAAACTGCATGCACCAGAATAATAAAAGCGAACAAATTATGCCAGCAGGTTTCTACATTTTAAGTTAATTTAGGCATTAATAAACTCTTTCAGTGGAATGATCATTGCAATCTGCATCAGTAGCACTGTGTACATGTCTCTGCCACCTCACAGATCAGCTTCTCTGATTGGTTGATGTGGGATGGTGAGTAGCAAAAAATCTATTTTCCAACTCCAGCAGCTGCTGCTTGGGAAAGTTTGATCAAAGTTTCCAGGAGAAAAACATTCATCATTTTTTTGGTAGAGTATACATATGCATTGCTAGCTAAAAGCCTTATCTGTACGGCTGCTGTGGCACTCACACTTCACGATTACCTCTTTCTAAAATCATGTTGTTGAACGAAAAGTGAGCTATAATTCAGTATTTTACACATAAACAACTCAAAAATAAGCATGTGAGGAACTAAAATGATATTTTTTGATTGAATGTTAAAAGACATTAAATCCAATCTCTTTTAGTTGTTCTCCAGTCTCTTGTTTACAAGCAGAACCGTCTGTCCTTCCATATACGTCCATTTAAATAGCTGCCACTCAGGGCTTTGCCCCTTCCTGCCTAAAAAATGCCAGAGAGCGTGAGACATCAATGTAACATAAGCGCAAAATGGCGGCAATCTAAACATTTATTTAAGGATGATCATTTGTAGAAATTAAGTTATCTTTCAAATAAAGTATAAAGTTATAAGTTACTTATCTGTTCAATAGACATGTTCCTCCTAAAGGCGATGCTGTTTTGCCGTGTATTTATCCTTTGCAAATATGCATATGCGAGGCAACGGCTGAAAAGGGGGTGGGGTAAAGGTGGAGTAGAAGCTGCATCGGAGGTAAAGAGACGTCACTTCTAACACATCTTGTTTTTGGTCTAGAGACACTGCTCAACACTCCACCTAATGGAGAAAATCCCCTTAATGCTCCTTTAAACAATAAACCGTCTAAGAGACAAATGATCACATGTATTTATGTCCCCTAGGGTGACCCAGCTCTGTAGGAGACAATCCCTCCCAGATTGACCCCTCTCCAGGTGGATTGTAGATTAATTTTTTCATATTTCCTTACATGTTTTAACTAAATTCTTTTTTTTATTATTATGTTTTACAGATCACATCCATTATTGTAACAATTATGAGATAAAATTCACTCCATACGACGTGAGCCTCCTGATCTTAGTGCGAAATGTTAGTTCAGAGACACAGCAGAAGAAAAAGTACAGTAAGCTGGAGAATATAACTCCATGTTTTCTCTGTTTGCTTTGTGGTTATCACTCTGTGTGTTCCTGTATGTGCGTGTGAGCCTCATAAGGTGTGTGTTCTCCCATTTAGTCGAACTCAATGTCAAACCTATTTCCAAATCACTGATTCAGCTTTGTGGAGATACAGTGCAGTGGCGCCAGTGCTAACCTTTAGAGATTACGGTGACATTAAAAGCCGCGTATGACGAGTGGAGAGACTTCAACCTCTCGGAGGCTCATCTGATGCAAATGTCCTCTCTCACCTCTATCAGCAAAAGTAATTATGACAAAGCACTGTGACATCTCAGGCTGGGTAAGAGAGGAGAAGAGCACCGAGTAGAGGTCCTAGAAATGCACCAATCTCTCTGGGTAAGGAGGAGACAATTATCTGTTCATGCTGAAGAGGCGGCGTAGAGGGAGGAGCCCTCGACCCTGGAACCCTCCGCATCTCAAATTCAAGCATATTCTGCTCCGGGACCCATAAGGGATTGCAACAAGACAATCATACTGCTGTTAACACTCTCTGGATTTTGTAATCCATATTTCCAGTCAATTCACAAATATGTAGCTGGCTTGCAATTTATCAGTGTGACTGCTGCTGCATTTTTATTTCCTGAGAGGCATAAAGCATTTATAGTATAAAGCGCTATTTATAGTCTGCATAAAGATTTGATTAAGTGAGTTTACAGGTGCTGGTCATAAAATTAGAATATCATGAAAAAGTAGATTGATTTCAGTAATTCCATTTAAAAAGTGAAACTTGTATATTATATTCATACATTACATACAAACTCATATATTTCAGATGTTTATTTTGTTTAATTTTGATGATTACAAATGACAACAAATGAAAATATCAAATTCATCATATCAGAAAATTAGAATATTACTGAAGACCAATAAAAACAAAGGATTTATAGAAATGTTGGCCAACTGAAAAGTATGAACATGAAAAGTATGAGCATGTACAGCACTCAGTATTTAGTTGGGCCTCCTTTGGCCTGTATTACTGCAGCAATGCGGCGTGGCATGGAGTCGATCAGTCTGTGGCACTGCTCAGGTGTTATGATAGCCCAGGTTGCTCTAATAGTGGCTTTTAGCTCTTCTGAATTGTTGGGTCTGGTGTATTGCATCTTCTTCTTCACAATACCCCATAGATTTTCTATGGGGTTAAGGTCAGGAGAGTTTGCTGGCCAATTAAGAACAGGGATACCATGGTCCTTCAACCAGGTACTGGTAGCTTTGGCACTGTGTGCAGGTGCCAAGTCCTGTTGGAAAATGAAATCTGCATCTCCAAAAAGTTGGTCAGCTGCAGGAAGCATGAAGTGCTCTAAAACTTCCTGGTATGTGGCTGCGTTGACCCTGGACCTCAGAAAACACAATGGACCAACACCAGCAGATGACATGGCACCCCAAACCATCACTGACTGTGGAAACTTTACACTGGACTTCAAGCAACGTGGATGAAGTGCCTCTCTTCTTTTCCTCCAGACTCTGGGACCTTGATTTCCAAAGGAAATGCAAAATTTACTTTCATCAGAGAACATGACTTTGGACCACTCACCAGCAGTCCAGTCCTGTTTCTCTTTAGCCCAGGCAAGACGCTTCTGACGCTGTCTGTGGTTCAAGAGTGGCTTGACACAAGGAATGCGACAGCAGAAACCCATGTCTTTCATACGTCTGTGTGTGGTGGTTCTTGAAGCACTCACTCCAGCTGCAGTCCACTCTTTGTGAATCTCCCCCACATTTTTGAAGGGGTTTTGTTTCACAATCCTCTCCAGGGTGCGGTTATCTCTCTTGCTTGTACACTTTTTTCGACCACATCTTTTCCTTCCCTTCGCCTCTCTATTAATGTGCTTGGACACTGAGCTCTGTGAACAGCCAGCCTCTTTAGCGATGACCTTTTGTGTCTTGCCCTCCTTGTGCAAGGTGTCGATGGTCGTCTTTTGGACAACTGTCAAGTCAGCAGTCTTCCCCATGATTGTGTAGCCTATAGAACTAGACTGAAAGACCATTTAAAGGCTTTTGCAGGTGGTTTGAGTTAATTAGCTGATTAGAGTGTGGCACCAGGGGCCATCAATTTTGAACCTTTTCACAATATTCTAATTTTCTGATATGATGAATTTGAGATTTTCATTTGTTGTCATTTGTAATCATCAAAATTAAACAAAATAAACATCTGAAATATATGAGTTTGTATGTAATGTATGAATATAATATACAAGTTTCACTTTTTAAATGGAATTACTGAAATCAATCTACTTTTTCATGATATTCTAATTTTATGACCAGCACCTGTATAATGAATTTATATTATGGCACTATCATTTGATGGGGTTAAAACCGATAAACGCAAGTCATCTTTTCAAGCTGAAACACAGGTAAAAATCACTCACCTTTCAGCTGAACTCATAGCTCTACATCCCAAATTGGTGTCCTGTGTGAATGGTGTGGATCCAGGGGTGAAAGGCCGGAAAAAGTTTTATAATGACTTGGGCTGAAACGATTAATCGAATTAATCCTGATTAATCAATTACGGAAATAATCATCATTAATTCAGTTATTGATTAACCGTTAACTGGAGCATAGAGACCCTAAAACATGCATTTAGCTGACAGAGCGACCCACTTAGAGCAGTAATTATACCAACATTGTGAAAAAATATATAAATATTTTGCCTTTAAGATTTTTTTTTTATTCTTCTGTCAATATGCTCTATCCAGAACTGCACAGGTCAAATATGTTCTGTTTCACCTGGTTTAATTCTGTATTAAATATTCTTTGAGGAAACTTTCACTATCTGCTTATTAATTAATTAATGGGGAAAATATAGTGCATAATTAGTAAAAAAAAAAAAAAGCTTTGTTCATCCATAGTTGAAGTAACTGCATTTTTTATTTTTATTTTTTTACATTTCTTTTGTTCAAAGGTTTATTAACTGGCCAGAGTTAAAGTTTAGCTAAAAAATTATTATCTTTGGTAAGTTTAATCATTATGACGCCAATAAAGACTTTTCCATCTAACTCTGTAAAGGTTTGTAAATACGTGCATTTATTGTTAAATACTAGTGGAAATGCTGGAATTTTGATAAGAACTTCCATAACATAAGAACTTCCTTCCTGTTGATGTATAAATACTTTCGATTTATCATATCCTAGAACTTTTCTTGATCATTCTATTAAAGTAAACTAGATTGGCACTTTTAAATTAAATGTTGCAAAATCTCCTTCTGGTGAAACGCGCCCCCAGCCCCCACAGAGACGTTTAATCACTCTCACCAATCTTTTTTAATGCAAAAAGAAAAATAACTTTTCTAATCAAATGGATTCCTTAAGGCTAGATTTTTATGACAAATGCGATTAAATAAATCTACTTTTCCTCAGGATGAAAATATATTTTATAATCTCCTATTCTAAACCTTGTTATAAACATAAATATGCATCTGTACTACCAGGAACATAGAAATAACATATCTGATCATTTCACTTCTCTGAACTAATTTTACTGGTCTTTAAATAATCCACTCATTCACTATTCTGTATTTTACACCACAAACAATCCTTTGTCTGCCAAATAAACATGACTGTAAGGTTAACTGATTGCCTTGCATAGATGAGCAGGTATATACAATGAGAGATTCAGAAGAGCATGAAATAAGTAAGAAAAACCGATTAAACAGCATCTGAGGGTGAAAATTTACCGGCATGCTGTGCTGAATTACACGTCGCCTTTGGCGAAGGGGAAGAGCAAGACAAGGCATGACAGGGCATCAAAACATCATGGTTTAAGTTGTTTCTCTGTAAATGGGTCTGGAAATGTAATCTCACCCATTCATGTGGTCAGTGCATAAATCATTTTTGAAAACTTGAAGGAAAATTTGTGGTGAAACGTCTCTCACCCAGAGATCAAGATAGTTTTTCTAAAAAAGAATCAATGATTCCTTCTAAATTATGTTATTTTGTAAACATAGTGCTGACCGCCAGTGCATAATTGACAGATAAACATACAGAGTGAAAGAAAATTGAGTTTCACTCTAAGTGTATCGAAGTCCACAGAAGGGATTCATTAGAAAGCATCAGATGTCAAAAACCACTAACATATTCTGTCCTTTGCCAACATTAAAAGAAATGTGTTTTTGCATCTGAGGAAAAGGTAAAATAGCTCCTTACCTGACATGGAAACTGATATATGGAGATGTGACGGCCCTGAGGAGAAGATCAACAGCTGTGTTTTCCAATACAACATGAAATTCAGCATGTGTAAATAAATGCAGGAAAAGGAGCAGGTGAAAATACTAAAATACTTCAGATGTAATGTGAACATACCTATGATTATAAACAGCTTAACTGATTGTGCTAATTTGCTATGCTAATGTGCATTCCTAATATATGAAGCTGACATATGTTTGGACCCTTAATTAAAGAATCAATTTAAGTCAAACCAAAACATGCCTATTCTTTTTCAAAATGTTATGCTTTATGTTTACTAAAACATTAAAAGTAATTTTACAAAGTCCAACAGTCCTTTTCCTGTACCTGCATTAAGGATTCTTTCCTGTGAAGGCTTTGCCAAAGGGTGAGTTAGAGTTGCTAAATGAGCCAACATGTATGTTATCTGAATGTAGGAGGAAATTAGGGTAAAATATTCAATCTCTGTGAAAACATACATTTTTCTTTTCATTTTATTTTCTTTTATTTAATTATTTTTTTCTACATCTTTGGCTTTTTTATAGCACTGCTTTCAAAAAGTGTTTCAACCTGGGAAAACTCACACATAGAAAAGCTGGATTAGAAAAGTTTTGTTGACATGAAATAATTCTTTGGCACTCGGTCCCCAGCCACCCAGACAGTGGTGGAATAAGGTGGATGACTGGGACTGAGAATAGCCTGAAAGTGAGAGAGGAGATGGGGTGGAGGTGGGTGCAGCAGGGAGGTTGGGACAGAAGGTAAATGAAGGGAATCTTGAAAGATGACTGGCTTTGAAGGAGGTGCGGTCCCGGCATGTGGGACATCAGCAGGTGCTCCATTTCAGGCTGATAAGTCCTCCTCCTTAAAGAAGCTTAAGCTTCTTTTATTACATTTTCCAACAAGCTCTTGTTTTTTGTAATAGTTAAAAACACAGTAATTGATCATTTTGAAGCAGCAGGAAAATGGAAGAAGGTTTTGATTTTCTTTTTATATATATATATATATATATATATATATATATATATATATATATATATATATATATATATATATATATATATATATATATACAAGTTAATGGGTGTTCAATCTTCTGGGGGAATAAATCCCACACTTTTCACTCAACTTAAAGCGATCCTTGGCTGGTCATTGGCTGGTCCCTAAAATTCCTTTTGAAACATTAATATTAGTACAAAAATATTCTTTCTGTCAGATTTGTGGACATTAAGATCTAAAGAGAAGCATTATCTCCTGGTCAGACCCTGTAATTCAGTGCAAAGGTGGAGTCAGAGTGAAGAATATGTCACTCAGGTGGCTGGAAGTTGGAGGAAAGTGTGCTGCTATTTGGCTGGCATTTAACTGGGAAGGGCCATTTTGAATGGCTGCTACTGTAGATAAACTTTAAGGCCAACTTCTTGTCAATTTTAGCAAAGGAGGTGAACATTTATGGAAGACGTTCTGATGAGCTTTTAATAAACGACTTTGCTCCATTACTGATCTGTGGTTGACGTAACCTTACTACTGTACCTCTACCTGTTTATTACAGCCAAGCATAACATAAATGGATGAAGACGTCACACTTCGCATTGCCTGGTAATTTAATTGACTGGACAAAAACACATCTAATGTGAATGGCATTGTAGAATCCTTTGTTTGAAGGCCTGTATAGGAATGTTTTATTAGAAGCTATTTCCCATATCCTGAGGGTTCCTATTAGCCTTACAGTTAGGCCTAAATAAAGTAATAACTCTATTATTAACGAGCTCTACATCTCGACCTTGAGCTTCACTGCTTAAACTGAAACATGAGTAAAACCATTGTTCTTGCAAATTTCACTTACTTAGAGCAGCTAAGCAATAAAATGTAGCAATGGAAAAAGATGATTTACACTTAAAATAAAAAATGACATTATCTATATAAAATGCATAATATCAATAAATTTTACTTTAAACCCACGCTAACGTACAATTTAATACCAACAAGATTGGTATACGTTTACAGGCTCCTCTGGTATCTTTTGTATGGTAACAAGCAACACTGTTTAAACCGATGGAAAAGTTAGCATTATGCTAATCTAGGCACTTACCTATCAAGTGAAAAATCTTCTTTCTTAGATTTTTTCCAGCTAGATAAAGCTTGGCTTATGTTTATCTTTGTTTTTGATTTCCCAGGTGTAATTGTCTTCTAAGTTATTTTCTTTTCTTTGTTTCTTGTGCTTCTGCTGCCTATGCATGGTCCTGCAGACTGTCAGTCATTGGGTTAGTGTTGCTGAATGATCTTCACCCACGCTTCTTAATCACACTGAACTGCCAGCATGGCGAAACATGTTATCCAGAGCATTAGTACTGTTTTACCCATCACCAGCTTCTGTACTTTACTGTCACGGCACATTGCTAACAACTAATCAGACTTATTTATAAACTAAAATTTAACTCTTCAATTATGATAATGTGTCTGATTATTAGTGGAGCTAATAATGCGCCAAGAATAACACATATGTAATTTAAGTTTTCAGGCAGTAAAAAGGAAATTAAATTGTTGCACAATATCCATTTAAATTAGGAGGGAAAAAAAACATAATTTTAGGTGAAAATTTTCCCCTTTTTCTATCAGTTTTTGCAGTGTTCCCATTCCAGTTTCTGTCTGTTTTGCATACTGGTTTCGTTATCTGCTTGACGGCATAAAATTGTGACAAATTTGATGGAAAATAACGTCAAAAATCATCAGATCCAGACTGGCTGTTCATCCTGGAGTAAAATTCTAACCATCGGATATGAGTCGGATTCAAGACAGCATATAAATGTGGCTCAAAGTCCACCTTTGTTTTAAACAGCCTGACCTGATCACCAACCCCTAAAAAAGTCAGATTTAGGCCGATTTTGCCTCCATTGAGAAAAGGACCTAAGGAATATGTTCCAAAACTGTATATTCATTTATAGATTTATTGACTTTGTTTACTGTTGCTTTATTTTTCTACAGGTGGTTATAAATAAGTTGCCTAAACTGTTGCTTATGATTTTAGTGCTGAAAAATTGTCCACACAGAACTGCCCAATTAAGTTGATTTTGATTTGATTCAAAAATTGTAATAAAGACTTATTTTAACTAACTAGCATTGTTTTGCTTAAGGCTTTAAAACCCTGCTAAAAGTCGAGACTGATGATTGCAGAAAACTAAACTACCGTATTTTCACGACTATAAGGCGCACTTAAACGTCTTTTTTTTCCCTCAAATTGTGCGGTGCGCCCTATGGTGCGGTGCGCCCTATGTGTGTTGTAACTGCGACTTTTGAGACCACCTCATTGAGGAGATGATGAAAGAGTGGCTGAATGTCAGGAGACCAGGTGTTTTTTTCCACTCATCAACATCGCTGTTAATATGTAACTCCATGCGTGCCCATCTCACAGCTGATGTGAAAAACATGGTGAAACAAATTAACCCTGTGCTCGCTGTTCAACCGCTGGACATCGGTGTGAACCGGACCCAGCAGGTGCAGCAGAAGCAGCGAGTTTACATGCAAAGTCAATGGTTGACGCGCTTTAAGGCGCAGCAAAAGGTCCTGCAGCGCGTCGGGAGCGCGCCGCCAACGCGCTGCTGCTGCTCGAGATGGAAAAATTTAAGTTTTGCTGCTGGACGCGCCGCATCAACCAATCAGAGAAGCTGATCTGGGAGCTGACAGCGAGACAGACACAGCGCTCTGATTACATATGATATTAACGCAAATGAAACGGGCTGGGGAGATGATGAAAGGCAGGTGTATGTGAGGAGACCAGGTGCTTTTTTCCACGCATCACCATCGCTGCGTGCCCATCTCACAGCCGATGTGAAAAAAAAAGATGAATCAAATGAACGCTGTGCTCGCCGTTATCCCGGGGGTCTGACAAAGGAACTTCAACCGCTCGACATCGGTGTGAAGCGGCCGTTCAAAGTAAGGCTGCGAGCGGCGTGGGAGCGATGGATGACAGACGGAGACCACAGTTTCAGGATAAGTGGAAGGCAGCGCCGGGCAAGTTACGCCACCATTTGCGGATGGATTGTAAATGGACTAACGTGTCTGCTGGCTCTGTTGTTCAAGCTTTCGCAAAAGCCGGCATTATTTCTGAGGAGCCGCGCTGCACGGAAAGTGACTCTGACAGCGAAGAATGGGAAATTGGCATGTCTGATTTAGCGCAGCTGTTTAATTCAGAAACAGAGGATGATGACTTTGATGGGGTTGATTAATACTTTGTAATAAATACATGAATAAAGCACAATCATACTCAGTTTTGCTCCCGCTCTATTTTTCTACCTGAAAACTTAATTCAACAGCAGCCTCTGGGCGGGTCTCCTCCTCTTCACCGCGGCGGCTGGCAGGTGTTTTTTCATCTAAATAATCTAAATCTTGCAGCTATATTTGCTGTGATCAGTGGGAATAAAGTAGTTTTAATATGTTTTTAAGTGAGAAAGGCCACCTGAAAACTTAATAATTGCAGTCAGTTCATCCAGATTATCTATTTCTGTCGGAGGCGCTCAGACCCCCACATACCAGCGGTGCGCTGACAGCAGAAATCCCTTCATCAGCAGCCTCTGGGTTCACCGTGGTGGCTGGCAGGTGTTTTTCATCTAAATAATTTAAACTGCAGGCACCAGGATACCGGTAATCAAAGCGAACATATTCCGTCGGCAGGTTTCAGGATTTTAAGTTAATTTAGTAGTGATCACAGCGCTGTGTCATCTGCGATGTGTCTGTCTCACAGCCAGCTCCCAGGTTTGATTAATACTTTGTAATAAATACATGAATAAAGCAGTCATACTCAGTTTTGGGCCCGCTGTATTTTTAAAATACGCAGTAGAGCTATTTAAAGGTAGTAGAGGACATGTACCTGTATATAAAAAACGCGCCCTATAGTCCGGTGCGCCTTATGTGTGTGTTAAATGCAGAAATGGGACACATAACTGAGACTGCGCCTTTTAGTACGGTGCGCCTTATGGTCGTAAAAATACGGTAATTAGTTTAACTGGTCATGCTATCTATAAAATCTTTTATACGCCACCTTTTCAAACTATTTCACTTATAAAAGACATATATTCAGTTGCAAAGAAAACTAAAAGTTGTGTTTTTTATGTTGATTGTGTTCTGTAGGTAGAATGGGTGATCTTCCTGTCGGTGTAATTAGTCATTGCACGGAGGCAGGAAAAGCATTACATTCATTATCTGAAAATATGGCCATCATGAAGGAGGCTCTTGAATTATAATGAAGAAGCCCCCCTTGATAACCATGAATTCACCAATTAAGCCTCTCATACTGCATAATTATATGCATTTCAGTGACTACTTTTGCAATAGAAACGCATCCAGTTTTAGTCTCAAGGATCTTCCCTGCTTACAATTGGAGGAGTAATTAAGAAAATTAGAGCTTATGATGTTCCACATATAATACGCTGCAGAGCAATGCAGCTTCGAAGGGAGAGAAGTTGTAATAAATTTTGAGGCTTTGTCCTTTTCTGTTCTCTCCGCCGCTTTCTTTATATCCCCAAATTAACATTAAATATCACTGCTGAACAACTAGAAATGTCTTAACTTTCTGCTTCTGGAAATGATTTTAGGAGAACGTGTCCATAACTCTTACCCATTAATGTGTGAACATATCTTAAAAGGTGTACTATTTAGCTCTGTCTGACCCAGCTGTGCTGGAGAAATGCTACAAACCACAGGTTTCACAGTGCTTCCTTTTAAATCTTTTTTTTTTTCTTTTTTTTACAATGACATGACCTTATATATTTATCAATAAGAGACAGCTATTTTGAAGCGAGAAGTAATATCTTCTTGAGATCAAATGAAACCATGTCCTTATGTATGATGCATGCATGAGAAAATAATAGAGGAAAGAGCTAAGAGATGAGAGAGACGGCGCTCCCTGGCCATGCTTTTATCATCCTTAAATGTACCAAATGAGTCTAGGGAAAAAAAGAAGCTGTGTGGCTTTTTGAAGAACTACTTGGCCCGTCTCATTTAAATGTGCACCGTTTCCTGAGCAGCCGACAGAAACCACCATCCTTACGCTCCTCTGACAGGGGCTGTGATGATCAGCGATAACATACAGCGACTCCCTGGGAGGGAAGCATCCGACAACAGGATAGAGGCAGTGGAGGATGGCCTCCCTGATCCTGGCTGAGCTCTATCCCCTATTATCACTTCTCCGCCAGAGCAGAGCATTAGGTATTTCAGTGACAAAGCGTTCAGGGCAGGACAGTTTTTTTGTTTTTGTCTTTGTATTTTATTTCTCGATATATATTCCTGCGATGGACTGGCGACCTGTCCAAGGTGTACGCCGCCTCTCGCCCGTAGACAGCTGGAGATAGGCACCAGCACCCCTTGCAACACCGCTTTGGATAAGCGTGATGGAAAATGGATGGATGGATAATTTTTTTTTACTTTATTTGGTTTTAAATATATTACATTTACTTTTTTTTTTTTTTTCTAAGTCTGAGTTTTAAACATTGCATTCTTTTTAAATTGTGCTTTACAGATGAAATTTTCTTCAACTTAAGTCCAATACAAACTCTTTTGACAGTCAAAAGAGTTGACTGTCAACGTCCAGGAGCACCAATAGAAAGGATTCTTCTCTCATCACTCTGGAGGAAATCCCACCCCTAACCCACAACTGGAAAATAATGTTATTCAGAATACTCAATCTAAATAATAGACATTTGTCAAAATTAACTGGAAAAATAAAATTGGATAAAAATCTACAAAGGCAGCTAAGGTACTCATTTTTCAAGTTTCACTTCTAGATTGTGTCTTTTCAAAATTAAATTTGTTCTTTGCTTTAAAAAATAATGTAACAAAATTCACTCCATACGATAGGTGAGTCCTTAGCTTCATAAAGAGAACAACTAAAGAGCACGAATGGTTTGTAGTTGTACTGTATAGGATATTTTGTATGGACTGAATTTTGTTCATTGCAAAGAACATACTTTATATATATTTATATATATATATATATATATATATATATATATATATATATATATATATATATATATATATGAAAATGCAATACCAAAAAGACATCTGCTGTATTTTTTTTTTCAGGTTTCATTTTTTTCCAAAAAGTATATTTTTTTCCAGAAATGTTTTCATATATTAATTTTTAAATTATCAGATATAATCAAGGCTGAGTACATTACAGTAAAACTGCAGTTTGAATCTGACCTTTCCACCTCTGTCATTTTCATTTCATTTTCATTTATTGTTTATTTGAAAGGGGACAGTGTACATTAATAAACATTAAAACAATGTAAATATACCCGAGTTAGCTAAGGAGTGCTAATTTTCATCGGTAGTCCCCCAGCCAGATATTAGAAAGGCAACCTTAAAAAAAAAAAAAAAAAAAACTGGTACTGCCTTTATTTTGGTAACCCCAAAGTTAACGTAACGACCAACAAATGTATGAAGGCTGTAGTTAACAGTTTGTAATGCTCTCAATGCTAATTCTGCTAAATATAAATATAATTGCTTCTTACATAAATTATTTATAACCTTTTTGTAACAAGGCCAATCTTAAAAAATAAAGTTATTAAAGAGAAATCAGATTAACTAAGATCAAATATGTGATAGATAATATACAGTTTCTATGTTATAATTAGCTAAGTTCAGTTTACATTTTGTTTAAAAACATGTTGGATGTTGGATTAAATTATATGTTTCATTAATCTGACGATCCTGCACTACTACGGCATTTATCACATAAATAAGTATGCATCTCCTGTCCATGTGATATTATCCACTTTGAGTTCTGCCTTCGGTTGTGGCATGTTTTATAGAAGTCATATGACTGTAGCCCGGGGAAGTAGAAGTGATTAGTGCAATTGTGATAAAAGCCACCATCCAGAAATTTGATGAAAGTCGGTGAGTCAGGTGATGAGAAATGGGCCTCAACAAACAAAATAACCTACCAGAGGTGCTAAAGTAGCAGGTGAGTATCTATAAGCCTGTGCCCTGCAATTTTCTACTCAGCTCGACTCACAACCTACAGGAAATTAGAAAAAAAAAAAAAAAAACCTTGGCTGCTTTCGCAGAGGCCAATTTTGTGATTATGGGTTGATAGCCACATTCTGCTGTTTCATAGCAGCCACATCTGTCCTTTTTAGGTCTACTTTGTCCAGCTTCTTTGCACCTCTCCCCAAAGAGTGCTGCATCCTTTCATCCTACTCACGGTCTGTGCTGTGTTTTGGGACCTGTCTACTTAATTAGGAAGTTCAGAAGTAAAGATATTTGATAAAATCTAATTTTCTTCTTTATCTGGAGTGTGTATGTCACTCCATCCTATCTCAGTGTGTCCTCCTGCACCAGCTTACAGTGGACCCCTGTCGTTCTACACAAACCACGTTCTATACAAGCCACGTCTGTTTAAGCTCAATGCACCCCGTGCTGATTTTATATTTATGCTCAAAAATGACAATCAGAACACTATCAGCAGGAAAACTTGGAGCCTTATCTTATCATAACTAACTGGATTTTATTCTTTCTGGGCATTTAATGTGACAATGGACCTTTAATGTCTTCTAGACAAAACCAAAGTTTGTTCAGTTTTTCCTAAATCTAATCAAATTCTTTTGGCCTTTTGTTTTTATTTTAGGTCAGTAAAAGTATATCCAGTTAATTCATTGCCATGGTCAGATTAATCTGTTCTTATTCTGTTAAGATGTTCCTTTGCATACATTTCAGCCTCAAGCACGATGCGTGTGTTATATCAAAACCTCATTTTGACAAGAAGCCCCAGGGAAAGCTAGCCTATGACCCTGTTTTAATATGTTGCCTCAAGCCATGGTCTGCAGAGCAAGAACATGCCACTAAATAACCTGACAAACTCATATCAGAATCCAAGAAAAGAAATGCAATATATCAACAAAATGCAGTGAGGCAGCTTTGGAAGGAGAGGAAATGCAGTCAGTTTTTGAGGGAAACCATGCTTTTCAATTTCTGTTGATTGTCATGGAGAACCGATGCCTACACACTGCGACTGGTCGGAAAACAAGCAAATTTTCTATTTCTTCAAACTGTAAAATCATATTTCTGCAAACGGTAAAATACTTTCAACAAACTAAATTATAATAAAACTAAAATGCTTTCTTTAAACCAAACTACGATGTTCCTCTTATATTTGGCAAATTTATGTTAGAATATTTTTCAAAAATATGTTGCGGTGCATGTGGGGTTTTGCATCTGTTTACATTATTCCGCTTCATTGCCCACATACCACCTAGACTTGCAGTGAACGCTTACACACCACTGAGCTTTCATGTATTCATTCTTGAAGAACTCACTGTCTGCCTCTATATTGTATTGTTTTATGTTGGTGTTTTTACAACACTCTGGCTTAGGTTGTAGACCTAGTGTGTGTAGGGTGACTAGACTTCCTCTTTTTCCCGGACATGTCCTACATTCAGATCTAAAAAAGTGTCCGGAGGGAATTTCAAAATCGTCCGGGATTGTGGTTGACTACAGTGCAGCACCTAGTTGAAACAAGGAGCCAACGGGGGACAGAGCGACCAAATTTGACCCAGTAAGAGTAGCCTGGGCACCTGTGTGGACACCTTCCCCCCACCTGCCTTACTGGTCCCCAGCCCCCCTCCTCCGCCTGAGGACGGGCAGCTCATGGCTCTCTGTTGAGGTCCGGTCAAGTTAGCGGCCCAGCAGTTGACACCCCTCAACCCCCCCAAAAAAAGTGTCCTCCTTTTCAGAAACTCAAATCTGGTCTAAGTATGCGTCAGTAGGTTGGTGGTTAGGTGTCTGGCTTGCTTCGTACGAGTGTAGATGTTACACAGCAACAGTAACTGTCTTGTACATGTTAATAACCAAAGCCAGTAAAACCGTATAATAGAAGTCTTGGTGATGGTTGTCATGTAATGCTTGAATATAGATTGGTTAATCCACAATGTGTATTCGTATTGTGTTTCACATCTGACAGGCATGTGTTTGAATGTGCTTTTTTTCCCGGGGGGTTGTGGATGGAAAAATGGCAGGGTCGAAAATCGTTCCCAGTCCGAGCCCGATCAGCATCATGTAAGAACATGCATCGTGAGGTGTGAACTTTTTAACCCCATGATTTCATCCTACAATTTGTGCTGTAGCTGAGTACAATGCTGAAAATATTGGACAGTGTGCGCCCGGCCCTACCGAATTGAAAAACTCAGATCAAGCAAAAATTTTGTTTAGGATGATCTGGTAGTAGGATTTGGGTGGAAATCCAACCGACATCTCCACCGTTCCTAAAAAGTAAAGTTCAAGGTGATTTGGCTTTGGTTTTTTTAAAAGTCTTTTATTAGTTTTTTTCCCCCACATTATCCTATGATGTTAAGTGCTAGTTATAGTTGTAGAACATACCTAGTTGGTGACTCGCATAAACTCTGAGGTACCTGGCAGCATGGTGTTGGCTTTGTACACCATATATCCCAACTTCACCGTCTGACAGACCCCTCGTAGAGTAGTGTGCTCTCCAGTGAGCTTCTCCTTTCCTTCTTCATGCCTGCTTTTTCTTTTTATTAACATTCAAAGGTTTGTGTAGGAACTAATCCAAACAGATGTTTACTGCCCGATTGTAAACAACACAATATATCTGGCAGTGTTCAAATTCTGCTAATACATTTTGAAGCTGATAAAGATAAATGTGCACTCTAAAATGTCACCTGGAATAACAAAAAAAAAGCAGTGTAATATTGATGGGCTGCATCAAGAAAGAACGAGAAGAAAAAACAAAGGACTGCAATGACAAATATGGGTATTTTTCAAGGCATTAATACACCTGCTTTGCTCAACAAGAGGGCGATGGTTCTATTTCTGAGAGCAGGTATATGATGTTGCGCTCAACTGAATACTTGAGTTTCAATTTTAGAGCTTAATGAGGCAAATGAAGACAAATGCTAGTATTAAACACATTTAAAACACATGTCTATAGTATAACCGCATTGTTTGGTTTGTGATGACCTGTTGGAATATTTAAGTATATCAAGATATTTGGTTATATAACACAACTCAATTGATAGTCACATTACAATCGCTAACTTCGCTGTATCATCGTTCACTTAGACAACTTTCATTGTCTATTGAAATTTTGTTTTGTACACCTTTCCGAACATTTCCATTTCATAAAGTGCCACAGTGATCAAATGTAAACAGTGTGGAAGAAAAAAAACATGGTGCAAAAATACAGTGATATTGTAGGTCAGAGCATTAAATATATATGGTGCAAATATGCTGTGAATTTTTCAACAGTTCAGCTGTTTGATGGCAGTGGGGAAGAGGCTGTTTCAGAATCTGTTGGACCTGCATCGGATATTGTAGGGGTGATTAATGTTATGGGCGGCGATGAAATGTCTTTAATGGAGGGAAGAGGAGCCCCGATGATCTTCTCTGCTGTTCTCACCACTCTTCCCACTTTCTTCCAGTCCGCGGAGCTGCAGAATCCACACCACACAGGGAGACAGCTGGTCAGAACGCTCTCTATGGTGCTTCTGTGGAAGGATGGGTGGGGGCAGGTGGGCCCTCCTCATCCTCCGCAGGAAGTAAAAGCGCGTTTTTTTTGCCCTTTTGACCAGTGAGGTGGTGTTTACAGTTCAGGTGAGGTTGTCTGTGATGTGCACCCCCAGGAATTTGGTGCTGCTGACCACCTCTACAACTGAGCTGTTGATGAGCAGTGGAGCGGGGTTAGACCGGTTCTTCCTAAAGTCGACGATGATCTCTTTTGTGTTCTCCATGTTCAGGATCAGGCTGTTATCTTTGCACCAGTCTAACAGCTGCTCCACCTCCTCTAGGTAGTCCTGGTCATTGTCGTCGTCTGATGATGGTGTCATCTGCAAACTTCACAAGGTGATTGGTGGTGAACCTGTGAACGCAGTCGTGTATCATCAGAGTGAACAGCAGGGGACTCAGGTTGCAGCCATAACGGGATTGTTGATTGGTCAACAAGAAATATTGCATAGCTACATAGTTCAGTTAAGTTTTTGTGGTTCAAAAACGTTGACAGTGAAAAGACTTTTAGATAAAGACTGACATTTATTCTAACTACAAAAACTAAAGAGTATTTCTTATTTCAACATTTATTGAAGTCACTATGAGAATCCTCCCAAAAGAGAAAAGTGTTCATTAAATAATTTTTAAAACAAAATTTGCTAAATAAAAAAAGCACAGTTAATTTGTTTTCAGTCTCTCTTATCCGATATGAAACATTTTCCCCTAAAATATAGTGGGAGAGTATTTTGTGGTAAGTCTCAACAAGCTTTGCACATCTAGTGATTAAAGTCATACATTCTAAATTGTATATAGGTTTGACTGGGTCATTTTCATACACTCCAGTGTGATCTGAACCAGCTCTGGTTGTATGTTAAGGTTTTTTTTTTTTTAAGAAAGAGCAACCCTCTGTCTCAGTCTCATCCCTTTTAAAGCCACAGTCAGGTTTTCTTTTAACTTGACTGAACTTTGATTAGATTTACTCTCACTGTTGATAATAACCATCCCTACAACAAGATGCTGGGGGATAAATGTTTCTTGGAGGAAATATGATCTTTGATCTGACCTGATGCATCTCTACAATCTAGGTAGAAAAATCAAAAGAAGTTAAGCATATCCTGATGTACATTTGACTCATCTGCAAAGCCTGTGCAGCCAAATGACATAATTTCAGCCCCCATACAGCCATATTTTCCACACTGTGGACATAGGAGAATCTGTAGGTACGCGGACGGATCAGTATGGAAAAACATGGTGGGCAGGCAAAAGCTCCTATCAACAAGGGTTTGTGAATTTATACATCTAGAAACATCTTATGATGGGAAATTAATTGCTATTCCTCTTGAATGACCCCGAGAATATTTGAAAACGGTTGAAACAGCTTTTTCTACTTCCATGTGTTGTGTGGTGTTGTAAGGTTGCAGTCTGTGCAAAATGATCCCTGAGAGTTGGCTAGAATACTAAGTGCAGACATCGGTCATGTACGTGCGTCACGCATGAGTCTTAAGTCTTCTAGGCAGGTTCTTCTTTGTTGGGATGTTTCATCTATTCTCAAAGACATTTTTTCAGTGTGGAGAGTTACAGTGTTGCCCTTCACCTAGTAGATCAACAAATGTAATGGTGACCATCAAAACTGCTTGCTCACATGTAGAACAGAACTATCAGCTTAGCAAATGATCATTAGTACTCGCACAGTAGCTGTGTAAAGAACTTCCTCAGCTTTAGTAAGTTTAGTTAAGCTTCCCACCACACAAATTCTTTTGCATAAAGGCCAAAAGATTTTATGGATTGTATAATGTTACCAGAACAAATTCTTCAGCAGGTTCAATGTTTCTCCTCTAACTTTTTACAAAAGTGCAACCAGAACTTCCTCTTAAATTTATTCAAAAACTTAATCTCTAGTGTGTATATTACCATTCACCCAGGTCACGGCAGCCACAAAGCAGTCTTAAACAGTTGAAAACCCATCTTTGCTAGATTTTTCTGAAACCATTTCAACACCTTTCCAGCAGTCGTCATTTCTTGTCAGCTTGCACTACAACAATCTGTAGTTGTTTTTAAGCAGCATGGAGGTCCACCCTTCTAAGCATATTCCAAGTCAGATGCAAATCTAAGACCCACCTGTCATTCTCCGGAGTTGTTGAAAGTCTTTTGTTTTGTAGTGGTTTTATGTTACGCTATTTTGTAACTTATTTAGATTGAGTTCTATCTTTTGCATTGCATTGCAAAAGTCACAACACAACAACAGTCACAACACAAAAGCCATAACACACCACAGTAACAGACACAACAGAACAACAGTCGCAACACAACACAACAAAAGCCACAACACAACCAGCTAGGTTATGCTACTGGTATGGATCGGGAGTGACAGTACTGCTGCTGCCATATTTAAAGATGTAGGGAAATCATATTTAAATGTCAAATTATTCTGGCTTAAACATGTATATACCTGTATTCTCTATCAAGCTATATTGTCCCAAAATGTTGAACATTTCTATTTAAAAAGAAATCCTAAATTCGGGTAGTCATATATCAACAGTCAACGGTCAATCAAATTTTTTTGGTCATGGCATCTTGATTCATATGTCGCAGCTAATATACACAACGGATGGCTTCCTTCACCCTTCGTTTAGACTTTCAGTCCTCTCTGTACCCCAATCTGAACATTTTGGTCGTCAAAGGTGTGTCCCTTTTTCTTGCGGTGCAGATGTACAGCTGAATCTTTCCGAGAGTAACTTGCTCTCCTGTGCCACTCTTTGTCTACTGTATGTGTATTGTATGGTTTTGTCAATAAAGGAGTACGAACACTCCACTCTGCATTGCACCACATCAAAGAATTCCACTGAGCTTTGGTTTGGGTGGTCTGTCCTTTGGTTGAACCGGTTTTTATCTGACTTTGTTGCCCATTTGAAGCTCATTGGTTTGTTATTTTTAAAAAATCCTTTCTTACTGCCAAACTTACATTTAGGACCAATTTGTAGGATGCCTTTCTAAATATTTTCCTGTTGAGGGATTCTCCCACATATATATCACCATAGATATCAAGTCTCATCAATTTAGGTGGAAGGCCATATGTTGACACATTTGCCACACATACCATTTTTGGACAATTTACTGAAAATTACAGATGTTCATAGCTTGTTGACAATGCTTTCATTTTGTTTCATCGCTGAGCTGTCTGGGATTCTGAAATGTCACCATGGCGTTTGTTGGGATTTTTTTTTTACTTTTGAGGGCTACAAAGAACAGCCTCCCCTTAATCTTTTAGGATAATCAGACTAGATGAGCTGACTGCTAATGGAGGGGGCACATGTTTACATAATGTTCCTTTCCTTGTTTTAGTCGTTATTTACAATTAATACTCAATGTTGGTCTAACCAAATGCTGGCATTAGGAAATTAAAGGGTTGTCTCATCAATTTATTTTTCTCACTGCTTAATAATCTGGAGGTTGTTGTCTGGTTTACCAAAGTAACAATGTCAAGAAACTCAATGATGGGAAACAGCAAGTCAGGCTAAACAAAAGTAGGCTGTGAGCAGGCTATCGATGCAGAAAGCAAAATTAGAATTGATTTGCAGGGAAAAGCGGGGTTGCTGTCTTGCAGAAGCAGTGAGTCCTGTGAATTCCTAATCCTGCAGTCTTTGAGGAAATCTCTGTGGCAGAACGGCTCTCTCTCATTACTCTCTTAGACAGGGCCTCAATCTGCAGCAGATTGGAAGCTAGACAGGCTTCAGGCTTTATTAAGATTCAACCTCTCTGTGATGTTTGCAGACCTCAGGCCTAACGGGATTCTAGTAAAAAGGCAACTCAGAAGAGACACGATGAATACTGTAAGAAAACAATCAACATTGACTGGAAAATTGGTTAATGTGACTGATAGGGGAATGAATATTTGCTTTGACCCTTTATGTGTCCTGACTTATTATATTTGCTTTGGCACATTTTTAAAGTCTCCGTGTGGAAACGCATTTCTTGCTAGTCTTGATGATGTGCCAAAGCACAGTCCCAGCTCTTCAGCAGAGTGTTTTTTTCCACAAAATCCCTTGTCCCCTACAGTGTTAATTGGACAGCAGGTTCACAACAGCACATAGCACTCCCAGTGCAGGTACTTTAGTGCAAGGCTTTAGGGATGCGGTTAAATCTAAACTGACTTGACATAAACTGCCAGGGCCAAGAGGGGGAGGGAAAATGAGCTTTTCTTTGGACCTTTTGAATAAGCAGAGTGACAGGTTGAGCAGTCGCGGGAGATGGAAAGTACTTGTTGCCTCTCGGACACACAGGGGTCAGACGGTGGGGTTGGCAGCCTCACTGAAGTGGCAGCAGCTTTTCTGCGTGACATTCTTGTCAAACATTTGGCAGCAGGATCCCTCACAACAGACACAGCGGGAAGTTGACGGCTAATCTAATTTCACCAGCCTCCGTCATACAGGTGGCCTCGGGGGGGTTATTTCTGCTTCTATAACCTGTTGGAGGCTATGTAGACAGTAGCCTTGACTTTATGCAACACCTGTTGTGGCTTTCTTTAAAAGGAAAACCTTTTCAGTGATACTGTACAAAAAAACCATTCAACGAAATAAAATAAATATATTTTATCACTTTTATGTCCAACTGTGTTGATATAACAGAGGGAATTGCTTTTTTATCATGACAACCTGCCTATACAGAAGAAACAAAAAAACAGAAAACATGACGGTATCACTAAGAACAGAACAAAGAATCAGTTCTTGTGGAAGACTGCACTCAATAAATGCTAGAGGTGAGCTTCCCTACAGCATAGGTGTGACAGCTTAAACTGAAAATGCTTACTTTGCACATAACCAACAAAATAAGGAAACCCATTAACACTTTATAATTGATCTTTCTCTGGAAATGAAAGTGGGTTTTTGCCATGCAACTAAACACCAAAAATAGCCTCAGTCTACGCAGTGTATTAAAGATATAGACAACATTCTGTATTCTAAATGGGGAAAAGGTTAGGAAAAGTTTTTATTTTTTTATTTTTTGCCAATCTAGTACTCAGAATTGCTGTCCCGGTCCTGGGTAATAGCCCAACAGATTTGCTTTCACCATCTTGGCTGTATGCATAAGGCTCCACTTGGTAATGTCAGGGCTCGATGTTAACCATCGCCCGATCATCCGGGGCAAGTAGTTTTTATCGTTGGGAGAAAACAAATTTCACTGCATTTTGCCCGCCAGGCAAGTGCAATGAGCGCAAAAAAAAATATATTTATCACTAAAAATTACTTTAAAATCACCGACATTCAATGAAAACGACCCAGAAGCGTTGCCGGCGCCATTTTTGTTGTTTTGTACACATTCTCGCGTGATTTGAAAAAGGTGCTTGATTTGAAAAAGCCGGGTGATTTTCCGCCAGATAGCGTGATTTTTGTCCACCTAGCGGTAATTTTGATGTAGTTACCAAAACGACAAACGGCTGCATTTATTTTGTCAGGGAAAACTAATCCTGAGTCAGTTAAAAGTCAGGGAATTCTGAAATTATGTCAGAATGTGGAAACCCTGTATAAAATAACTATGTATAATGATTCTCTAGAAAAGTCACATTATATTAATAGTATTGTCTTGTATAAACATACCGTGACTCTAAAATAAAAGTTATTCATTTGTGACATTGACTTCTGTCTGTGATTTATCTTAAGTTTTTAACCTGTTAAGTTTTTTTTAGATTTTTAACTTTAGAATTTATATTTTTCCAAGCACACAACAGTTTAAAGCAAAGTTTAGTTTGAAAAGAATGTGCAGGAAGGATTGAAAAGCATGTTAACACGGTAATGTAGGCTGGAGTTCATTATCTGACACATGCAGATACACACCAGGAACCTGGAAACTTAAAAAATACTGAATTACAAAAAACATTTAAAAAACAAACATGTTTCATTGATATATATATAAAAATGAATATATGGAACTATATTTATCAAACATTATACTGGGCAAGTAAAAATTGTTTCTGGGCAAATGAAATGTGAAAGCCACTTGCCCCTCGGCCAAGTGGTAAAAATCCTTAACGTCAACCCCTGAATGTGTATATGAAACTTTATGAGTGGCATTAATAAAACAACAAAAACATATGCAATGTAAACTGAGATGCAAAGGGAGATTAAAAGGGAAGAGGGGATAAGAATTAAGGAGAGGGAGTTAGAAAACGAGAGAGTGAGAGAAAAACATAACAGATTAGCTCATGGAAGTCTGCATCCACACCTGCAATAAATGAGGAGGAAATGAAAAAAAATTTGATTTACCAACCATCACAAAAGAAAAATGAATCTATATAAACATCAAAATGAAACGCTATGAAGATTATACTGTTATTAAAAAAAGCTGTAGCTTAGTATTTAGCATATCTGTGAACGCCTTGATTCAAACACCTGCATGTGTATATGCACTATATGCTTAATAGCAGTTGCAAGGGGCCTCAGACCCACCCCAAAGCACCCTACACCCTATTCTCACCATCCCTGCTAAAACATTTATTGTGAAAAATTTACCTGACATTCCCAGGTTCGGCCAGGCAAATTAGCGAATAAAAAAAAATGAATATGAATCATTTCACTTTAACCTGTCTGAGAGGATTTTTACCCCAAATTTCTAAAACTCATCCTTGTCTTTATACTAAAATGTGTTTTATACTCCATTAAAAAACAGTTTTTGTAATTTTGTATCAGTAGGTAACTCTACATCACAGACCATAAATATCCCATGTGGCCTTCCCCAAAGGTTCATTTTATGGATGATCTATGTGTCTGTTTTGGTGTTTATTTAACTTTACGAGAATTGATTACTGCAACGGTGTCCTCACAGGTCTGCCTATAAAGTGGATCAGACAGCTGCAGCTGATAAAGAATGCTGTTACCTGCATCCTCATTAGAACCAAAGAAAGTGTAGTGCAATACCCCAGTGCTAAAGTCATTACACTGCGGCCCCGTATCTCAGAGAATAGACTTACAAAAAAAAAAAAAAATAGAATTCTGTTAGTCTATAAACCACTGAATGGCTTAGCTCCAAAATATATTACCGACTCATCTTTGGATCAACGACCCAGGCTTTTCAGGTCCTCTGGATCATATCGTCTTTGCAGACTTTTTGTAAGTGGATCAGCTCTTCTGGATCGTCTGCCAACAGCCAAAAAATGGACAAGCAGCTTTTACTTTTTATGCACCACTAATCTGGAACTGCCAGAAAACTGTAATAAATGCTGAAACCCTCGGTTGGTTTAATAAGTATTAGTTTTGCAGGCCTTTGACTGTGATATCTAAACATTATTGGTAATTTCTCAGATTTTCTATTCTTTTAATCATATTCGTTAATTATTTAAATATGCTACTTCATAACACCATATTTCTCTGATTCTTCTTTTTTTATGTATAGCACTTTAAATTGTCTGGACACCGAGATGTGCTCATAAATAAACTTTCTTTGCTTTATATGGGTATAGGAAATATAAACTCATGGTTCACAGTATACCACTACCTGCAAACATTTACTGTGTTATATTTTCATTGTTAGTTGTGAAAAATTATTATTTCAGTAGCATGTTTTAAAGCTTGGATTTTCTAATCCTTTAAATTAAGTGAGAAAAAATTTGTATTAATCTGTTTTAGTAGGAAAAAAGGTTTAAAGGTTTTAAGCCATATGGTCCAGCCTTAAGGGAAACATTTCATTCACACCTTTTTAAAATCATTTTACTTGTAGAACGGTGTGATAAACCAACTCTCTTTCATCAGGGTGCAAAGATTTTAGAGCTGTACTTCTGAATAAAGATCTCAGAAGTCTTGATGAATATTGATCTTTGAGATTAACCGCTTTCAGGGAACTAACCTGTTTTGATTTCCCTGAACATTGGGTGAAGATGCAACAACTCACTTGTCACTCATTTGTCATAATTGGGTCACATCTGCCCTCAGAGGCTGGACAGAGGAAGCACATAAACAAAGTAATTATGTTTTAGTTGACTTGATAGCGTGCTGTTCCTGCAGAGCCGCCAGGGGATGTTTGATAAACAGGCCTGAGACGTCTGCTGCAGCTTCATTTGATGCAGCTCTGCATCAGCCACGTGGAAATGAGCCGATAGCTGGAATGGATGCTATCCCTATAATTTATTAAAGCCTCCATTATGTTGCGTTCTCGACAGGATGCACCTTAAAACTGTTCCCTTGCCACCTCACCGGCTGTCTGAAAGCTATCTTTCATGTCTGCAAAAATATCTCTTCTACCTTTTGTTGTTGTTTGACTAATTAACAGCTAATCTAATTACAATAGAAGTAATACCAGAGGTAACTTTCAGACTGATTTATTCAACCACCAATGCATCCACAAAGGACACTAAAGAAGAATGTTTTATGTTTTCTTAAATATATCAGTTGATCAGTTGTTTATCGCTAAACACCAGAGGAAATCTCTCCCTTAGATTCGTATAAAACTGCTTCCATTTCAGAGAAATAATTCCCATTTACTTTTACCAGCAATATTATTGAGAGATGTAATTAATATGCATAAACCATGTGCTTGTGAAATCCCAGGTTGTTTTAATGCTTCCATTATCTGCTGAGGGAGAGACAGCTCCCATGTGCAGCTGATCTTGCTGACTGGTGTATATCTTCCATTGCTAATGCAGGAAGAAAAAAGCTGCAGGGGCAGAAAACAAATCGTCAAAAGTGCTTAATTAGTAAATGAAAGATAGTTGGCGCTTTCCTGTAGACGCTGGAAGTAATTCTTAAATAAGTACCACAGATACATACTGTAGCTTTTGATATATGTAATATAACAGCCTCTTTGCAACAGTTAGCGACTTTAGTAGTCCTCTGGGGCCCAACAGTTTTTCCATTCAGTCCAAGTCAAATGAGCTATTACAAAAGAATGGGCTACAACTGAGGCTTTTAACTGCACAATTAAATTCCAATGGTCTAGTGTCTATTGAGCAATTAACCTTTGGTAAACCAATTATTATTGAGTAGGTGACGACAAAAGTTAGGTCCTTGAGGAGCCATGTCCTGTTTTAAAAGATGGTCGTATGCCATATAAAAAATGGAAGTGTGGTGCCGTTTTAGTACCCTATTAGCTTAGCTGTGCTGAACTAGCGCCAGCTCACTTCTGCCTCTGTATTGATTAACTGGCACTGAATTCTTTGTGGCTGGCAGGATTAGAAGCAGACTTCAAATGGATGAAAACGGATTCGGCAGAGTGTGGAAAAGTCGTGCTGTCCAGTCCGCTGAGAGCAGGTGTAATGAACAGGATGCAAGCCAAGTTCCTCAGATGGTTTGCAAAAACCCCTCAGCTAGGCCTCACCTCTCGCCAGCTGTTCTCCCGGCCGTCGAGTCGCATCCTGTGGCAGGGCGGTTTCCAAGGCAACTCAAGCCGTGTCACCCAAGTCAAACCTACCTCTTTCTGTATTCTCTGCCTTAGAATCCTTCTGGAAGCTTGGCAGCTTTACTGTCTCTTCCGGCAGCATTGTGTAAACATAATGTGTTAGCTGCCACTGCTGCCCACTCAGTCATTCAAATGGCATTGCAAACTACATTGTTGATTGGTCACTGGGGTGTCATTTGTCATTTTTGATGTGAGACCAACAATCTGGACAATTCCCAGCCCGTTATACCCCTCATGGACACGGAGTAACTCAGCCATAAATTTATCACTGGCTATGCCATTACCTTTAGCTTGACGGCCCTCAAGTAACAGCAGTGCAATAATAGAGAATAGATTTTATCCCGTATGGAGCTGAGGCTTTTGCCTGCACTTAATTTCCTGCTTCTGGCCTCCAAGATGAAGGAGAAAATAAGATAGCCACTGAAGTGTTATACCGACCTTAATGAAAGGTTTTAAACTGATGCTGGTATTGACTCAGAGACCCCAGGAGCATACCTGTGTATCAGCTGCGGCGTCACAGATGAAGATCTAGAATCCAGGCCACATCGCCTGACAATAAACCTCAAGCAGAACTAAACAAAGCTCGGGACTGATGAGTCTTATAACTCTGCTGTCTGTTGTGATACAGTGATTCCCGTGTGTAAAGAGAAAAAGGAATATCATAAATAATATTGGTGGCTTTTGGCAATGGTTAGCATAAGATTCACCTGGAGGAAAATGACGGTGTGTTTACAGCAAAATAGTATTTACCCCAAAATTTGGGTAGTTCTATAAAAATGTGAAGAAAAAAAATATATATATGTTTCTGTTTAGGACAAAAACAAATCATCATTTCAACTGTATGGAGTGAATGTTGTGCCAATGTTGTTGCGGGCAAAGAAGATGTCATTTAAATGGAAATTAGAAACATAAATGCAATCCAGAAATTGAACTGGATATCATTGAAGTAACTGCTTTCTCAGATTGTATTTCAATGTTTTCTTTTTTCCCCATATTTTGCATATGTTATGTTTATCAAATTTTATTTTTTTTATTATTTTACTGAGTTTATATTTATATATACATTTTTTTTATCATTATTTATCTTTTTTATCCAGATTTTAATATTTTTGACTCAAATTTATCTCTTTTACATGTATATTGAGTTTTGCATGTTGTATGCTTATCAAAGAATACAATATCTTCACTTCAAACCCAATTCAAATGCTCGCTCTTGACCAATAAACATGTTGCTAATGTCCATGCACAGAAACAGATGAGTATCTTCTAAAAAAACAGAAGTTAAAAAAAAGTGAAATTTTGTCGAGATTTTAGAAAGCATTTTATACAAAATGAAATTTTAACTAATAAAATATGAAAGATAAATCAAAAAACAAAACCTGAGAAATCAGCAGTTACAGCAGATTTTTCCCCCAAATTTTAATTTATATAACATGTTCTTTGCTTGCAACTATGATGGAAGAAAATTCACTCCATACAAATAGTGCCAAATTAAAATCCTGTCCCTGAATACTTAGTGTTTAACACTTTATCTTATGAAGACCTATTTTTATATTAAGTTCAGCCATGTTAAAACAAATACACTCATGTTCATTATTTCATTTTCCTGATCATTTTTGTTCTTTAGAGCACAGCAACAGGTTAGGGAGGAGAAGCACTGCTTAACTCTATTTAAAGACTCTAATTACTCTTACATTGCAATTAATGAATATTTTGCTAATCGATTAATCTAGTGATTATTTTTTCAATTGATTAATAATTGGAGATCAAAAGTCTCCTTAAGCTAAATTTTTTACAGAATTAAAACAGGGGAAACAAAATCTGTTCCACTTGAGGAGTTCTGCATAGAGAATATTGACAGATGAAAACGTTTTTTTATCTTAAAATACAAGATAGTATAGTTTTGTATAATTTTTACAATTTTTGTATAGTTACTGCTCTAAGCGGATTGCTCTTTTAGCTAAAGGTATGTTTTAGAGTCCCTATACTCCAGTTAAGGATTAATCTATTTCTAAATAAGTTGATGATTATTTCAATAATCGATGAATCACGATTAATCTGACTAATTGTTTCAGCCCAGCTGGTATAATACACAACATTGACTCAAATAATCCTTTCGACATCAGTATGTTTAGCTGACACATAATTTTAATAAATATATGTCTGTTTTAATGGTCATGTATCTTTGTGGAGTTTTGTAGAGGTGGGAAATGTTGACACAAATACACAAGCAAAATTTCAGTTCATCAACCGAAGCAGTCAGTAAATATTTTTCTTTTTGCCAGAGGGGCAGGTAATCAAAGCCCAAAGCAAAATATGGAATCTAAACCTACTGAATTTAGAAGAAGTTAAGTGAATTTATCCTGAGCTGTGGCAGAGAACGCAATGTGCAGTATGTTTAGTTAGAGGTTAGAGCCGATAGGAGGAGAGAGGAGCACGAAGGCCTTAAATGCGTTAATCAAGTTGTTAACAAAAGCATAGTTCCCACTGATAAATGATTTGCTAGGAAAGTAATTATCTGTTTTGTTTTCAACATAAAACACGTATCTAATTTTTTTCTCTTTTTAAACTTGCGTTCCTCACAATCTGTTAGATATATCGATCAAAACAGCTTTTATGTGCTTAGTTTAGGCCATGTCTTTAATCTGGAGTCAAAAGCTTCAGAGAAAGAGACACAGCTATCGTCTCCTCTGGTCTGTGTAGAAATGTACCAGTCTGTCTTTAATTGTTGACCAGATGGTCTCACAAAGGACTGCAACCAAGTTATAATTTATTTTCCTTGTTTCCAAGGCGTTGGGGAGACAAGCTGTGTGCTGCTCTGAGCACTGTACATCATTCAGACTGATTTATCCTCTCTCTGTCATCGAAAGACGTAAACAATTAAGAGTTTTAAAGTGGAAAACATCCTAACAAGCTAAGCAGTTAGCTTGGTTAACTAGCCTGTATTTTGCAGCTTGATGACAAACACCAAGCAATGTCTTATAGACACTACAGTACGTGGTTCTGGAGCATCTGCTCTTTTTCCTCTGGGAAAAAAAGCACTCCTGAAATAGCATCTTTTTTTCTTAACAGTTTAAAGCCTACATTATCTGTGCCCCATATTTTTATAATTTTGCCTGACAAGAGCCCCCACTGGGTATCTCGACGTGAACATGCTGCATGCAAAGCAGACAGATGAACACATGCTGATGCAGCACATTAACACCACTTCTCTCCTCCTATAAAGCGTGCCCTGTTGACAGGCCAGTTAGCCATCGGGGTAAAGAACGAACTCAACGTCTCCTACATCATCCCTGACCCCGACTAGACACCAGGAGAACATTTCAAATGTAGCTTTTTGAATATGTAAAAAAAACAAATTCAATTCAAATTCCCATAGATGTTGTTATTTTATTGACCATAATAGTTTCTGATTACTTCTATTCGACTCATGTCATTTTTTATATAAAAAACAAGGGGTTTTACTTCTCTCTGTTAAATATTATGTTTTAAAAATTAGCCAGGTAACATGACAACTCGTTTTTTCATTCAGTAAAAGTAGGGACTATATATTACATTTTATTTTTTATTTTTAATATGTAAATAATAACAGCAAACATCTTATCCGTTCTGTAGTTTCTGTCATTTATTGCACTACCTACATGCAGAATTATACAGGATTCTTGTTCTTGCCCTAAGCTCAGGGTTTGGCCACATAGTGTTTTTTTAACATGTATACTGTAGGGTATAGAAGCAATTTAATACATTGTTTCTATATAAAAAAAAAAAGTTACAGTGTATTCAGAAATAGAACTACTTCCATAAGTTGCTCAAACTTTTTATGTGTATTTTGTGGGCAGGCGTTTAACTTTTCTTTAAAGTACATTCTGCTATAAAGGTTTTAAAACTTTCTCTCTTGGTTTGGTTGTTTTCAGAAACAGAATAATTAGTGGTTGCTGTGGTTTATGAACTTGTGTAGTGTGATCTACCCTTTTTCAGGGAAACCTGCTTTGTTACACTATAAGGTTCTATGGTGCAGGGGATATTTTTTTTATATTTTGTCAAACTAATAATACTTTGTGTATCAAAAGAAAGAAAAAGGGTTGATGTCTCAAACTGGACTAAAAAAAATCAACACAAAAACTTACCTTGTTTGAGCCAAGGTGGAGAAGGCCAAGGGGAACACCATTGTTGGAAAGAAAATATCATAAAAAAAAAACAGACTGGGATTTACTACTAACTACATGATAAAAAAAAACAAACTACAAAGCTACTGTGAGAATTTCCTACTGAGAGATGAGACTAAATACATTTTTCACCAATGTAAAAATGAAGCATATCTAGGGTTCTCACCAAGAGTCTTTATGAGCGGAGCTGTTGACAGTTGCTGGGTTCACATTTTCACGGGGACTCGTGCCTCTAGATAAGGTGGTAAATGTATTTAAAAAGAGGGTTTTCTCAGCCATTATGTTCATTGAAAGTAAGGGTGACGGCATAATTCCATTGTAATTCTAAAAGCTGGGGAGGAACCCAATATTTCTGTCAAAGGGCCATTATGTTGATAAAAAGATGAGCCTATCTGCCTGATTTTCAATGTAACTGACTTTTTTTAGTGTAACGACCCATTATGCTGAAATATACTGGCAAGATCCTTGATAAAAAGAAGACTGTCCATGCTGTAAAACATGGGAGAGGCTCTGTTATGTTCGGGGCTACTTTGCTGTATCTGGCACAGAGTGTCTGAATCTCTGCAAGGTCCAGTGAGTATCAAGGGTTTCTAGAGAGAAATATGCTGCCAAGTATCAAATAGTTTTATCTCAACCAAAGATCATGGATACTCAAAATATTAATGACCTGAAACACACAGCTAGAAACAGCCAAGAGGCCGAGAGGAAAACATTAGGCTACTTTGAAGTGGCCTTCTGTGAGCCCTGACCTAAATCCTATTGAGCATCTTTGGAAGGAGTTGAAATAGGCTGTCTGCAAAACGCAGCCTTCAAACCTGCAGGCAGGTTTTAAAACAGTAATTTTTTGTAACCCTTTGTGTACCTTAGTACCTGTAATCCCTCCATGCCCTACTGGGGAAGACACAAGTAAACTGATTTTCAAATGCACGCACTAAAGCAGATGGGGATGGAATACAGGAGACCCTGTGATTTAGCTTGTTGATTAATAACGATAACGTCGGTTCATCACGGGCTCGCCCCTGGGGACCATGTCTTAGAGCGGATTTTTGCTTGAGATCCATTGTGTTTGAGATGTCATTCATAATGTAATTTCCTGCACACCACCAATTCTCTGTTGATGTTATGAGGTGTTAATGAAAAAAAGAAATCAGTGGAGCTCATCAACTGTGATCCTGTCAAAATAAGGCAGAAAGAAGGATGGAATTGGAAATATGTAATCAACACAGAAGTGTTCTTCAGCATACGACATTATTTATTAAAAACATGTGAAACTATTAGATGTTGATCTCCATAAGGTGTTATCCAGGAGCTGAATTTGTTTTTTATTTCATGTAATTTCTTTCCATATTAATTAGGTATAAATCCCAATAATCTATTCATTTTAGGAAAACGTTTAAATAGACAAAAAATTGAGAACATTCCAAACATGTGGATACTGGTTGGTGCCTTCAAGCAAGGACATTTCATGAGAAAGGGTGCTGGTTAAAGATGCACTGAGATATGAGGCTCACCCTCATTTTTTTTTCCATCACTCCCTCTCACCTTATTCCCACGTCTTTCTTCCAGACTTGTTCTAAATCAAATGCAGAACCTCTGCTGCTCAGCTGTAGCCTGAGAACAGCACGATGCCTTCCATCCCCACACCTTTACACCCTAATTATGGGATGCCATCTGCCCAACCTCGGCCTCACATCACTTCTCTCTAACAGGAAGTCTATCAGCACTCCCTTCTTACTCTCCAGCACCTTGGCTGACGAAGCAGGCCCAGATGCCATTTTTTCTCAGAGTTCCATATTTGTCGTCATGGCCATGTTTTGTGCTTTGTAATCCCTCCGATTTGAGTCCTCTCTACAGGAAGAAGTGCATGTAAGCCAAAGCACTCAAGTGGTCCAGAAATTTCCCTATTATTGGTGGTATTGATAAACACTAAAGTAGGTATTCCACTTTAAACATCATGGAAAGTATTATAATACAGTAAAAAATGTCAAATTCAGAAAAAAAAAATGGGTTTAAAGACAATTAAATTTAAAGCTCAAGATCACAATATCTGCTTTTGTTATAGAATTTTTAAAAAGAATCAAAAGCTTATACCACATCCTTAAGCTTTGTCTCTACAATAGTTGTAATTTAAATGTATTTAAAATATGAAACTTATTTTTCTCATCAGACCAGGGTTTCCTAAATCGGGGTTCATGAAAACTCCAAATGGGGGGGTGGAGAGATGTTTTTCAAATTCATTGTGATGTATTCCTTGAGGTAAATGGAGGGCCAAAATATATAGCATTAAATACATACATGGAAATGCATGGAGCTACATAAAGCAGTTTGAAAATGAAAAAAAAAAAGAAATTGAGGAATACTTTTGAAGCGGAAGAAAACACGAGTAAATCGAAAAAACATGAGAGATTGACTGGTCATCTTTCTACATGGTCTCTCCAAACTCCCACAATCCAACCAGGCTCAGTGGGACTCCTTCAGCTTACTGCTGGTATCCATCACTTGATTAGGAGATTGCTGGTGTAACAGAATGGACAGACATCATGGCTAAACCTACTGGGGGGGGGGGCTGCATCGACAATAGAGCCAGAGAAAATTGTTGATTCAGACTCAATGTCTCCAGCTTCCCTTGGAATCTGGGAGAAGCTGTCCCATAAGCGGGCGTTGAATATGTCCCAGTATGGCTTAAATACGTCTGTCTGGCCTCCTCCTGTTCAAGTGTATCTAACAAACCACCAGGTGATGATCAGTGGACAGCTCTGCTCCACTCTTCACCCATGTCCAAGGCATACTGCCAAGTGGTTGGAAGATACTACTACAAACTCAATCTTTGATCTATGGCCGAGGGTGTCCTGATGTCCTGGTAATGTCCATTGGTAAGTGCACTAATTGGCGTTATTATGTCTGAATCTGGTGTTATTATGGACAATCAATGACTTGCAAAGAAGTCCAATAATGAACAACCACTCAGGTTCAGAGCTGGGGGTTCATTCCTCCTGATCCCTATGCTTGTGGACTTCAATACCCAGGAAGAGGAGCTATAAAACTTTCCCCAAGTGATGCTAAGATGGACTGGTACTCCATACTGCCACTTGGCCCGTAGACCAAAGCAAGAGTTAGAGACCTTCTCCCACCCTCTGTATCTCCCTGCAGACCACTTCAATGTAGAACAGTGCCCAGCATTTCTCAAGGAGCTGGATTCAAGAGCCGAGGTTGTGTAGAGGCGAGCCCGGCTTTGTCCGGCCAGAATCGCTCCACCTCCAGAACAAGCTCAGGCTCCTTTGCCCACAGCAAGATTCCATGTCCCCAGAGATTTTTTAAGCATCAGTTTATCAGGTCCGACAACATAAGCTATGGGCACTGAAACCCCTATACCGCCAACATTTTTATAATTTTGCGTTCTTAATTGTTTTTTTTGTTTGTTTTTTTCAAATTTCAATTAACAGGTGTTTTCCTTTTTTAATTTTCTTTTGCCGCTCACGGGTAAAAGAGTATGAAAAAAAAAAATGTAAAAAATGTAAGGCCTGCAACTATAGCCCCTTTCAACCACTCTGACCAAAAATGGTGCCAAAACATAGCCCCCTTTGGATTTATATACGACTGATTCTAAGATAATAGAACGCTTTTATTTTTGATGTGATGTTTTTAGGCTTAAGCAGAATATGTATTTAATAAAGCAACTTTCTTTATGCAACACTTCACTTCCTTTTTGCTAATATAGAGCCAAATTTCATGCACGTTTGTTACCAAAAAACACTTCTTTTAGTAAAGAAAAGAAAAGAAACAATGTGACTCAAGATTAAGGATCAAAATAGAACTGGAAATTGGGATATTGTTTCATTGCTTTTGTGAACTTCAGAGTAAATGACAACCATTGTGTTCACACAGTGACTGATGTATCTAGTTCTACCATCAGGTCTGAGTTTCTATCTTCATGCTGTCTTAGACTTTTTCTTCTGGAGACAGAGCTTAAAGACTGAGGAGAGAGTGTGTATGTGTGAGAGAAAAAGAGAGAGAGAGAGAAAGCAATGGGCTACAGCAGTTCGCCTTGACAGATAAACAGGATTTTGTGGCTGGCACGCTGAAGATTGTCAGCTCCAATCTCTTAAGAGAATTACAACCGCCAGTCAATGCTGGGACATTGGCTCAACAGACGGCGCATCAGACCCTGTGTACCGGTGAGCGGGAGATGCCGACTCCCTCGCTGCGATAGTGCCGCATGGTTTATTCATGGAGGATTGAGTCAAGGGCATAGTTCAAGGTACCAACAGCTCTTTCTTTTAGAGAAGAAACGGACGCTTTGTGGAAAAAACAGAATGTAAAAGTGTTGTTCGTGTGAATGCACTGAATCTACAGTTTAAGAGAAGGTTTAGTCTGTTCCTCTTTATCTCTGGTTACCCCAGATCCACCTCTGAGAGATAGAAAAAAACTATTAGTTAAAAACTAATAGTATATAACAAATAGCCTCACTGTTTTATTTGTCTTTTAACTTGGAAAAACAAGAGAATCCAGCTTTTGACCTTTCAGCTTTGAATGGAGCCCCATAGGTCACTCTACTGTCTTTGTTAAATGTCAGCGGTTAGTCAATCCTGACAGTTTAAACTATGTAGGCTGGTTAAAAAACGCCTCTTAGCCATTGCATACTTCATCTGTGTTAGTGTTTCCCCATTGTAAAGGAGGTTTGATTTTGATGCCTTAAGAAATCAATCGGAACCAGTCGGTTGTTCGGCTGCTTCGTTGTTGAGTGGCATTACTGAGAGATAAGGGAGCTGAGACTTGACAGGCCTTATTAACCAGCCAGCTGTCCTCCTGATTGGATCGTTGTTGTTCTTCTCACTTCCAGAAGGAAAATGAGCATCCACAATTAAACTGTCTGACTCTGGTTTGACAAGACTAAGAAGATGCAGTCGTTTTTTTTTCCTTCTTTTTTTGCCTTTCTAATTCCTTCATATAGGATTTTCTGCCTTGGTGTGTGAGCAGGCTGAGATTCATGGTAATTTAGAGAAAGGACAGATTAGGGGAGAAACAGCAGTGGATAAATGGATCAATATTTATCCATGATAGAAGCACAGATTTCAATCTAATTTAATGTGAGACAACATGATTAAATAATTCACTTACCAAAGTGTGGAGTGACTCTTAGCAGTTGGTCTCTGTTAGAATCTCATGGGTTAATTTTGAATTAACGTTCTAAAAAGATTAAGAGTTTTTTGAATAATTGTACCATGGTGATAGAACATGGAATAAAATTCACATAAAGAAAGAGAACTTCTTTCATATTATTTTACTATAAACATAAATTAAATGAATGAATCACTAAATACTTTATCTTTAAACCTCTGCGTAGTCAGAAACACTAATGAAAACTGTAATCCTTCTTGTCTGTTGATTGGTACAGAATGTGTGTTTCTACACAGCTGGCGACCAGAGATTTAACCAAATATTTAACGAGAAGAGGTGGGGGTCAATGTTGATAACGATGATACCTGACAAAACATACGTTATATTAAGGCTGGTATGAGACATTCTAGTAATAAATAGCATAGAAATCCTAATTTTACATTATTACTGTATTTCTTTTTTTTGCAAGCTATGGATGATATCATATTGATTTTGTTTTAGACAGAAAAACATAAATTTAATTACTGCTGCTCAAGTACTATTTAATATTTATGCATAACAAATGGCATTAGCTATACAGCTCTTTCTTGTTCTTAATATTTATATATTTAATGAAGGACTAATAACACTATGAGAGATAATATTGGTCAAGCTCAAAATATGCTGTCCTGCTTTTTTCACACAAATTCTCTGCAAAAGTCAAAGATCAAATTTCCATGCTAATTGAATATTAAGCTACTTAGATTAATTTAGCATAATTTTATTGATTTATTAATTTGATTTATGCTCTGTCAGTGACATAATACAGGTAACACGATTTTGGTATGGTAAACACACAGAGAAAGGTTATATATACAAATGAATTGAGAAAAACAAAGCTTAAAGGACAAAAATAACAAATATTATGCCAGCAGAACCAGGGAAAGGAGGCCAATTTGTACCTTTAATCCTACTAAATGCAGCAAAAAGGGAATAAAGGTAACAAGGGTTTCAGAAACTGCGACCGACTGATGACCTGTCCTGGGTGTACCTCGCCTTTTGCCCATAGATTGCTGAAGACATTAACCGGCCCTACCATGACCCTGACGAAATAAATGGGAGAACATGGATGGATGGATGTTTTCAGTAAACGACCCTTTCTGGGAAATAAATTACTCCGGTATAAAAACACCTTTAGACAATTTTAACCCTCTGCTTTTTTTGATTGGCTTGAGAAAGTCATAAAAAGAGGCACATTTTTTGAAAACTTGACATTCAGCTACATGTGCTGGAAAGCATTCTAGCCTTTTACACAGTTAAACTGTCAGTATAATAATTTGCTTTGCATTAATAATGGTTGTTTTGGATTGAAATCAACTAGTAACTTTTCCACAGGTGTAAATGTATTTATTAGTCTGTACATTAAACCTGAGGGTTTAATTACACCACTAAGGTAATTATGAAAAAAGTGTATTGGAGCTATAGCTTCTGTTTCTGAAACAACACATCACGATACAAAGCCTGTCTGATCAATGCAAACCAATGTGATGATTGAGTTTTGTTTGTTATTTTATTTTCATCTCTTTTTGAAATAACTCAATTAAAGTTTATCTATGTAGTCATCTCACACTTTTAATAATAGAAAGGCATAATGCCAGTCAAGTACATAATGGCTGAAGCACCTTATTATTTTATGTGTACTGTACAATAGGAGTGTATGGATATTATTTTTCTTTATAACCATGAAGAGTTTTAATAACAGCTGAAAGAATTCAGCGATGGGAAATAAAATGTTCTTCCAACAGACAATGGCTGCTGTAACAGTTGAATAAATCTTTGACCACTTGTGTTTTAATCACAGTATTTGTGTTTTATTGGTTACAAGAAAAAAACAATGAAGTTTATCTTGTTGCTTAATACAGTAAAATGCAAATACAAGTTCATTATTTTCACTTCTGTGAAAAGATTTTTCTGAAATGAAAAATATAGCACAAAATTATTTTTTCTTCTTCATTAAGGGTACATACATAGTCACGTTATTTGGCGTATTTTTACATTTTATGACAATTACAGTTTCCTGCTTGCAAAGTATTTATCATTTTGTACTCTAAGTTTTGTTTTTGCTGGAATCTACCATTTCTGGGAATATTTACCTTAACAACATAATATGGTCTGGATTACCTCTCTGTGCACATGTACAATTGATCAACAAGCCAAAGCAAGGGAGGCAAGTGGATGTGGAAAAAAGAAAAGTCCAAGATCAAGTGTAGAAAGGGGCAAGATGTCACTGTAAAGTAGATGAACATGTGAGCACATGTCCTTGCTAATATTGCTGAATTTGTTTGCATGTAAAAGTTAGGTGGATGAAGCTGACAGATTGAAGGAAAAATTCAAAATATTTTTTTTAATTCCTCAAATGATCATTTTTATCCGTAATTTTCTCGCAAATTTTAGCAATTCCACAATACTATTAGCTTTATCCCTAGTTTTTTTTGCTGTGTAGCAAACATTGGGCTGCATACCATAGGAATAATACAAGGGTAGTAAAGTTTTGATGCTGACATGCAGAACAAAACACTGATTGGTTGCTTTTATCACACTAAATAATAACATAACTCAGAATTCTCAGTTCTTTTCCACTAATTGTTTTTTTTTTTTTAAGAAAAAACATAAGCTTCATCTCATAATTGCTCTTATGAAATTCTTTCAAAGTTTTAAATCATAAATCTTAAGCCACATTACTGTCACCTTCATCCTGCACTTGTCAGGACATTTACAGCTTTTAGCAGGAGGTAAGAAACAGGAAAGAAAGGAAAGAAACGGTACTTAGCCCTGGAAAACAGGCCAATCTTTATCATCTATAATAACATTGATCGCAGCAGCCCGGCTAATGTTTCCTATCAGAATAGTGCCACAGCTAAACAGAAACCGATAAAGCTACTATGACAAAAAAGATAAGATAAAAAATGTGAGGTTGAACTTAAAAATACTGCATAATTGGAAAAAAGGGATAGAACAAAGCAGAGGAGTGGTCCCTTTGTCCTCCAGCAGTCTAAGCCTATAGTAACATAACCATAGAGCGCAGGATAACTTCAGGCCCTTTAAATATCAGCTTTGTCAAAAAGGAAAGTTTTACGCCTAGCACTAAAAGTAACTAGATTTCAGCCCCATGGGCTAAAACTGGTCGTTAGTTCCACTGTAGAGGAGCCTGAAATAATTAGTTAGCAAATCAACAACTTTTTTTCTCTTTTCTATATAAAACTGTTAAATGGTATTAGGAATAAAGTCACTAAAAGTTTCGCCTGTTGTTGGGTTTGGGTGAGGAATGTTTGCTATCTGCAGCATCAGATAACTACAGTATGTCTAATTTAGTGTTTCAATATTGTGCCGGCTGCTTCTCCCATATGGTGTCGTACAGTTCCGCCAAGAAGACCCTACCATGCATATTATTGCCTTCTATTCCGAGAGACTTCCCGCTACGGAGTGTGTAGAGAGAAATGTGGGGATTTCACCAAACGTCTGTGCCCAGCAGGGCCAGTCTTCCAGCAGCTGTGACTGATAAAGCGGATCCTCTCCACAACAGGAAAAGAAAGAGAGAAAAAAACTTGTTCGCTGCTCCCTCTCCACTCTCAACCTGCAACTTCTTGTCTTGTCCCCGAGGCACAAACGTCCAACTTCCAAATGCCAACTCAGTCAGGAGATATTGCTGCTATTTCCCCTGTGAGAAATGTCAGATGGATGGTGATTTTCTGCTTTATGATTTCACAGGAGTGGTGACCATACCGTGTCAGGAAGATACACTGTCCCAGTTTGATAAGTGGGGCATAATAATGAAAAGTCCTTTTTTTATCTTGTAAAAACTAAAGGAAATGCTCATTTAAGCTAAAACCAGCCAACTGGAACTAAATAGATCAATATTTCCATTGTTCAGAGTATTTCTTTTCCAAATAGTTTACCAAAAAGAAGCAGCTATTAAACCTAAGTGAATGCACACAGGAGCCTCTCCCAAGTTTTGTATATTTAATAGACTCTTCTGTCTTTTCACCAAATTCAAAAAGATTCTCAGCCCGTCAGGCGAATGACGTCTTTAACAGGCCATGGCTCGGTTCCCAATGTCACTCCTCTCTAACAGAGGGCAGTGATTTTGCATGCATCCATGATCTGCACTGAGAATAAAACAAGGTGAGAAAACGAGCATCACGGCACAACTCCAGGGGGAGTACATGTGAAAGGACCTTCAATGACACATCTGACACTTTTAGCATCACTGCATAGGGAGGAGATATTTATCCAGAATAACCAGAATGTGTGTGCATACAGTGTCTTGCAAAAATGTTCTTGTCATTAAAAAAGGTTGGATAGCAAGACGGGCAGAAAGTAGTGCAGATTTAAAATTCTGCAGTTATGCTACAGGGCTTTGAGTTTACTTCCCTGCTACCTATTAACAACAAAAGATAAAAATTGTTGCCCAGTCTTCCACAGAAAAACATTCAGGATCAGTGATTCTAGCTGGATGTTATCAGCAGTTTAAAGTCTCTGCAAAGATTCTTTGCTGGATTTAGGAGCAATCCTTGACACGGTATATTTTGATCTAAAGTCTTCAGGTTTTAGTGTTTAGGGTTATTTTCCTGCTTGAAGAGGAACCTCTGCCTCACTCTATTTTCTAAATAAAGACAAACTAGATTTTCTAAAGGCCTTTTCTAATAAATGAACATATATTTACATAAATCCATGCTTTCTAAATTAAAGGTAAAGTGGAGAAGCTTCTTGGGAACATCTTATCCATTGGTGTGATCTTCCTGTGCTTGCACACACTTCCAGTTTCCTGTTAACTGTGGTGTTAGGTAGCTACAGTCCCTACCCTTTTTTTAATGCCTGAGAGAAGCAAGAAGATGTCTCACAAATCGTTAAAGAGAAGATCTATAAGGCCTCAGAAGAAATTAGAAAGATAATTTCACAGGAATGGCGGAAAGTGCAGGTAGGATGGTTATACACTTTATTGCTATTGTTCAATGATTTGCACAAAAAATCAAAATGTGTTCATATTGCACTATTTATTTATATATACATATATATATATATATATATATATATATATATATATATATATATATATATATATATATATATATATATATATATATATATATATATATATATATATATATATATATGCTCTAGTCCATGTATGTCTTGTTCCAGTACCCCATTTCTCATCAAGTTGCCCTGCAAACTGCTAAGATACTGCACAGAACCCTCAAACCTGCTACCTGTCACTAACAGGCCAGCTGAAAGGCATAGTCCCTCCAGTGTGTCCTGGATTGTCCTCTTGGCCTTTTCCTTTAGGGACATGCCTGCAATATCTTCCGAGGTGTCCAAGGGGCATCCGTAAAAGATATCCGAGCCATTTGAATGCTTTCAATGTAGCAGAGAAGCAGTTCTACTCCAACCCTCTGCCAAATGACCAACCTCCTCACCCTATCTCTAAGGGAGAGTCCTGCCACAAAGCAAATAAAGCGCCTTTAAGCCGCTTCTATCTTTGATGTGGTTCTTTCGGTAGCTGAGGGTAGAAACGTAGATCGACCGTTAAATTCAGAGTTTTTCCTTTGTACTCTCTTTTTACCACAATAAAACTGTGCAGTATCTGCAGTATCGAGAACCATGATCTCGGACTTAAAGGAATCCCAGCGACTTCACACTGGACTCCGAACTGCCCCAGTGCATGATGTAGGTTTTGGCAGGAGGGAGCCAGCAGAACCACATTATCAGAAAAAGCAGGGACTAGATCTGCTGGTTCCAAAACAAGACCCCCCAAGCACTTTGCCTTGAAATCCTGTCCATAAAGGTTTTAAACAGAACACGTGACAGAGGGCAGCCAAGTTGGAGTCCGAAATGCACCATGAACAAGTCTGACCTAATGCTGGCAATGCGGACTAAACTCAGAGGTATTCCAGGCTAAAGGCTGATTTATGCTCAGAAACCAGGTCGTCTGCATGTGTGTCGCAAATATGCTGCCGCCCCATCTGTAGACACTTTGGTGCACCATTCTAAAATTGTAGGTGACCGCAGACAGTGTCGCAGACAGGAGGCCTCTGGTTGGTCAAATCTACATCCTCTCTACACTATGCGTATTTCCTGTTTGGTACCTTACCGGCTTGTTTTGTTTGTAAGACCTCCATTGTGGAAAATGACTCGTGATGTTGGATCAGGTAGAAGAGCGACATGCGCAAGAATGATAGGACCCTTTTTATAACTGCTCTTTTTCCCCCTAATGTCCCTCCGTTGTTGCATAAACTTGCCCCCACTTCCTCACTGCCTTGGTCGTATCTAGACCCACAGCTAGTTCCTGATTGTCTTTCTTGCGTTGTGGGGTGGAATAACATAACGCAGACCGGACTTCAATATAATATTAGGCATAAATCAAAAATATCTGCGACAAGCTCACTGCGACACACTGCTGCAGGAGTATAACCAGCTTTTAACTATAGAAACTGTCCGTCTGTGTAACGTCACAAGGAAGTACCTGCTTTTGCTGATTTGAACTAAAGTGAGAAAGCAGAAAATCAGTTACTCATAGTGAGCCCTTTCAAGTTTTTCCACACAAATATTTCGTTCAACTTAACAACACCTTCATGATGGACCAAACAATCTAATAAACCTCTATGGCCTTTAGAGAACAGTTGATTAAATTCACACAGGTTGACTTCTTTAGATAGTTGGCTGCACTAGATTGTGGTACTACTAGAAGTACTACATGAAATCTGAATAAAATACACCAATCATCTGGGTTTTAATGCGGTTCAGTGGGTTTTAATGCGGTTCAGTACTTTGAGCTACAACATCAGGCATTGAGGACATTAGCTTAAGAGGGAGTTCAGGGATTCTATAGGCACATGAAGCAGAATGACAGAGTAGAAGCTGCTTAAAGCAGTTACAGTGAGATTTGACTGTCATTCGTCATTTTTCTGTTAGGACAAGAATAGCGTAGAAATAAAGAGGCTTATGTGATATTTATAGACCTTCTTTGATGGCTTATTAGCCGGACTGCAAAGCTTCAACTTGCTTAAGATTAAATATAAATACATGACGGTGATGGCGAAGTCCACAGTTAAATTACTGTTTCTGTAATTATCAGGGACAGAATTAAATTTCATAGAATAAATGCTTTTTATAGTAAGGCTTTTTATTACTTCCTAGAAAACCCATATGCTTTAGAAATGTATAGATATTGATTAAAGTGCATGTTTCAGATTTTCTTATGTAGATCTAAATTTTGTGCTTCTGTTTGTTCCAGTTTTCCCTTGTTTCAACATAACCATTAAAGCTGTTATTGTTAGCATCTAATTTATTGGGAGCATTCTTTACTTAATCAAAACTCTATCAGGACGGACGGTTGGAATATATAGCCTTATTTTCTAATAATTATCAAGTGGATTTTCATTTTTTTGGTATAGGCATGTAATGTGACAATGTATGTAATGAAAAAAACAGCCAGGGGGCTATTAAAAAAACAATGAAAACTAATCATGTTTTGATAAAGCGGAGCATATATTTTTTATTTAATCTTTTTTGTTTCAGACTTGCTCAGTACTTAGGAGATTACTTTAAAGTACAAGAACAATAACAACATCTTTTCTTCTTTGCATTTGATGTTAAGCTGTTTATCTTAGAAACATGCAGCACATTTTAAACCATGCTTACTAGATGCAAGGAGGGAAAAAGATTTAAAAAAAAAAACAGTATGGGTGGAATTCTTTCTGCTAATGACTGGTGTAACTGCACCACTTCACAGTTTAATCATGTGACCACATTTTCTTTATAATGTTCTGATTTTTAGTTTAGATTTTTCGTGTTTTGTTTCCTTTTTATTTTAGAAAACATTACAGATACAGCAGTAGACACACTTTCTTTAAGAATGTATGTTATAGATTAAGTGGTCAGTGAGAGCAGGGAAATGTGAAGCTTCTCAAAGCTGTACATTTCCATCCATCTGATTTACAATTTAGAACAGTGTTTTTGTTCACTACTACAATATTCCATGTTCTGGAGACCTGTAACTCATAAAGAATCATCCCTTGAAATAATTCTGCAACAGATCTTTGCCATTCATTATTTATCAGTCTTATTTAGAGTTCTCTCTGGGATCTTTGGTTTGTACATTTTAATATAGATTTTGCAGATTTACAGAGCGCTCTGCAGAATCCACTGATTAATGCAGCAAGTGTGAGTTTTGTGATGTCTCAGTTTCTTCCCTTGCCATGTTCAGCACAGTTCGTAAAAAGAAAAAGTAACTGTTGGCTCGCAGGTTTATTCTGTTATTGCTTTTTGTAACACTTGAATATTTCAGATCATCAAACAAATTTTTATTTTTATTTTAAGAGAAAATGTCAAAAACTCAAATTATGATTGCATTTATAAAGTTGTGAGAAATCTATTTCAAAGCAACTCTGGAGCCTGTATTTGTAGGCTGATTACATCCACAGCTGTGGAGTAATTTCCCCGTGTTTCAGTGCACGTTGAAGCAGATTGGTGAAACTCAGGCAGCAATGACGGATAGAGGCGACAAAGAATTGTAAATAAACATTGCGATAATATGCTTTATAGGACCCAAAGTACATTTTTACGATGTTCTTAGGGAAGAATGAAGGTTTGTTCAACTCAAATATCTACTGAGTTTTATAAGATTCCACCTCATTTAAAAAAGGTTCATGTTTTCACAGCACCAGCTCGCCTCGGCAGCTGTTAGCCGACCAGGCGGTCTTCCCTCCCTCTCCAGGGGAAGGTCTCTGATTCCCGCCTCATTGCTTTGAAGCTACCGCTGGATGAAACTTAAACACATAACTCATTCAGATAATATACAAAAATTCAGGTTTGGCTTATTTTTCTTTTTTTATTAAGTAAATGTTGTCTGAATTTAAACTCAAATTAAAACTTTAAAAGAGATAAATGTTTATTGAAATTTACTAAAAATATATTCGGTGCATTATTAGCTTATCATTATCTTTCTGTAGCCACGGTACAACTGCTGAGTTCCTCAAGAATTAAATGAACAAATTAGGAGCAAATACTTCAGATCCAGCGTTAAATATTTAATTTATCCTCAGTATTGTTGATTAAAAAATGTATGTTATGTTTATTAATCTTGTTGTCCTCATCCAATACCTCCTCCATAAATATTCCAAACACAGAAAGCTGGAACATTCTGTTTCATTTTTTACATTCGCTTTAACTATGAAAATTAAGACCCCGCATCTAAATTCAAAAAATAATATATGCACCTTTCAATCAATGTAACACATCATTCTAATATATCTAAGGAATCTAAGGAACTGCTAACTGTAAACTGGAGCTCTTTGTTGCATAGGTTTGTTTAGTTTTGAAGCTACTCAATGATGTTTTGGATGATGGAGCTACAGCTGCAGGACCTAGCATACATCATTTACCCTAAATGCATTGCAGCTTAAACATGTTGTAACAATATTGTATTTAAATTTAGAAAACTACAACAACTACAACAACTCTAAACAGTTTAGAGTATGTAATGTTTAAACATATAAAATAATTATTTCTCAAATAAAGTAATTTGTTACAACTAATCATGGATCCCTTTTAAGGAGAAGTCCGGCACATATTCAGATTGAAAACTTCTGAAAGTACTTTAACTATGAAATTATTACATACTGTTCAATAAATTATAAGTGTTTTTAATTTAGAGTAATTTTCATTTGAATGTGCTTTACTGGAGGCATTCATTTTTGTCAAAGAACACTACTGCCACCTACGTGTTTGTGACGTCACGGTGCGGTATCGGTCCCAGTGCTGTATCTGATGTTTTATCACAACTTGCTATTATCCAAGTCATCTTGAAAACATTCTTCTTTGAAATGTTGGCTACATATTACGTGTTTTTTCTCTGGCCAGAAGTTCGATGGCAAATTCTCCCTCTTCAAGTTGGCGATCCAACGACAAACCCTTCCTTGGAGGATCATGAATTGGAAAGGTGAAGTAACAAATTTGTTTTTCAAGTAAGGTGTTACTATATGTGGGCAAAAATGACCGCTCCAAGACTCAGTAATCACGACGAAAATGATTGTTTTTAGTTTTTTACTGGTTAACACTAAATTCGTTAAATCACTGCAAGCGTATTATAGTTTTAGGTATAAATAGGGATCCATTGATTATTCTTTTCTGACCGGACTTTTCCTTTAAAAGAGAAAAAGCTACAGTTTAACAGCTGGTTTGAAAGAGAGCGGTTCTCAGTTTCCTGTCAGCATCTACAGTTTTTAGAAACTTTAATCTAGCTCAATGAAAATGCTGGACCTGATAACTTTTCTCTTTTGGTTTAATCAAGTAAAAAAGAAATTAGCTCCTGTTTACAAGATTCCCCATCTAAACGATTTTGCAAGATCTCCCTTTTATGGGCATAAACAAGATTCTTATATACAGTATTAGTATTTATTGCATAAAGTTGAGGTGCCCGAGAGTCATGGTTAACTCTCTTCACATAGGTTTAGGCGTTATTTTCACAAGTATTTAAACTCAGCTTCTTAAATTAAAAACAACATGCAAGGAAGTGTGCAATATCTGCAGGAAAATTTTCTTCACAGTACACAAAAAAAACAACAACTAGAAGATTTAAATAATTGAAATGGGTGGAAAAAAGTTACATACATTTCTGCTAATCTGTGTTAATTACATTTTAAACAGTCATCAGAAAACTTTCTTTTTCTCGTCTGCTTTAACATCTTGGAAATAAACACAAAATCTAAACTCACACAAACGTTAAAACATCACGAAATATCTTAAATATTATTTTTAACAAGGTAGCATTTAATCCTTTAAAGTGACAGATGTCACACTCAGTATATCGGCTCAAATGAAGCACTGGTACCTAACATCCCATAAGGTGCATGAGATCCGTTCTAAATAACCAAATGGAATTCTCCATGATTCTTATGCCTACCACACACCCTTCCTACCTTCTCTTTCTGAGAGTCAGGTCAGGATGCAGCACCTTCACACAGTTGCACATGAAGCCAACACAGACAGGGCTGAGCTCGTCAATATTTAAAAAGGGAAGCACAAAGCTTGAAGAACTTTAATCTCAACCTCGATGGTCAACATGCATATTTAATTGGGTCGGCCCCTCTTGTCTGGCAGCAGGGAAGGGATAACAGCTGGGACCGAGAGTTTGAGGAAATAGCCAGGCCTCTCCACCTTGATGAATAAGTAAACACATCCAGGCAGGCAGGGATACAGTCAGCAGGCTTTGAGTCGATAACAAGCAGATTTGTTTTCTTCTGAAAAGCTGCACTTTTCACAAGGCAGCGATTAACGCTGAAATTTGATCCTTCTTTCAACAGCTTTGGCTCGCTTTGACTCAGCTTGGCTCTTTGGACTTCAGACGCTTTCAGTTTCTGCCTTCAGCTCGTCCCGGCAGCAGCCTCCAAAAGTTTGGTTTCACAGTGCAGTAAAAAAGAAATTAGCTCCTGTTTACAAGATTCCCCATCTAAATTATTCTTTATGGGCATAAACAAGGTTTTTATAAACAGTATTAGTATTTATAGCATAAGCTTGAATAATGATTAACTATCTTCACATAGATTCAGGTGTTTTTTTCACAAGTATTTTATCTTAGCTTCTTAAAAACAACATGCTTGGAAGTGTGCAATATCTGGAGGAAATGTTCTGTTACAGTACACAAAAAAACACTACTAGAAGATTTTAATATTTAAATGGGTGGAAAGAAGTTCCATAAATTTCTGCTAATCTGAATTATTTACATTTTAACCAGTCATCAGAAAGGTTTATTTTTCTGGTTTGCTTCTACATTTTGGAAATAAACACAAAATCTAAACTCATTCACACAAACTTTGAAAACTTTAAGAAATGTCAGAAATATTATTTTAAGTGACAGCCTGATAGTTATCCCTAATTTACACCACGTCAGATTTCATGCCACTCAGCTACAAACTCCACAGTAAATATGTACCCATTATTATTATCAAGAGCATTTACCAAACCTCCATACAGCAGATTCTGTTTTGTCTTGCTATTCTTGTCACATCTTTGTTAAATAATGAAAGATGGCTGAATTTCAGGAATTAGTGGAGTTAGGTATAAAGCCCATTTTTGTTGCCAACGCTTCAACAAGAAAAGTCGCTATTGGCCAGCCTAAAACTTGCTAGAAGTCGCTGAATGTCATCACCTAATTTTCATATTTGGTAATGCCTTATTCTAGCCATAGGAGAGAGGAATGCCAGCACTGACAAGGCACTCTAATTTCAACTATTTTGTTATATTTTACCTGAACCAAAACTACATAGATCAATCTGGATAGATCTGTCTTGATAGAGGTTACAGTATGTTATCAAATTCAACTTGAGGCTGTGTATGAATTCAGTCCAGGGAGTGATCTACTTTAGTGCACCAGACTGAAAGGAAAAAAAGTAAATTGTTCAAATAATATACTAACATTCACGTTTTTAATTTGGGGGATCAGTGAAAGCTTTGTGCATGTTTGACTCATTTTCATGGAGAAACAATCTTCTTTTCTCTCCGACTTAAGGCACAGACTGCAGATGCTGTCTGACTCCCTGTCATTGAAGACACTTAACTCGGAGCGATTAGCGCTTTCATTTGTCAACAACGTTTCCAACAACACAAGAAAAAGTTACCAGATTTGTTACTAGTTACCTGTCGCTAGAGGGGTCCGAAGTGTCTATATTTCAAAGTCATAAAGTTGGCATCAGTGTTTGGAATCTGCTAGCAGACCACTTTAAAACCAGCAGATTGAGAAGTCATGGAGTTACTCTAAATTCAATCCTACACCGGAGAACAAAATACTGTAGAAATCTGATCAGGTAAGGGTCATATCTGTTTTTCCCTAAAAACAACGCTTAGCTTGTTTTGGCCTACATTCCTTATCTATGGGGCTGAAAAAAAACAAATATGTTGAAAAATGTGAGAAGAGGCTGTTTCCTCAGTTTCCAAAAGATGAACACCAATCTCAACTTCATTTACAGTATATACAGTAGCAGCCATTCAAAATGGCCCTTCCCAGTCAAACGGCAGCCGAATGGCAGCCCACTTCCCTGCAGCTCCCTGGAAAACCCCCTCCAACTTCCAGCCACTGGAGTGACCCCCTCTTTCTACTGGACATGCATATTTTTTTTACTAATCCACCCTTTCACTGAATTACAGGGTCTGACCAAGAGATAATGCTTCTCTTTAGATCTCAATGAAGAGAAAGAATATTTTAGTACAAAGATTGATTTTTAAAAACGAATTGTAGGGGACCAGCCAAGGACCCATTAAGGAAAGTGGGGAAATTTTGAATGGCTACTACTGTAGCACATATAATTCAGATACTTCTGCCTAGAAATGAACACAGGAAACAATACAAACAGACAAAACATCAAATACATATCATGAAAAAAAAAAACGATAATCAAAAGTTATAAAAAGTAATTTACTAATAATAAAAATCTGCTCTTCTTGAGTTTAAATGCGAGAGTTGATTTTTTAACAAAGACTTGAAAGAGACTTCACTGTTTGAATATTTTAGGAAACACTATTCTAGTCTTGACTAAGACACAGAAAACACTCCTTCCCCTTTAGTTTTCTATGATCTCATATGATCTCATATGATATCATATGAGATCATAATGATAAAACCAACATTGCTTGACTGTGAATCAACTGAAACATGAACCAACAGAAGCCCAGAACACTAACTGGGTGCAGTGTTTGATATTTTATGTTAGCAAAAAGATCAGCTCACATTTTTTTGTATGTCATTAAAATTTGAAATGCTAGGTGATATTATTTCTTGTTATTCTTTTAAAGTCCCTAATTCTTTGAAAATTTGTCATATTTTAGGAGTCTTACCTGCTATTTAAGCTGAGATATACTGTAGGTGATTAGGATATCTATAAACAAGAACAAACAGGACAGGTGCATTACACAATAGTTCAATCAACACTTGAAAAAGTATTTGCTGGACATTGTAGATTAGATTGAAGTACCAAGACTTAAAGTCATGCCCTTTGCAAATATATAGGGAAAACTAAAAAATTACCATCCTGCAGGAAAGAGCTAGAAAAAAACCAAACACTCACAAAGTCGAATCCAAGCCTTTAATATTCGAAGTATAAAACCTCACTAGTTTGGTAAGTGTGAGCCAACACTTGGAGGTTTTCCTGGTTAATAAAGTGTTGGATAGCCTGAGGTCTTCGGATGGCTCCAATAAGTCTATATGGAACAAGCCAACACTCCCTCCCTATAAAAGTGTTTTCAAAAATGTTATGTTTTCATAACTTTTTACAGAAATGTTGTAGTATTTCCTGTATTTCTACTCATTGTCTGAACAACAATACAGAACTACGGATTCATTTGCAGGGTTTTGCTTTTGTCCCAGAACAGTATATCATGAAAAATAATCTGTCATGTTGTTATGGACAGATTTTTTATTTTTTATTCCAGCAAAGAGAACTTTTTATTTAAAATTATATTCCCAAAAACAGTTCCGGTCCTCTGAAAAACATATCGCACTTGCTGCACCGGGTATTCGTATACCCTTTACTGCAATGTCTGTAGCATCTTCTCTTGACCTTCATGGGGAAATGTCCAGTGAGGTAATTGTTTAGTGAGGGATGTACACAAGATTTCTTGGAGGGACAATTTGGACTCCCAGCATCTGAGGATGGTCTCTTCCTAGCAGTCAAAGGACTCCCTGCTGTGTCTGGGACCCCACTGCCTGATGATGGACATCCTCTCTTCAGAGTTGTGAGTGTTGTGTCCGTTTGATTTGAAAAGAAAAGAATCAATATTACTATTAATAATCAATTCATGCACATGTCAAAAATGCATAAAGATATCGCAGGACAATTAGCAGAGATAGATTCTTACCAGGATGAGATGCTAGCTGATGCTAGCTGTGCCTGGAACTTTCTCATGTTTAGAATATCTTTCTTTGGCATCGCGAGAGCTTGACAGTGCCGTTTGTAGAGGAGCCAGGCATTGACCACAGCGAGGGTGATGGTGTGCCAGAAGATGTACATGTACCAATGCCGGGATTTTATGGTGAACTTGTATTTTGCTGTAAACGAATTACAGGCTCCACAAATCATTACAGATTTGTGTTATAAGCCACGTTTATAGCATTGTATTATAAACGTGGCTTATAACACAAATCTGTAATGATTTGTGTTATAAGCCACGTTTATAGCATTGTATTATAAACGTGGCAGGCAAATTGAATTGCTGTTTTTTTTTGCAGGAAAATTTTTACCAGATATAAATTCAGTCTAAGGAATTCAATGTGTAAAAAAATTCAGTGTTTAAAATTCGGTGTTAAAACAATCAAGTGTTTAAAATTTAGTATACAAAAAAGGCAGATTAAAGTTAGACTGTTTTTCTTCCTGTCCAGTAAATCGAGGGGATGACGATCAAGCATAAATCTAGAAGTTGTGTGACTTCTTTACCTGAGGGCAGGCCTTGTATATAAATGTGGAACCCAATAGCATTGTGAGACAAAACAATAGGACCCAATGAGTATGTTAATGCAGTTTAAAAAAAAGGGTAGGGGGTGGGGGATTAGGGATGACAAAAAATGCTGTAATTCTGCAACAGTGGGTCCGTTACAGGGATCAGTCCTTCTTAACACTTTAAATGTTCTCACCAAGACCACTGCACTCTTCTTTCTCTTGTTTGAGCATTTCTTCCTATGGAAAGGGAGAGTCTTGGTGAGCATGTTGCCCAGTATAGGCGTTAAAGGTGGTAGAGGGAGACGTGAAGATTGCTTAAACATTCAGCTCCTTAAATATAACTTTGTTTGATGTTTGGCAAAGGTTGACCATTATAAACAAGCATAGCATACCATTTGAGCAGCAAATCAGTTTCATGAACACTGTGCCAAATAAAGCAGGGGGCTCGAGAACGGCGCAGACTATTGGTGCCACTCTTTCTGTTTTAAAAGGTGAAACCATAAAATGATCTGATGCGAGATATCAAACTAAGTATTCCCATGTTTTTTACCTCTTTGCTGTGCGAGAGACCATGCATTCACTAGCTAGGGTGGTGATGTGAGCGTTATAAGATCTAATCTTGGGTATACAGAATGAAGTAGATAGTTCACGTAATGTTCACATGTCACGAGTTAAATTGCACACTTTCTGTACATCAAGCTCAGATAAGTTTTCACTTTTTCAGAGAAAGGCAAACTCCTATCCAATTCTTTCCAATGCCTGCATGTCGTCAAACAAATCAACTATAGTGTTTACCAAATGGCTTTGTTGTACTACACACCGGCTTATTAAAATGGCATCTCATTAGAAGCATTGAGCTGCCGGTTTACATGAGATTAATTGGCTTTTTTTCTTAAAAGCACTTTCTCCTCATTATCATTCAGTCTTGCAAATGGATTTGCTGCAAAGCCAATACATATTCATTTTAGAGAAAGCTTGGAATTTGTTCGGAAATGAGCCAAAGGTGGATCCAGTGCTGATGTGCCGGGCTTACTCAGAACAAAAAACCACAACAGCGTCTAATACAGAGTTGAAAGCTGTTTAAATCTAGACTGATATCCCCACTCTCACCTGACAAATAAAGTAGTTAATGTGTTTGATTCATTAAAATCAGTGATCATGAGCTCGAACCGGATGTAAATTCATACTAACAGAAAATACACGTTGAATATAAAGACTCGTATCAATCCACCAGATGTTCAGGATTATTATTTCCCAGGTTGATGAGTATTTGGATTCAAGGCTTACTCTTGGCTACTTCTTTCATTCCAAAGGCATTAATAATGCAAGCAAACAAGCTTTTAGTGGATTCTGATTTGCTTTCTGAAAAGGTAGAAGGAAATGTGCAACATCCTCTCCTGATGGAGTGAAGGAGTTGCACTTTGATGAAATGAGTAGGGATGTTTCTGCCTCCTTTTATTCTTTGACGTAGTGTTTTGGATGTGTAATGTGTATATTTCAACATCAGAGACACTCGCTTGGTTTGAAAGCCTGCCTGAGGCGGAGAACTAAACAAAAATTTTTCCTTTTGCCAAGTTATGGACTCTTTTACCTGAGGCAAGATGAAGCGCTTCAAAGGCAAAGGGCATCCTTTGTCAGCATCTCACACTGACAGCAGCGGATCCACCTCGAGTGTAATTGCAGAAAACTTCTGTTTCGAAGACAGAGGAGCCCCTTTGGCTCTATATTCAGAAAGGGTTCACTGTGTCATAGATGACCTCTACACTGAAAGATGATGTCATTTGTATGAACTTTTTTTTTTTTTTTTTTTTTTTTTTTTTAAGCCCTTTGGGAAACTCCTCCAACTCCCATTGTCATTGTGACACAGCACACCCAAGTGAACACTGCACACTGTGAAATTGCATTTATGCCTCACCCGTGCAAGGGGGCAGCCCTCAATGGCGCCCCAACTGCAGCAGGGTTTAAGGATTAGAACTAATAAAAATACATATTTAGGTATATTTTGTTTGAAGTACATTGTTTTATTTAATAATTTAAATGTAATGATCTTATATTGGCATCTTACCATTCCAATCTCATTAGAAATCCAGAGTTCAATTACAGTTTTTTTTTCAAAGCCGGTTATTTTGAATTTATTGCCTTGCAAAATGTTGTGATAGGTTTTTATTGGAGAAACCTATTTTTTCCATACATCTAATTTCAGATTTAATATTTGCTTAAAGGCCACAATCTAATACATTGTAATTAGGGATGCACTGATCCCATATTTTTATCGGTATCGGTCCAGATATATAAAAAAATAAACTAGATCGGTATCGGTGACAGTTGACTCGATATAGGGGCCGATCTATTCCCTCTAACTCTATGCTACGCTCTGCTGTCATGCGGCAGCGCAACAGCACAACACGGCCATATTGTTTATGATGGAGCGAGCAAAAGGATCTGCGGTGTGGAGGTTTTTCACGCTCTCTGACCCTACTACCCCTTTGGCTATGTGCAATATTTGTGGGAAAAATGTTCCGAGGGGCGGTGTTAAATCTTCAAACTGTAACACCACCAACTTAATGAAACACCTGCAGAAGTTTCATAACAAGGAACATACTGAGATTATTGGACTCGGCAAACAAAAAGGAAGCAGTGGGAAGCAGCTAACTTTGATGGAAGCAAAGGAAAGAAGTCAAATTTTTCCATGTAACAGTATACAGGCCAAAAAAATCACAGAGATGATACTTGATAATGATAATGACACTTTTTACATTTGACCAAATCAGAGAACTTTTGTTTTAAGATTTTGTGCACAGTTGTTAAATAAATGAGTAATAATATTTATATTTGGATTGTTTCCTATTTTTCTTTAGAAAAGGGAAGTCAAATCATATGCACAGAAGAATTATCCCTGTTTGTTTTGGTTTTTTTTCACACAATAAAACAATTTTTTAGGTAATAATTCAGTAATGTTTTGGGTATCGATATCGAATCGGTATCGGCCGACATTAAACTTCAAATATTGGTATTGTATAGGAGGTGAAAAAAGTGGATCGGTGCAGCCCTAATTGGAATAATTTTCCCAAATGTTTGGTTGGCTGAATAATATATTCTGACAAGTAGATCTTGGTAAAGTCTTTTCCTGCCAAACACTTTATGAACTGTTTGGCAAGTTTTCCTTTTCCAGGTGGATTTTCTTTTGCGCACTTTTAGCCATATATGTTTAAGACAGTCATTGAAGCTTAGTTCTTTGAAAATGGTCGAGGGTCGTAACAGAAAAAGCGTCTATGAAGTGTATGAGAAGAAGAGAAAGGCCTCAAAAGAGAGAAACAAGACCAGATGGTTTTTGGGAGATTCTTTTGTGCGATGGCGTGCACTGAAACCACAAATCGGGCTTCCCACTGATGCCTCTGTAGCAAAGTTTTCTACTCGACAGGTAAAGTTTAGCATGCTATTTGGAGAGATCCATTTCACATATCTGCTACTAAAAGTTATCTACCTCTATCATGGTCATGCATGCTCTCACAAATGTTTAATAGGTGTTCGCATGTGCATTTAGTTTTTTAAGTGGAGACGGTGGGTCTTTTCAAAAAGTAGCGAAAACCCTTCACTCTACCTTTAACTTAAACTTTGTTCTGGTGCAGAAGCTTTACAACTTTGCCAGAAAAAATACTTAGGCACTTACATTAGAATGAAAAATGATTCTGCTGCAACGCTAATATAAGGTTACAGAAAAGGAAACTGGGTAATTTAGTTTTCAGTGGTCCTTTAAACCCATATTTCTCATCACAAATCCCATAGTGCTCAGCCTAACCAAGGTATATAATAGGCTAAAGATGGAAATTCAAGGTCTCTGATATGAGTCCTGAAATTTGTTAAACAACCCACATTGTTTCTCCTGCACAAACAAGGCTGCTATGGTTCGATGATTACAGACACAAGTTCCAGAATAACTAATGAATATCCACCATGTGCTGCTTGTGACTCGTCAGAGGTCAGATACAGACATACAGGCAGGATGGATTTGCCAACAATATGCTGCAGTGTTTAGCCAAAATTTCAAATACAGATAATAAAAAAGCAATGTGTCTTATCTCTGGAACTCAAACCATTCAGAGCATGCTGTCAAGCTAATTTTAAGCAGGTTTATTACTGTGATATCAACGATTTTCTCTATAGGGCCTTTTCGTTAATGAAAGGTTTGTTTTTGATTACCAAAAGAGAAGCTTGGCATGAGTTGCAGAGTCAGGGGATATCGGAGATAAATGTCTTTTAGTGATTGGCCTTCCCTCACATCCCTCCCTCATCAAATATTCATGACACGAGACTAGAGAAAATTCAGGGGATGCAGAGGTAGAGGATATGTTCCCAATCGGTCCAGCAAAAGGATAGGTAGTCAATGGATCAGTGGATAGCTGCTTCCAAGAGTAGTTTGTTATTCGAGACTGGTGAGGCAGAAAACATGGGCTCCACTGTTGAGGTATTGTGCTGCTCGTCTCAATCTTTGCTAGATTATTGTTTTTTGTTGTTGTTTTTTTGCTTGCAGGAGAAGAATACTGTGATCTGTAAGACAGTGAAGGTTACTTTTGAAGTAGAAATCCTTTAAAGATTACAGATGTCTAGATTTAAATGCTGAGCATTTCTGCAGTCTGTATATTTATGCTTTGATTTCACAACTCTCGGATGGTACAGTTGATTGGCTACAGCAACCACAACGTCAATATTTCCTATATACAGATTCTAAAAATGAATCCATGTTATTTAAAGTTTTTTAATACTCTTTTTTTTAAAACAGTTTATGTTGTGTTTCAAAATTATGTATATGCTGATTAAAAATGTAGGTGATTCCCATTTACATTGAGAGTTGCCATATAGTACTATTGGGTAATACTGTAACTAAATGAACTATTTGGTGGTTATTCTTTTGGTTTTCTTTGATTTATCTTCCAACCTACTATAAGCTCCTGAAACAAACCATAGGTGTCCCTTTTCAGACAATTTCTGTTCAATTATTTAAACATGATTCTGTTAATGGAACAGAAACAAGGTGTAGCTCATAACTGTAGTCTGCTTTCCTTGGCGTCCATACACAGCCCAGATATCTATCAGCAAATTGGCTTGATCGTAGCTGATAAACAAAGCGTCCGGTCGGATCATGAGCAGAAGAAGAAATATAGCTTCTCTTCCTGGAGCTACAGCTGTAGAAAAAATGCATTGATTTTCTCAGGATTAATGATTTTATAACTTTTTTTAATTTATTGTCTTCTTTTTCTCTGAGTTGACCGCGGATGAAGCTATGCATCATCTCCCTCTTAAAGGTTGTGGAGAAAATATTACTGTATTTTTTATTTTTTTCAGCACTGTCGCAAGTATAGAGAAAATAAATTCACACTGTGCATTTGATCTATCCTCTTGGGGAGCAGTGGGCAGCATTCTGCAGCGCCCGGGGAGCAGGTTTCGGTTAAGGGTCTTTGCTCAGGGAACCAGAGTGGCAGTTTGTGAGAGTGGGGCTTGAACTCAGAACCTCAGTATTCCAAGCGCAATGCCGTACCCACTAGACCTCCACTCCCCTTGAACACGCTTGGTTTTGTAAATCCCTGTATTGTCCCACAATAGAGAAATTCACTGTCTGCATTTGACCCATCCCCTTGGGGAGCAGTGGACTTCCATTGTGTGGCGCCCGGAGAGCAGTGTGGGGTTAAGGGTTTTGTTCAGGAGCTCAGAGTGGAGGCTGTGTGGATCGAACCGGGCACTTGCAACCCTCTCAGAGCACGAGCGCACTGCTCTAACCACTAGGTCAACACTCCCTGTGTAAGTGTAAAGTGTAAATAATGAATAAATTCCAACTTTTTAATAGTCACAAACAGATTAAAGGCAGTTTTGACTCATCAAGTGAACAATTAACAAGCAATACTCTACTATGGATTAGAACTACTGCGATTGCTCAGGGACAACAAGAGAGAGTGGGGTGTTGGGAGGCGGTTGCTCGTGAAACCTATGCGTATCTGTCCAAAGCGATGCTCTGTTCAATGAGCGTTCCAGGAGACTGGTTGTCAGAGAGCGAGCTGATGGAATTATTCAGAAAAATAGGCCAATAAGTTTCGGTTCACTCTCTGACAGTCACCTAGTTACCACTCAGGTAACCACTCAGTCGATGAGCACCTCCCGGAAATTAGTTTTTGCAACTTGGGATGTCTGAATTTCAGCTAAAATAAGTTATGAAACACATAGAAAACCTGTTTGAAAACAGAGTTCCTTATATGACTTTTATGGAAAATAGCAGCAACTGATAACTTTTGTAAAGGAGTTCATCCAGTGGAGGCTAACAAAGAAACTGGCCATCTCGGCTGGGGTACAGACTAGTTGATGGACTTCACTGCCTTGCTTCTAACACAATGCACAATAAACTTCACTGTTATGATAAATTAGCTCACAAGTCAGGCAGCAAGTCTGAAACCTTTGTAAACATTTTGAAGCCCCAGTCCCTCAAGTGTCTCCACCTGGTAAATCCTAAAAACTGCAATGTCATTTTCACCCAGTTATGGTTATCATTATTATAATTATTTTTTTGTTGTTTCTCTTATCTCTCACTGGACAAAAAGAACAGATGTTTCTCCATTATAACAGAAAGTAGAAGGTACTCCTCCTCCACTGACTACATCTTTTTAGATACAGGTAAAACAAGTTAGGCTGAACAAATTTGTTTACATATCTAATTTGTCTGCACCATCAACACCCAGTCAAATTCCTTGTAAGTACGAACCTGCTTGGAAATAAAATAGATTCTCATTCTGATACTGAAGTTTGTCCCTTTTGGCTACTGTGATCAAAAATGACGATGCCAAATGGCGTCTCCCGTTGGGTGCATCTCCCCCTATGTAGTTATAAACTACTAATTCTAAGCAATAAGGATGCTTTAATTTTTGATTTGATATTAAGAGACTATCATAGAATATGTATTCTTTAAAGCAATACTTATTTTCTCTAATTAAAATTTTTTACGCAATGTCCCTTTAAAAGTCACGCCAATTGTGTTTCCAGAGTCATTTTTTATCTGCTGTATAAGAAATATCAGGTTTTAATGTCCTGAGATCTTGTTATTGCCTAAAATCATGGCTCTACATGCTTGCGTTTAGATTAATGGCAATGGTTAACAGTCTAGGCCACAGTTTGACTACATATTTTGATGCTTTTCTGACCATCCCAAATACTAAGTTTGGATTTTCAAAGGAGACTAATTTTATGTAAATGGATGAAGGGATTTCGGAGTCTAACCGACCTCTTCATAGAGTAACATTCACCCAGTCCGACTCTCTTACAATGTCTTGAACAGGGGCACCTACAGCGACATGTACAGATGGGGTAGTTAGAAATAAAAAATTTCCAATCCCAAGTTGACTACCCTTCCCACTTATCCCTTGCTGCCTATGCGTTTCAGTTGATGCTACAATTTCTTTCAGCTTTACTGGAGTGCAAGAGCTATTCCATTCAAGAACCAGCTTTGTCGGTTCATGTCCAGCTCTTTGGCTGCCCACTCTCTGCTTGACCGAATGCCTCATTTCTTAAGAGCGCTTGGATGTATGCAATGTCATACTGGTTGAAACTGGGCCATCTTATTGTATGCAAAGTATTATTATTTAAGCTCTAGTCTTTTGAAAACCCTGCCAGTACCCCTTTCTCCTCTTTACAAAATATGGAGGGGGAAGATAGTGCATTCTCATGTTATCTGCCACCGGCCTCTTGCCCCTTCAGCTATTTTCTCATTTCACAGATTTGACCAGAAGGTGACCTTGGCTTTTTAAGTGCTTTCAAGGCAGAGCCAAAGTCTCCTCAGCCCTTTCCCCGGCTTCCAAATGGAGACAGAACGAGTGGAAAAGGAAATCTGTTTTCGGCCCATTCCTCAATGGCCATTTTTCTCTTGTGTTGTCCATTCTCTCCCTTGCCTACAGCTACTGCTCAGTTTTTTTAATTTATAGAATAGCAAGATGATGATGACAGGATGTTGTCTGCTAATTCACATGGGTCTGTGTTTCTAAAGTAGAAAATGGCTTCAGGCGAGCATCATAACAGCATATGTTTATGACACATGACGGTGGACAGTAAGGAGCCTGGGTACAGAGAGACACACTGTTCATTAGCCTGCTGTAATATAACAAAATAGAGGAGTTTACAATATTCAAATACTAATCGTCTTGCGTCTGAGGTGTGGGTATAAAATTATTTTATCACCAGCCAACAGCACACTGGGGAAGAGTATGAGACCATATGTGTGTGTGTGCCTGTTTACCAGAGGTGAGCATATTCTTAGTGTGTTTAAAATTGGAAATATGCAGGCATTATCTCAGCCTTCCATCAATTTTCCTCCCAGATGCACCGTTAGCAGCACAATAATCTGGGTCAAAGCGCTAACTGCTACGAAGGGCCGTAGACAGGCCAATTCAGATCAGGTCTTTCATAATCCGTGTATCATTCGTTCTTTCTATTTTCAATTGTCAATCAAAAAACAAAAAATCAAAAATTGACTGGTTATTTTGTTTTTTGTTTTTTATCGTTAAACCAAAAACGAAAAAAGGATTGGTTTTTCATATTTCAATTCTAAGCTCAGATCAAGAATACGAAATGGAAAAACGGACAGCAACGCAGAATTTGATTTTAATATTTAATCGGTACAGTTTACATGACCCGGAAGTTTGGTGGAGCGTTAGCTAAAAAAACAATTGGCTTACTCCCACCACGTTCGATCAAACTGCACCAGATAAGGCAGTCGGACCTATCAGCCATGGACAGTTACGTTTTATTTCGAGGATCCAAGCGTGTGACTCTTGAGGAGGACATGACAACGGAGAAAATTTGCAGGATTTTCCAGGTATAACTTTTTTCTTGAAACTTTTCTGTGCACTGTACTTTTAACTAGCAACAACAAACAGCTTCTCGATCAACATAGTGTGTGGTTCTAGCGTCGCCATGGTAGCCACTTCATTACCCCAACTGCTGCGCAAAGAGCTATTTCCGGGTCACGTAAACTGTACCGATTAAATATTAAAAACAAATTCTGCGTTGCTGTCCGTTTTTCCATTTCGTATTCTTGATCTGAGCTTAGAATTGATATATGAAAAACAAATCCTTTTTTCGTTTTTGGTTTAACCATAAAAAACAAATAACAAAATAACCAGTCAATTTTTTATTTTTTGTTTTTTGATTGGCAATTGAAAATAGAAAGAACGAATGATACACGGATTTTTCATCATCCTTGTCTTTTTTATCAACATCATAACTGGAACAACTCTACAGGTAATTAAACATCAACTTCCAGGGATCTTTCTTGACTCATAAGAGTTAATAAAACCTTTGTCAGTACTACTAAAATAACTTGCTTTACTTTGAGAGATTATGTACCAGGGTCTCACATGAATGAGAGAGAAAAAAATTATTGAAGTTGCAAAGATGATGCCCTCGACAACATGACATTGCAGGCTTTGTATAAATCATGAATTTGGAGAAGAGGGAAGGAGAAGATTCTTGTCCTGAATGCAGACAAAACATAAGTCATAGCCTTTGGACCAGAGTCTTTGAAATATAACCTGATTAGTCACTCACTTCATTTGGATGGGATTAAATTTATCTCAGATAATAAAGTAAAAAATCTTGGTGTTGTTTTTGATCAGGACCTGTCATTTACATCCCAGATCAAAGAGGTTTCTAGAATTTCCTTCTTTCATCTGAGGAATATTGCAAAAAAAACAAATCTCCTGTCCATGTCATGATGGGTTCTCTAAAGTGACCCAAGTATGCAGAACACCACGGAGAAGGAAACTGGTTGAAAGGTTAACAATGTTTATTGTCACAAGCACATGGAAATAATTCAGGTTCTGGTTCAGGCCTGGGGGAGCAGGTTCACTGGAGAATGTGCAGGGAACGGGAGAAGGTTTGTTAACAGAGTTCAAGAAAGGTTAAGCATCTAGCTTCTTGCTTAGCATGGCAGTCCATGATCTGAGTTTCCAGCTCACAGCAGAGAACAACTGGGGATTAACTCGAAGGATTCTTCAGGCTGAGCTTCCAGCTCTCAGCAGGGAACATCAGGGGAAAATCCACATGGGAACCTCTAGGGAAACTCCACATAGAAGTCGTCAGGTTACAACCGCGTAGGAATCTTTGGGTCGGCTCACCAGGGCAGTTTAGCAGGTTAAGCTCTCCTTGAGGTTCAGGCTTGTGACTGGTTTCCTGAGATGCAACTCTCCCAGAGCTGCAGGCCAGAGACAGGTTGCCAGAGAGACAGCTCAATCCAGAGCTTTCACGAAGAGACAGGATTCCTGTGAGGCAGAAACAAGGAAGCATTAGAATCTGATCTCACACTAGAGATAACCAAGATTCATCTGTCACAGAGGCTCAGGAAGCTAACCAACTAAGATCAACACTGCGGCGTGGAATCTTCTTCTTCTTATGAGATTTTATGGCGGTTGGCAAACTTGTGAAATGTGCATTACCGCCACCAACTGATATGGAGTAAAGCAAGGAAACAGGAAACGATTCACCCCCCCCAAAAAAAAAAAAAAAAAAAAAAAAAAAAAAAAAAAAAAAAAAAAAAAAAAAAAAAAAAAAAAAAAAAAAAAAAAAAAAAAAAAAAAAAATACAATAAAATAACCTGTGTAACTTAAACCCACATAATACTAAATTATACTAAATTACATTTGCCCGTATAATTTTAATTTACTCTAGGTCATCGTACCTCTGCCAGTTTCTGATGGTCCCATTGGTCTTTCCATCATGCTTCCAACCATCTCCCAGTTCATATCTTTAACATCCAGATATTTTTCTGCAGCCTTCACTATTATTTTGATTTTTTCTGTTTTTTTTGTCGTCTGAGCAGTACAATTAATCACTTCCACCATGAAAAGAACAAAATTTGTCTTTTTAACAATTAGTGAGTCTTCATCAATTTTTGGAGATTTCTCTAGAGGTTTGAAATTTGCCGTGTGTTGAACTGTAGGTTTGGGTTTTTCTGACTGAGATGGGATCCTTTTTGCAGCTTCAGCATAAGTTATTCCAAGCTCAAATTTCATTTTTTTTATTTCTTCAGACCTTTTGCTTGCTTCACAGCCGCGATAAGCAGCAGTATGTTCTCCACCACAATTACAGCATTTTATTTTAGCTTCTTTTCCACATTTACCATATTCATGTTCTCCTGCACACCTTCCACACCTCTGTTTCCCTTTACAAACTGCTGCAATGTGTCCGAATTTTTGACATTTGAAACATCTCAATGGTGGTGGATTGTAGATTTTGACATTGTAACTGATGTAACCGATGAATACTTTGCTTGGTAATTGCTCTTCCTCGAATTTAATTAGTACAGATAAACTGTCAGATCTTTCTCCGTTTCTTGTTGTTTTTAACCGTTTTACTTCTTTTACTTTTGCACCGCTTATGTTTTCCAGAATCTCTTTTTCAGAAATTTTCAGAGGAACTCCTCCAATGACTCCCCTGCTGATCTTTTTGTTCTCCATTAGGCTGCACTGAACTCTTATCCCGTCAATTTTGTTAATACGTATTGCTTTGCCTTGCTGGGCGCTGTCTCTGCAGTTAATTAGCAGGTCTCCACTGTACAGAATTCTGGCACCTCTGACTTCTCCAACAAGTTTATTGATGGTTTTTGTTAAGTGAACCGGATTCCAGTTTGTAAAAGAGTCTGCCTGATTAACGACTTTGAATATGACTTTGAATTCATTTTGTTGTGCTGTGGAATGTATGGATTGATCATCACTGGATTGTTCTGAACTAGATTCCCCTTTAACTGATCTCTGTTTTTTCCGCTTTTTCTCATTTTTTGATGCTGCTATCTTCCAACCTTCATTGTCACTATTTCCCTCTTCCATCCCACAAGAATCGCTTCCTGTTTCCTCACTACTCACGGCCCAGGACATTTCTCCACAAGCAGAGCAGCTTCAAAACACGCGCCATGCACCAAACGACCAACGTTCCTCCCTTCGGCGTGGAATCTAGGTCTGAAGGCAGCTTAAATACTGTGGTCCTCCTGATGAGTAGATCAGCCACAGGTGTGTGGGAGGCTCAGCTCAGGAGGACCCACGGCGCACTCTGCTGGAGGCAGAGGGTAATCTCCAGAACCTGACAGTGACTCCAGCCCTAAGAGAAAAAGACAAAGAGAGCAGAAGAGGATCCTCAGCGCCCTCTGGTGGGCAAGCCTGAGGATCCCAACAGTCCAGCGGTGATGCTGAGAAACTAGTCCATGCATTTGTTACTTGAAGGCTGGACTATTGTAATTCTTTACTATCAGGAAGTCCACAAACTGTAGTTAAAAGCCTTCAGCTGATCCAAAATGCTGCAGCCAGAGTTCTGATGAAAATGAAAATGACAGATCATATCTCTCCTATCCTGGCTTCTCTTCATTGGCTTCCTGTTAAATCCAGAATAGAATTTGGTTGTGCTGTTCTTCTTGCATCTCGTTGCAGGTGATGAAGCAAACTGAAAATGTCTTGTCGTCTCCTTTCTATCTACCTCTCTCTTTAATCTTTTCTCTCTTTTTTTTCTTCTTCTGTTTTTCCTCTTCTCTTCTATTTACATTGCAGTGTCCATATAATCTGTAAAACTCCCTGCATAATTATAATTAAGCATTTTATATGCATGAAACAAGTGGAACAATAGGGCAATAGCCTTACTGCTCCACTTGTGAAAGTAAAATCTGTTGGGCTCTTTTTGGCATGAAAACAATTATTCTTATTTCCACATTGCCAGACAGGACACTGTGAAAAAAAAAAAAATCAAGAATAGAATTGAAAATCCTCCTTCTCACATATAAAGCCTTAAATGGCCAAGCTCCATCTTATATCAGAGATCTGATTGTTCCTTATGTTCCTAACAGAGCACTTCGCTCTCAATCTGCAGGTTTACTAGTGGTTCCTAGAATTTCTAAAAGTAGAATGGGAGGCAGATCTTTTAGTTATCAGGCTCCTCTCCTGTGGAACCAACTACCAGTTTTAGTCCGTGAGGCAGACACCCTGTCTACTTTTAAGGCTAGGCTTAAAACTTTCCTTTTTGATAAAGCTTCTAGTTAAAGTGGCTCAGGTTATCCTGATCTATCTCTATAGTTATGCTGCTATAGGCTTAGACTGCTGGAGGACATAGGGACCCCTTTTTCATCATTCTGCTTCATTCTATCTCTATTCTCCCACTCTGCAGAATCTGTTAGTTCAATCTCTAACGTTCTGCTCTCTCTGCTTTTTCTCATAGTAGCTTCATCTGGTCTGTTCCTGTTTGGCTGTGGCTGTTTTTCAGAGTCGTCCTGTTTCTCTGACTGTGACTAACTGTATGTGCTCTCTTTCATCCTCTGACATGGCAGCTGGCTCGGAGCTCGTCTGCCTGGCTGTGTGTTTCCTGGACTGGGCTGCTTGTGGAGCTGGTTGACAGTTGCCTTTTGTATCTATGCTTCTTTTTCTGTCTGATTCTGTCTCGTTTAAACCCAGTTGGCCTCAGCAGATGGCCGCTGACACTGAGTCTGGTTCTGCTGGAGGTTTCTTCCTGTTAAAAGAGTTTTTTCTCTCCACTGTTGCTACAAGTATGCTTAGTGTGAGGGATTGCCTTCAAGTCATTGAGTCGATGCAATCAACTATTTCCTGTTTTCCTTAGATAGAAAAAGAAAAGAATAAATTTGACGGTATGATCTGGTTGAATTATCTCTGTAAATTGCCTTGTGATGACATGTGTTGAGAATTGGCGCTATATAAAAAAAACTAAATTGAATTGAATAGAATTCTGCCATTAGGGTTCACACCATATAAAGACTTTAAGAAGCACTTTTATTTTAAACACATGCAAAGAAACTACTCTGAATTTTGAAAAACTTGTGCTTACAGATTGAACACCACAAGGCCCTAAATATATCACTACAGTGAATCCATATACCTTCACTGCTCTCTTGCTTTTTATGCTCCTCTAGATTATCTCCTATGGACCTGTTTCTGTGGCTCATGACTACCTTCTGACTTTAGACTAAGACTTCACTTTATTTATCCCTTTGGATTACTCTTTCAGGGAAATTCTGGTTCCAGTAGATTAGAGTACAAAGAGTTAAGGAAAGACACCATTAAAGATAAAAATACAACATGCAATATAAAAAGAGTGTTTAAAGTACAAAAAAGCATAAAAGAAAAAAGTTGTAATGTCCTGGAATATGTTTGCCTTAGTTATAAAGATATCTGCACAGTAGAGAGCTGCAAAGAGAAGACTACGAAGTAGTTTACTTTGGGTTATTGCACTTGCACTGCATAAATATACTGACCATATAAATAAGTGAAACTTGAACAGGCTACACAGTAGTTGACTTGACTATTGCCCTTGAAAATAAACAGCCTGCGATTGGTTATTTTAAGGAAATCCTGCCTTTTGAGAGGTTTTTTTTTTCTTTCTTAGTGTGACTAATAACTTTAGCTAAGCATTTTCAGGCTAATTGCTGTGCTCTGCAAGAAGCCAGGGGCGCAGAGGGGGAGCATAGACTCATGCTTGTGATATATTGGGGTCCTCATGAAATTGAGTCTGTGCATAGAACATTTAAAAATGCGCCTGGAGAGTCGTTTTAAGCATGTTTTAATTAAAACTGCTCATATCATTATTAGGGGTGTGACCTATTAGCAGAAATCTGACCTCCTATTTGTGGTACACACATCAATAATTAGCATAACACTAAATAAGGCATAGTCAGGAAATTTTGCTACACATAAAATAAGTTTCCAACATTTTTGTTTGCAAAGGGAAAAACATATCAGTGTTTTTTACCCCCTTATCAACTTTGACATTGTCACCATGGCTAAAAGGCAGTGATCTAGTCTTTCTCAATAAACTTCAGTCAAATTGTTCAGGGTGTGCTAATGCATAAAATATATGATCCCAGTGTGTTTTGGGATTTAAACTGCTGGCCAGCTAATCACACAGATGGGTTGTCATCGCTACATTAGAAGGGTGTGTGACCACCTTACTTGGCATTTTAAAGGCAATATCACTGTCAGATTCTTCCAACCCCATCAATCCATCTTGACCCCTTTGGAAAAGACACAGAGAAAATATGAAAGTCACAGTTTTATCTGTAAGAATACAGAAAAGATATCTTCTGATTCAGACAGGGAAAAATATATCTGAAGAGAACACTTTGCATCTAAAGTTTTTAAAGACACGCCCAGTTTTGGCATGGCCAAGATGAAAAGTATTGGTGCAATGTGTGAGAATGCATTTTATCTGGTTTGCTAGGACATTCATTAATTAGTTGAACTAAAAAGAACAAGGAACAAGCAAGGCTTTGCTCTTCTCTTCTCTGTTCAAACCTATAGAAAATAATAAGTTAGTAATAATGGAAATTAGAGATATTTACAAGGCAAAGGCTATTTGAGGTCGACAGAGTGTTGGAGACTTCCCAGCTTTTACTAAAAGTGCCATTTTTGAAGCTTAAATTTCTCTTTTAGGATCCAAATAAGAAACAAAGACAGTTGGTAGCATCTTTGTAAAAAGAGAAAAGGAACAAACTTGTGTACAGGTGCATTATTAAAATCTTAGAGTCTCTGTTCCCTTTACCTTTACCCAAACAGACAGAAGACAGGTCTTGGAAAATATGGCGGATGTGAAGAAAACTCTTCATGTAGTCTTGTTCACTAGTACAATTTGACTTTAGAAGTAAACACAAATAAAAAAAAGAGTGCTAGATTCTAGTGTTCTGGTTGTCCATTAATCGGCTTGAAAATTCCATGATGTATTTAGAGAATAAATTCAAGCAGCATGTACCAGCTGTGCTAAGAGGCTTTTTCACAAAATTAAACTTCAGAGTTGCTCTTATTGTTAGAGCTTAAACACGAAATGGGATTTTTATCATTGGACTGCCAGGGATCGTTATGCACTTTTTGTATATATTTCTTTTTCAAAAAGTGACTAGAGACAAATCTAGTCGATTTTTGTGCTGTTAACTTTTTGACAAGGGGAGAACACTGATCCCTCTGAGTTTCCAGTCTTCAGCGAGCAGTGAGTGCTGCTGCGAGTGCCTCCCAAACACCACCTGCAGTCTGAGAGAAATTAGTGACTGTTTCCCAATACAAAATCAGACAAAGCTCTGTTTGATTCCCCTGGATTAAAAGCAGGATGTAAACAGATATTTTTTTTTCTTTAAAACAATTGCTTTAAAATGTACCCTCCTTTTAATTAGTTCATACACAGCCTCGTCAACTTTTTGTACAGCTGGTAACTTAAAGCTGTCAACTGGCTATACCTAAATTACCTATGATTTCATGCCTAAATTAGATCAGCTGCCTTTCTCTAATCCTTTTGAGGGTCTAGCCTGTGATATAAAGCTGTTATAATGGAGTACAGTTGCCTTATTGTGGCATCATGAGGCTGCAAATTTGGAGGCACCACAAACTTTCGGCTGATGACAGTTGAAGGGGAACGCCATTTTTTTTACATTGGGCCCTTGATTTTACTTTATTCCATCATGTTCTACTCACCCATATGGGTTTTGTGTCATTTGGAGCTGTTCTGAAGATATTCAGTTTGGTTATATCCAGTAACGTCTTCCTATAGGCAAACGACTTGAAAGCACAACCTAAACTGTTCATAATTTATCATTTATGGTACGTCAGCATTTATAATATTTAGGTGAATCACTGTCCCACAGACATCGGCGTTTATATTTATATCCGCGGTTAGACTTTACTTGGATATAACCAAACCGAATATCTTCAGAACAGCTCCAAATGAGACCAAACTAATATTGGTGAGTAGAACATGATGTAATAACGTAAAATCAAGGGCCCAATGTAAAAAAAAACGGCATTCCCCTTTAAGAGATAAGCTGATTTTAAACACGAAAAAATTTATTTATGTAGTTTTGGTTTAGTTAAATATAATTGAATACTTGAATCTAAACCATATCAAAATCATACCAAAAATCAAAATCAGGTAATGAGTTGCTCTAATAACTTTCAGAACATCCAATAGCAGATCTCTTTGCTGAAGAGTTGGCAGCAGCGCCTTTCTGTTTTATTTAACTCCTTCTTTGTGGAAGAACGTTGAAGTGTCACTGTCAACATCCCAAAGTAGGAGCTCAAGAAAAATTAGCAGAGGCAATTGTTTGAGAACATTTGAAAGAAAAATAAAAAAGCTTGGATGAAGTGTTAGGATTTGAATTTTTCCTCCCGTTGGCCGGAAAGAATTAAAACAAACATAAAAACAAAACAAGCATAAAACAAGCATAAAAATATGTCAAATCAGAGAAAACTCTGTATTGACATTGATCACTGGATATCCCCGATTGTAGCATTCAGAGAGGGTGCTAGAATGTTTGTTTGTTCTGGCTGATGATTGTTTGCTGTGAAGCTTGGATAAAATCATACTTGCTCAATATTTTACAAGAGTTCATTGCAGTAGCATGCATCACTTGAGCCAACGAGTCTCTGTGGATGTCTCCAACATATCCTGGAACTGGAACAAGGCATTGTTCCTGTCACTGATCTGAGCTAAAAAAAATAATAAGGCATGGACACACAGACCAAATTTCACAAAGAAAAGGCTGTTTGGCAGTGGAGTGTCAAGGACCTTACAGGGTTTTTTTAAGCTCTGAGGTTTTATCTGGTTCCTTGTGGGAGAACATCTGAGAGGGCCATTGTCACATCCCATGTTTCCCATGAGGGCCCCAGAGAAGGTAGCAAAGGCAGTTGGTTGTGGCAGTGGAAAAAGGAAAGGCGAACACTTGGACAGTGTGTCTGTAGGGAGCGCATTACTCACACACACACACACCCTTCTCTGCACCTCCTCCTCCTATTAGAGTGTGTGAGCTTCAAGCTGTTGACAGCGATGACAGGCGCGGTGCAGGGAGACAATGGAGGGGAGGGCAGCGGTGCTGCTGTTGTGGTGGGGCGGTACATCTGTTTGGATACTCACCGCAGCCGTCTGGCCTCCAGAGATTGATGCAGCTGGGACCGGTAATACACGGCACATCTGGGACTCCTTAATGATCTGAAAACTACTTGGCAGATCACATGAAAAGAAAGTTTGCTGTTCACTCATGCCATAAGGACTCCCTTTGGATGATTATCTTTGTGGAGATGACAGGTCATCCACTTCAAACAGGATTCATTGTTTTGCAGCGTTGATAGGAATTACACGGATCTTGCACTAACAGCTTCCAGGCTTGGATTTTTTTTTTGATAAGGCTTGAACATTCGATTCCCAATTGAACCTAGTTAATTAGAATCACCTCTGTATGTTGAACGGTGGCCCAGTTGTTTGTAAATGACAAAGTTCTTTGTCAGGCACGATATAAGAATGTAGAAATCGCTAAACAGTTTGACCAACTCCAATTAATAACAAAACAGCCATTTTATAATAAAAGGATTCATTATTCTGCTCCATGCAGCATTTGTTATCAACAAAAGCTTGCGTTGTACTGAGCATTTTATCAAGAAAGAAAATCCATTGAAAGTGGCTGAAGGCCTGACACAAAGCAACTGCTGAATCCTTGCAAATCTGCAGGCTTAATTGATTATTTGTGTAGAGCCGTATATCTGCAAGGTGCAGGGTACCTAGGGGAAATAATGTAAAACAGATAACAAGATGAAATGTGGGAGAATTGCTTTCTGCACTCCTTTTTATTAATCTTTTTTTTTTTCCTCTGTACTTTTCTTTTCCATGCCTTTGCCATTTAGGTTTTCCCATTAAAGGCATGCGACTGCTCATTCTAAAAATGTGTCCAGCATTGCAGGCTAAAAAGATTCCATTAAAGCGGGTGAGAAAAGCGTTTCATTATTTTAGGCAGGTTATTATGATTTATGAATAAAACATAGAGGAACTGCATGTACCTTAAGCCCACATTATAATTTCATTTTCATCCATCGGATTCCAGGTTTTCTTTTGGAATGAATGAATGAATTTAATCCTGAATAGTTTTAATAAAAGGTGTTGAAACTACTTTTTTTCTTGTCACATTTAGGCTAGGGTGATGTAAACCTAAGGTTGCCAAAGAGGGGGACGGCCCCCCCCGGAGGGTCGCGAGATAATAATAATAATAATAATAAATCCAATTTTGTACCGCACTTTTCATTAAGAAAAATCTCAAAGTGCTACACAGTGCAAATAAAATCAAAGATAAAAATCAACCATAAAAATCATGTGGTCAATAAAATCAAAGATAAAAATAAACAACATAAAAATCATGTGGTCAATAAAATCAAAGATAAAAATAAACAACATAAAAATCATGTGGAGGCAGAATAGGCTTGCTTAAATAAAAAAGTCTTCAAGCCTCTTTTAAAATCATTCAATGGTTGTGGAGCTCTCAGATGATCTGGGAGAGAGTTCCAGAGACGGGGGGCAGCGACAGCGAAGGCCCGATCTCCCATGGACCTTAATCTGGAGCGAGGAAGGTGAAGGAAGTTGCAGTCTTGTGATCGAAGAGATCTGGTGGATGAATGTGGAGTGAGAAGGTCCTTCAGATAATCCGGTGAGGATCCGTTTAAACACTGATGGGTGATGAGCGCGATTTTGTATTGAACTCTGCAGGTGATGGGAAGCCAGTGAAGGTCATGCAGAATAGGTGTAATATGGGCAAATTTGCGGGCCCTCAAGAGAATCCTGGCTGCGCCGTTTTATAGAGATACCTGTTTGGGGGTTGCAAGTTGCATCCCTAAGTATATGGAGGGCCAGAATATATCCCAAAATGCATAAATGTAAAAATAAATAAACAAAATAAGGTAATCTAAAAAATTATTCCATTTAACACATCCCCTTGGGGAGCAGTGGGCTGCCATTGTGGGGCGCGTGGAGAGCAGTGTCGGTTAAGGGTCTTGCTCAGGGACCCAGAGTGGCAGTCTGTGGGAGTGGGGCTTTAAAATCAGAACCTCAGGTTTCCAAGCTCTATGTCCTAACCGCTAGGCCACCGCTCCCTTGAATAAATAATAAAAAAATAGCTATAACATTAATTCATAAGATTCAAAATTAAATAAATAGATGTCCTACTGGATAATTTAACATTTAAAATTCAAACATAAATAATTAAATCTTATTCATTTATACCTAAAACTGATAGATAAATAGAAAAGAAATCTAAATGTAAAGATTAAACATGATGTAAAAATGTATTTTATACATTTTTTATAAATGAGTCAAATATGTGGTTCACCTTGAAAATTGCAAATGCACACTTAAATAATTATCCATCCATCCATCCATTTTCTGACACGCTTAAACCCAATTGGGGTCACGGGGGGCTGGTGCCTCTCCAGCTGTCTATGGGCAAGAGGCGGGGTCCACCCTGGACAGGTCGCCAGTCCATCTCAGGGCACTTAAAGGGGAACGCAATTTTTTTACATTGGTCGCTTTGTTTTTAAAAGATATAAATATAAAATATATAACCGCGGATGTCTGGGGGACAGTAATTCGCCTACATGTTATGAATGCTGGTGTACCATAAAGAAAACATTATGAATAGTTTGTGTCTTCAGCTTGTTGCCCAAAGGAAGACGTTACTTGGATATAACCTAACCGAATATCTTCAGAACGGCTCCAAATGACACAAAACTCATACGGGTGAGTAGAACATGATGTAGTAACGTAAAATCAAGGGCCAATGTGCCAAGGTAAAAAAAAAACGAAGTTCCCCTTTAAATAATTAGACTACCAATTATTTAATAAATAAAATGAAAAGTCTAAGTTATATGTTATTTAAATCATTTACTTATTTAATACACAATCTAATGTTTAGATATACCTTGAAATAATAAAATGTACAATTAAGTATACATTTAAAAATTTTTATTTAAATAGTTAATGCTATTTAAAGCATACATCCAAACACGCATTATCTAATAAAAATGCTCAATAGAAAATGTTCCATTAAATAATAAAAAAATAACTTTAAAATGAGAAGATAAATAATTACATGTTAATTTTAAATTATATATATTAAGATTTTAATAAACAATGAGTGTTTTTTGGCCATCTATGGCATTTTTATTGTGGCATAACAGGCTGAGGTATTTGGGAATCCCTGTTGTAAAGGAGGTTTTACGCTTGTTGTGCAGCTCTATAAAGGATGCAGCTTTGGAAGCCAAGATGTAAACAACAACAGTATTTGTCAGACAGCTCAGCTCAGTCATGCCCTTCTCTGTTTACCTTTGCTCTTTGGATTTCTTTCATGCCTCTTATAAAAAAGAAAGAAAAAAGAAAACTTTATTATTGCTGTGCAGGAGGACTGCTGCTGCTCTGCAGCTATGGAGGCATTACAAAAAGGGAGGGAACCAGGTCTTGTGTTTTATTTTGTGTCCAGTGTCTCATATTGAAAGCTTGGCGTTAGGTTACACACCAGGCCAGACCACATAATTGCCTTCCTGCCCAGAGGAGCCCCTTGTTTTCCATTTGAAGTCTGCCTCCATCAGATTTCAGCATTAAGAGAGGAGGATGTTTCAGGGGAAAAAGCTGATTCCTGGAACAGTCATCTAATATTCACAGCCTGGACGACATTGAGGAAATTCCTGAGGACTATTGTGTATCTGTGGAAATACTAGAAAAGCAAGGGAGAGAAGGAGTGTGAGAAGGGTCACAATAACAAATACAGCAACAATAAAAATACAGGTTGCAGTAAATACAGGAGTATAACGAGATTTTATGGCAAACTGTCTCAAAAATAAACAATGCTCAATAATAAAATGCAGCAATATTTCATAATGAAACCTTGACGGCAAACAGTTTCGTCATTTGGGAAAATGGAGCCTAGGTGGAGGTTGATGAAGGTTCTCAGTCATCCAGGTCATAGTCATTCCGTAAAAATTCAAAAAATATACACTGGACTTGGTTTCCAAGATTTAAAGATGTTTCGCCACCTCTCCAGGAATTGAGAAAGCTTCCTGAATAAACTGATTACTCGCCTTCATCCGCTTATGACACAGCCAATCACGCCTCCATGAAACCCAATCAACATCCAAAGTTCATCTTAAAAGGCCTTCGATCCGCAACTCATCTGCTACCTAGTGCGCAGGCTGTGGTTGCGCTGTGTGACTTCATTCAGATGATCCAGTTTCAACCCACCTCCAGCCCCTCCTCCACCATCGTAGCTAAAACTTCATTCGTCTCATTCCTCCCAGACTCTTACTGTATTCCACGTCTCATCTAAACCGGTCCTGCAGAAGACCACTATGTTGAGCCTGGCTCTGTCAGAGGTTTCTCACCAATGGGGAGTTTTTCCTCTCCACTGTCGCTTCATACTTGCTCATCATACTTCCATCTTTCAGGTACCTGAGTGAAGCTCCAGTGTCAGCTCAGCATACCGTCTCCCTAACCAGCAGTCTACAGACTGACCAACTTCCTCTATCTCCACTCCACCACCAGTTTCAGGCCTGGGGGGACACAGCCCTGTTCTTTACCCCTGTTCATGAATATCAATCAAATTCAGTGCCATGTTTCCTGCCGAGGTCTGAGCGCTAAAGGCTAAGTAATTATATCAATAAATTTCTTCTAATTGTCTTTTCTCTCCCTGTGAGTTTTTCAGATTGAAATGAAGTCAGTGTAAAACATTATTTTAAGCCTGATATATGAAAGTGTTTTAATTGTTTGCTGCTGAGGATTCTAACGCTACAGTAGCATCTCCATTAGCAAATCAAAGCAGATTAGCTGTTCCATATTATTGACTGTAGCTTCACTTTTAGATAAGAAAATCTAAAATAATCTTTTGGATACAGTTTTAAAATGCTCAACAGGATTGCTTCACAATATGAACACTGTTTAATTGACATAAATTTATTTCGGAGTAATAAAGTCTGTGCAGCTAATTATCCTACTGCAACAAAGGAACAGGAATTCATCTCCTTTCTTGGGTAGCCTCCACATTATTTCCCTTGTTTATCATTTAAACTCCCTCTGGTCCTCATGTGTTGGCAGCAACATAACTCTCAGTCTGCTTTGATGTTTTTGACTGATGAGGAAGATTTTCAACTTGGTGCAATTTCCAGACCCCACGGCACCGCTAGGATCCGAGCAGGTGATGTCTTCTCTAGAGAATTTCTACCTGAACTGGACCGGGCCTTCGAACCGAGCTGTCTGCTTCGGGGCTGGTCCGGGAACCCCGGCGGATGGGGGCAGGGAGCCAGCCAGGGACGGAGCATCTGAACCCCCCCGTCTGTCTTACCAGGCAGGCGGGGGGAAGCACGGGGCCGCCAGTTTCCAGGCTTCTAAAGGCTAGCATAAAATAATTTAGATAATCAAAATAAACATTTACCTCTCCTAGTCTCTTCTTTTTAGTCGATACTGATAGAAATACCAATAAATTAAGTTACCATATGGAACAGATTATGCTCAGGATTCATATGGAAGGAATCAAAGCCCAAAGTAACTCACCAAAAATGACACCTTCCTAAGAAACATCACCAGCTTTTTCTTCCAAACCTGCTTTCATTATATCAAAGCTTTAAAGCAAAATTTCTAACTTTCATATTTAATCTATTGGGGCAACCATGCTTACAAAACAAAATGGAAATAGCTTGGGCTTGGCTTAATTAGATTTACCTTTGCAAATTATAATTAGAAACAGGAAATTATATTAGGAGCAGAAGTAAAACATAAGCTGTTGGACAGAATAAGTCTGCATGTCTGGTTTGAACAAACACTGTCAAAAACTACTATTTGGAAACCAGATGGAATAGATAAGGTATGAATTTGCTTCAGTGTGCCATTCTAATTGGTCAGCCTGATTTATTGGGACATATTGTTTGTTTTCCGATGCAGGGGAACTGTACAGTTTGGAAGGACAAACTTAAATTGGAAATGAAAGACTTATACCTCATGTTAATGATATCATGGAACCTAGCTAGGATTGAATTAAAACTGACCTGCCCTGCTAACCTTCATTACACATCACAATCTGCCAATTTAGCCAGCATATACCTGAAATCCCAGAATCTTCTTAAACTCTGGCATACGCTGAACTTTTTATGCATTTTTTTTTATTTAGTTAGATTTGTGATTACTCATAACAAATCCAGAACTTATGTCCAATGACGGCCTAACTTCTGCATAATGCACGGCGGCCTCATGCCCATAAAATGTCACATGCCAGTGTCCTGAGGGGAGCAGCCATGCACCAGGAGGTGCCCAGCCTGAATAAAAAGATATATTTGATTGCGGTATTAACCTAGCTGCTGTTTACCGCCCGCCAAAAGAAAAAAAAATAAAGAAAGAAAAAGAAGGTTTGCAGATGCAGCAGATTCAGCATCATGTCTGCTAGGAAGTTTGTTGGCAATGGGCGTGCACACAGGAAGGATCCATCACACTCACCTTCTTGCTCACCCTATGATGGGATGAAGTCTGGAGGAGAACTGATGGTTTGCTCCTTTGAACCCCCTTTCATACCAAAACGCTGCCAATACGCCAATATATAGCTGTAAGTTAGAAACACGTTCAGCGGTCATCTGGAACAAGTAAAATATGTTGATATGCGTTGGAGATAAGTTCTTGATAGGTTATGCACATGTTACTCATAGGTTTTGGATAAGATAGACGCCACGACTTATGAGTAACTTACACTTAACATATGTTAATGATCAGATAACTTACCTGTAACTTATGACCAATGTATGAGCATACGCAGGCATACTTTGAGAAATTTTAAGCATGCTTGGAATTTCTCAGCGTTCTTGCCATGTGTTGACGTGTGTCAGCGTGTTTCAGCTTACTTCAGCGTACTTCAGCATGCTCATAACTTATACAAAACTGACCCTTCACTTATCCAACGTATGCCAGCGTTTTTGCCATATTATAAAATAATATGGCAAAAACGTATATATAAAAAATAAGAGTTATACCCAGGGGCTGATGAAGGAACTATTTAAGAAAGAAATAGTAAGATTAATAATGAAATTATCCTTGAAATCTTATGGAACAGCTCAATGGAACAGCTCATCAAACATTCACTCTAAACCAAAAAGTTGAAAGTATTGATTGAATACTTTCAATCAATACTTAGCCTATGATCATTCTCATACCTGTGGGAAGGGTAGTGTTTCAAACCGACTTGGGCGGTTCTCCTGGTTGAATTTTAATAAGAAACATGATTTTAGCTTGGCGTGGCAGACTGCAGGGGACTAAGCCCAGATGACTTTTGTCGCTGTGTGGTAGTTCTAGTGTTAAGCAAAACTAAAAAAAGAAAAAACCTAAATGTGATAACGAAGTGCTTATGTGGATGTTGGCAAGAAGAACCTAATGGTTGACCACTTGCCAGTCAATTTCGCTAGTGCTACAACACCACAAGTAAGGCTGTTGTTCGTGAATGGGAATATTGATTGAAGGTAAGTTAGCCTGCAGCAATTACAACCCAAAGTACAGTAATAATGGAGCGTGAGATCGATAGATGGATCGGTGCGGCATCTGCAGTGATGTGGTCGCTGTGTCGGACTGTCGTAGTGAAGAGGGAGCTGAGTCGGGGGACAAAGCTCTCAATTTGCCGATTGATCTATGTTCCCACTCTCACCTATGGTCATGAGATCTGGGTAATGACTGAAAGGACAAGATTGCGAATACAGGTCGCCGAAATGAGATTGGGAGAGGAGCTCAGATAACCTGGAGGAGCTCGGAGTAGAGTCGTTGCTCCTCCAAAAGGAGCCGGCTGAGGTGGCTCGGGTATCTGTTCCGAATGACTCTTGGTCGCCTCCCTGGGGAGGTGTTCCACCATATCCTATTGGGAGGAAAGCTTCCAGTGTGTCACTCCAGTGTGTCCTGGAAGGCCCAAGACACACTGAAGGGACTATATCTCTGAGCTGGTCTGGTGTCGCCTCAGGGTCCCCCCAGAGCAGCTGGAGGAGGAGGTGTATGTAGATAGAGTAGTCTGGGCATCTCTGCTTAGACTGCTGCCTCCACGACCAGGCCCCGGATGAGCGGAAGAAAATGGATGGATTACAGTAATCCTGTTGTTGTTGTGATGCTATAAATGGAGGTGAAGCAATTTTCTAGCAGCTGTTGATACTTTGGCACCAACTGCTACCCATCTTAGCAGTTGTTCTTTATCACGCAATATATTTCATTAATATTTTGACAATTTATTTGTCAAAATGTAACACAATTGTCACCCGTATTGGAGTTGACATTTGTGTTGTCAGCCAAATTGTAACAGTTGCTAGCAAATGTTGATATCTTACAATGTTAAGGTTATTTATGTAAAGGAGAGAAAAAACAGAAAAAACTTTAAGCGATAACTGGGGTTACATACATATTGTTTATATGTCTTAAACAACGAGCAACTTTCGGTGACCTATCCCCCATGTTCTTACCTAGAAGAAAATAATGTGTTGGGGAGGAGGGGTATGGACTGTTGCTTGGCATGAGGCACACCTCTGGTAAAAATTTCATTAAAATCTGTTCATAAATTTTCAAGTAAACCTTCTAACTAACAAATCAGCAAACACGACCAAAAACATAACCTCCTTGGTGAAGCAATAAAGTATATATAAAATAAAAACATTGTGGTGCATCTCTAAATTTAGAGCACAATATTAAACATGTGAAAAAGAATCTTCTTAATGAGCTACAACTAGCCCAGACCATCACCCTTTGATCTTAATCAGTGTAATTTTCTCTTTTTTAAGCATATTTCTAGAATGTAAAGTGGGCATTATAATGTTGTGGATGTTCCGCCCTGCATCTCAGCGGCTGTTAAATCGAAGGTAGCAGAAACAAGCATCTCTCCCCAGCTGTGCCTCTGGCTGTATAATCGTCTCATGCTCTTCCTGCTCGGAGCCCATGCTGTATTATTAAATGGGGAGGCACATATCTTTGTCTTGTTTCATTAAGATAGACATCTAGGACTGCAATCTATGAGATTGGCTCTTGTCTCAACATGAAGCACAGATTATTTTAGTTAAATTGTGTGCCAAGCGTCTAAAAGTGGGCAGGGTGTCTCCTAAGAGAGAACGCTGCTGCAGAGCTCTCGCTAAACAAGATGAGACAGGCGGTGAGAAGAAGCGAGTGCTACCTGAGCGCTGGTGTCAGGAGGACTCTGCTGGCTGCAGCTATCAGCACAGTTTCCTCCACAACATTCCTAATGAATTTTTTCATCATCATTCCGCACTCCTGCAGAGCTCTGCAATTTGTAGGCAAGGTGAGGACTGTGTCAACAAACAAGTGTGAGAAAAAAGTAAGAAGACTGCCTTCCATTTTTAAACTTTTACATAAGAGGAGAAAATAGAAAGTAATCGTCCTTACCATGTTCTAGTAGTTGAAGTATTTAAAATCGGGGTGTCAAACTGGTTCCAGAAAGGGCAGTGTGGCTGCAGGTTTTCTTTCCAACCAAGCAATAGCACACCAGACTCCAGTCATCTCATCAACTGAGTCCAATCTGAAAATGATGACTTGATGAGATGACTGGAGTCTAGTGTGCTATTGCTTGGTTGGAAAGAAAACCTGCAGCCACACTGCCCTTTCTGGAACCAGTTTGACATCCCTGATTTAAAGGGTTTATACCATATGCCTTTTTAAGCCTTTCAATGTGCTTAATATATGATGAAATTTTGACTTTAGCACTTTATTACCTTTATTTGTTATCAAATATTACTTATTTTCTTTCTACTCTGGAAGAAAGATACTTGCCTTCAATGTCAAGCTGTCAAGCTCTTCCACTGTGGGTGCCGCCCATTTCACGGTGCCACCCGAGAGCTGCTAGTCTATTTCTGTAGCGAATTTCAATGGAAAGATAATTTAAAGTGCTGTACATGAGAAGAGAAAAAGAGTTAAAGTACATTGCAGTGGCATAGAGATAACACAAATAATTAAAGACATCCTTGGGCCGCACCGTCGTTCAGGAGACAGGACAAACAATCTAGCAGCCTGAGGTCACTTGTTAAACAGCAGCAGTGCCTATTTCACGATGGCTTCTGTCCTGATACAAACCCATCCATCCATTTTCCATCACGCTTTTCCCTGCCGGGGTCACGAGGGGTGGGGGTGCCTACTGTATCTCCAGCCGACAATGGACGAGAGGCGAGGTACAACCTGTATAGGTCGCTGTTCCATCCCAGCGCAACAAAGAGACAAACAACAATTCTTTAACCTAACAGTCATGTTTTTGGACTATGGGAGGAAGCTGGAGTACCCGGAGAGAACCCATGCATGCTTAGGGAGAACATGCAGACTCCATGTAGAAAGACCCCAGGCCAGGAATCAAACCCAGAAACTTCTTGCTGCATTGGAGCAGTGCTACCCACTTAACTTTGGCTAAAGGCATCTTTCTGTTCATGTGTTTCCTGCGATGAGACCAAAGTCATCCAAAGTCCTTTACATGCATTTTTTACATTTTGGAATGGTTTGTGTTTATTGGTTTTACTTTCCAACCAATCACTGAACATCCCCATGAACTAACCAAATCATGGAGAGTAAATCCAAAATAAAGAATTAAACACTATCGTCATTTGTGATTTCAAATTTTCATCTTGGCTTAAACTTTCCGATAAAGGAAAACAGTTTGTCTTTTTGTTTTCCATTTTTTTTGGAAAATCAAATAATAAAATACCGATACAAAAAAATTGAGTTCTTTTTCATTTTATGTTCCTTGTTTTCTTAGTTGTTGTTGGGAAATGGCTTGTTTCCCAATTGTTTTTATCTATTTCTTATATATTTTTCATTATTTTCAAAAGAAAAATGGGTTGGCCGTCATGTATACAGACCCGGCCATTCCTGGAGTTTCTCATTACATTTTTCAGTCTGTCCAATTGTGGAATTTGCTGAGACATGCTGCCCTGGAAAGATATTTATCCATCTCTCTCTGAAGAATGATGAAACTAAAACAGCTGCAGCCCTTCTAACACTTTTCAGACTGACCTGCTGCAGTAACGGCTCCTCTAAGGTTACGGCTGATACATCTCCATCTTGACAGTGAGAAAACTGCCTCACCAGATTTGATCTTAGTTTTTAACACATGGTGACATTTTTAAAAGAAGTATCCCTTTAAACAGAGTAACAAATGTAGGTGATCACTGAATAAAGCACACATTTTTGTGTGTTCCTTTACCTAGCAGATATTATTCATCGTAGATCTTTGCTATAAAGGGACCACCCACATTAGTCCTCATTTGTTTTCTACCTACACAGAGCAGTCTGTTGAGGATGGACACATTAAATGCAGTTTTCAAGTGCGCACAAAAAGGTATTGACAAGCCAAATCCCCAGCGCCGCTGAGTCTTAGTGGGACTGATCGATGTGAGTGTGGCCATCGAACTGAATGTAGAGCCAGTTTGTATTCTATTAGGCTTCTCTGAGGCTGAGCAACAAAAGCACGTTCAGATGCTTAATTGTTGGAAAAAAAACAAAAGGCAAGCAGTGTTGTTTTTTTTAGTCACATCTGCAGCTGTTATTCAAGCTTTTTCTCTGTTTGCTGCTCTGTGAACATTGCCATACAGCCGAAATCTGGAAAAACTGGTATGTGTGTTATGTCTCTGATCTGTTTGCTACAATTTACCTCCTATGAATCTCATATTAACAATGGGAGTAGTGGTTGTCTGAATGGTTGTTGGGTTAATTCTAACTCTTCCCTTGCTCCTGCTGAAGAATCTGTCGACACATAGGCTACGTTCACACTGCAGGCCTCGATGCTCAATTCCGATTTTTTTGTGATATCCGATTTTTAACATTGAATTGAACATTTAATTATTAATTGTTCATTGCATATCTTAAATTACATAATATAAAAAAATAATGCATATTTTAAATAACATTCAATTATTTAACTAGAGTTTTACATTTATTTCTTATCAAATAATTGGACATTTACTTATTTGGATGTGCATTTATAATTGCAAGTTGCACCTAATAATATTGAATAAGAATAAAAATTAAAACTAAAATAACATTTAATTATTGATTTTAGAATTTTAAATGTATTCTTATTTAATGGGACAATTAACTATTTAAAAATGCTTTTACAGTTTAATAGCATATCTAATAGTTGAATGTTGTAATTCACATAAGAAAGGCTCCTTCATTCAGTTCCTTTAAAACTCAATTGGATATTGGTTAGGGTTATTATTGTTCAACATTTTCAACTAACCTTATTTTTTGATATTACTTGTTATAAACAGGTTTCATTGTTTGTTTTAATCGTTTATGTGCATTGTTTCATTTTTCTTTTAGACTGTTTGCTTTTCTTGTTGTCTGTAGCTATACACAGCACTTTGTTTCATTGGCTGTTTTTAAGTGCTTTTTAAAATGGTTATGGTGTGGTAAGACCATACATTTTCAACATGGACACACTTGATGTCACATCAGGTGCACAGCGTGGCAACTTCCGACCCAAAATAAAATAGGCTACAGGCTTATAGATGCATCGGCTCTGAACTACTGAGGTGTCAGTCTGCTCATCAAATGGTGTTTTAGTCATAAAAAGTTAAATAAAAAAGGCTATTTTTTATAGATCTTTTCTGTAAAACTTGCAGAATATCTCTTTATTATAATGCAGAATAATATCGGTGAAAGTATTAGTACATGGGTTCCCAAAATTAACAACGCCACTAACTGGTAACCCCCAAAGAATTCATACAATTATTTCACTCCATACAGTATTTATTAGTATATATAGTATAAGTATAAAGTGAATTAAATCACCCAGATGTTATCAACCATTAAATGACCATTATTAGTGATTAACCGACCCATAGAATGGCTTCAGACTTGGCCTCCTCTACTTTTTAGAAGGTTCTTAAACAGCAAAGTTATATAAAACAGCAAATTTACTCCTAAAAATTCTTTATCAAGAATTTTTTCAGTTTCATTCAAGCATGTATTTTTTTTGTTGTTGCAAATTTCCATTTACAAAATGCTTTTTTATTATTAATGGAACAAAATTTACTCCATAGTGTTGCAGCATTGGATGGGAGTTAAAAACAAATAACTATCAAACCACCTCTGTTTTTCTGTTCTTCTTTGATGAAATCTCACAGTTCTTCATGTTCTGAAATGCCTTTAGGATATTTCTCGCTTGCTTTACCAAACAGTTTGCTCCATGTTTCCCACACTCCTTCCTTTATCACCACTCATTAGAGGATTGCAGAGGAATCAATGATTTTCTCATTTCTTATGGACAGTTACACAGATTGCTCTTGGTTTAATCCTACAATATTTTTTCTTAAAGCTTGAAATGAAAATATCCTTAAATACTGTGTTTCAGATTTTTCCTCTTTAAGCAGCATAAATGTGTTTTTATTCTACATGTCTGCAGAAGATCCAAGTGGCAGTGTGAGAATGAGGCTGGTGTGGAAATCCCTGGACAAGATGAGGTGTCTGAGGAAACGTACCACCATCCCCTTCCTCGGCTTCCTCATTACCTTCCTCCTCTTTCTGAACCTCTACATGGAAGATGGCTACGTCCTGGTTAGTAAAATCCATTGCACTTCATTTTATCCATTTGTCAGAACTCGCATTACAACAAAATTTGATAGCTACCTTCTTTGCTGAAGTCTAAACAGATCAAAAAAGTTTCTGACCCAAATGTCTTTTATTCTGGTTCCCATGCTTTACTTTTATAATTGGTTGATTTTGAAATGTTCATGATTTCGACCCAAGTGGAAATCATCTAGATGATTTATCTTTTATTCATGCCCGCATGATCACACAATCTATGTTCGTTATCTCAATTATTAAGAGGCAGTTTGCATATTGGACCCGCTGGTGCCTTTTTTATGTCTCATTGCTGAATTCTGCAACATGCCTCTGGAGGCTTCAGGGTTTTTCTGTTGTCCTCAAACACTAAGCGGTTAACTCATCTGTGTCCATACACATTTTCTTTAGCATAAAAAAAAAAAAAGAAATGTGCCTTTTTTTCTTATTTTTAAATTATTCAAAGTCTTAATACAAGCTTTCATTTGGGTGTTTCTTTTTGGTGTGCCCTTTTTTTTTTTTTTCCTCTTCTGTTGTAATGTGCTTTTCATGTTCCAGGAAGGAGATAAAAGGCAGCTCAGGGAAGCTTCGGTCCATCCACCAAGCTCAGAGCGATATGCTCACACCTTCAGAGACCTCAGTAACTTCTCCGGCACCATTAATGTCACATACCGCTATCTCGCTGGGACGCCTCTGAACCGCAAGAGTAAGTTTTATGGTTTCCCGCTAACAAGAACTTCACATTGACCCATCAGGAAAAAGTACAAAAAAATAAATAATTCAAAGGGATTTTTTTGTCTTTGTATTAAACTCAGCGAAGAGCCCACCTCAACTGAATCATGCTCCAATTATAACTCCTACTGATAAGGGTTGTTAAGATGGAAAATCAATGTTCATGTAGTCAATGGAAGAAATGGGTTCACCCCTTTTATGGAATCAAAGAGAATTACTGTCCCACGGTGAGATGATTTTCATTATATTGAGAATAAAAAGGCAAATGGAAACAAACAGCTACACTCATGACTCAATTCAGTTCAGTTTATTTATATAATACCAATTTACAACTCGTTCTCTGAAAGCACTTTATAGAGACAATTCAATCTGATCAGTTTAGAAACTTTTGATTGCACCTAGTCATTTACTTTGCAGGATTCCTCCTTAATGAGCATGTGGCCACAGTAGAGATTCACTTGCATTCTGTTGTTGACTTTACAACAATCCTTCAGACCGAGCATTCAGCCAGCCAAAGTGGAGAACAACTTACATTTAATGGCAAATCAACTTCAGCAGAGCCAGGATTAGTATCAGCAGCCTTTTTTCCAAGGCTGACTGAGGTTCAGGAAGACAGAAGAAGACAGACAAAGGGAATATGGGGCACTGATCCATGAATACTTTCTATATTTGAAAAGATAACAGTATCTAGTGCCACAGTTGGCTATGTCTAGCAAAGAAAAGTCAGTTTTTGAGGTAAGAGAGTTAGTACATACAGTTAGTCACAGTAAAAGTTGAGCCCAGAGCTATGTATAGGGCAAAAACAGGACTAAACACTAAAAAAACAGATAAACAAACTCTATCATCTTCAAGTGAAGGTGATAATGGCAGGAGCCCAGCTGATATTTCTCTCCAGGATGGTGTTAAAACTAAATATGAGCAGACCTGATAAAGCTACCATGAGGAGAAAAAAAAGATAGAACATAAAGTAAGAGGTTGAACTTATAATGCCAAATTGGAGAATAGAGACACAATGAAGCAAAATGATGAAAAGCGGTCCCTATGTCCTTCAGTGGCCTAAAAATACACCAGCATAGATATTTATATAGCTATAGAGTCAGTAAAGTGAATTATCAAAAAAAAGAAAAACTGTCCAGTTAGGTTTGAGTAAGATTGATTCAAAATTAGCTCTTACTGTACCATGCTTAACAAAAAGAAGAAAAAACAGAAAAAAGGGAAAAACTGTGATAATAATGACATGGATGCTCTTTTTGTCCTAGGTAGACGAAAAATTAACTTCCCATGTTAATGTGCATGTCCTTTGTTATTCCAATTTAGTGAGCATAATTAACATCCCCTATGCTTTTTATTGCCAAGTTGCATTGTGATTTAATATATCTTGTTAAGGAAACTCACATTCCCATGACGGTGGACATAATAGTTGTAATGGTTTCTCCTGGCTAGTATCCCTAGGATTTGGTAGCGAGCCAGTAGAGTTACCTAGAGCTATGAGCTAAACTCTTACATACAGTACACTATAAAGGAATGGCAACAGTGTCTAAACAAAATAGCCACGTTAAACAATAAGAGAAACAGAGCAACGAATAGCAAACAAGAACACACAAACCAGCTTATTGTCTATTTAAAAAAAAAAAAAGAATTCTCAGAAAACAGTAGAAGCCACTGAAACAACCTGCTAGTGCCGGAGTATTGAAATTAAAACGGTATACAGAACAATTACATAATATCTAAAGCAAATCATGGTATTTATTTAGTGCAATATTTTACACATGACCTCTCAAGGCACTTGATAGAGTTGATTCAATTATACCATACAGATAAAATGGTTAATAGGTTTGAGGAATCTAATGAAACCCAACAAATTCCATTAAGTTTTGACTTGAGAAACATAGTCTGATGAGCTCTTAGCCAGGATTGAGTCTAGAAGGAGAAAAAGAGCAAAAGTGATAGAAGAAATACAGTCAACCACTAAAATGCCAGAGCAAGAATATCGTCCATATTGAATGAAAACATGGATTTGCTAGTAGCAATCTCGCCAATACCCCCTTAAAGGGATAGTTCGGGATTTTTGACATGAATCTGTATGGCATCCCCATCACCAGTGTCATGCAATCACACTGACTTACCCCTGGCAGCGTCCTGTGAGCAGAGTTCTCATCCAGCTTTGGTCAAGCCGAAAGTAGTCCGGCAGGTTTGCTAGACCCAGCGAAATAAAACGTTTCTCTTCCCAAAACATTATGTGTTCAAAAGAGTGATATTTTTGCATCCCAAAAACATTGTAGTGGAAAAAGTCACACGTCGTTATCAATTGGTCCTATTTTCTCTCGCCGTCATTCTGACAGCGAGCTCAACTTTTCCAGCTCATTTCAGTGCTTTCAGTGATGCAGACAGCAGCTGCTGCAACTCCGACATCCTCATCAATGGAAAGGTTCTGTATCTCGGGCATTACTAAATCCCACTCGTGGCAACAGTAGCATCCACCTCTGTCTGCATTAATTCGCACTTGAAACAAGTGCACCATGATTTGTCGGCCACCCTGGATATCGCAGCTCCAGCTGAGGCTCCTGCGGCTCCGGCTTCAGCTTCCATCACTTCTCTGTCCACCCTCTCTCTTTCTGCCCGATCTAACTCCATTTGTCGAAGTTCATCGTCAGTGTACTCGGGTTCATAAAGATATCCCTTTGGCTCTAAGTGGAAGTCGATGTTTTCCTCGTCGCTCTCGTAGTCAGACATCTTCCCCAGGAGTAAACAATCGCGAATCAAACAGGTAGACCTCCCCCCCATGCATCTGGCTGTTGTCAGGTTAGTAGGCCCTAGCTGTCAGGTCATGGCGCGCACTGATACGAACAGAGAGAAAATAGGACCAAGTGATAACGACGTGTGACTTTTTCCACTACAATGTTTTTGGGATGCAAAAATATCACTCTTTTGAACACATAATGTTTTGGGAAGAGAAACGTTTTATTTCGCTGGGTCTAGCAAACCTGCCGGACTACTTTCGGCTTGACCAAAGCTGGACGAGAACTTTGCTCACAGGACGCTGCCAGGGGTAAGTCAGTGTGATTGCATGACACTGGTGATGGGGATGCCATACAGATTCATGTCAAAAATCCCGAACTATCCCTTTAAACATAGTGTCATAGCTGAACAGAACCCCAGGCAAGATATAGCTTCTGTAAAGTGAAAAAAACACCACTTCAACAGCGCACTAAATAGAAATCTTAATAAAATATATGCTCCTTTATCGATGCAAGGATTTCAACACTTTTTTTCTCCAGAGCATATGGGTATGTGTTAGAATAATATGAAGGTGCAAAGACATGATGAAGCAAATTTTGCTATGGGTCTGTCTGTGAAGGGGTGCTTAATTTCAAACAATTTAAAGTCTATCATTTTGCTATGGATCGCAGATGTTTGGGCTTTTGTTGGCAGGCAAAGAAAAACACAGCATCTTTTTCTGTGCAGTGCATAAAAAAAATGAGTTGAAGCTCTGATCGTCATTCTTAATTGAAAATTGTTCACAACTCCAACTCGGAAAGTGGCTTGTGGAGTTAAGGCTCTTTTCTGCCTCCACGGAGAAAAACACCATCTTGCTATCTGGTAGTCCGTAGTATGCCATGTGTAATGTGCTTGTTCCCTCTAAGCCCAACACTCCTTCTAGCAAAGTTTGATTGAACCTGCTCTGAAACGCCCTCAGTTAGCTTCCAACATTTCAGTGAGGCAGCTTTCTGGCTTAGCTGAAAAATCAGTAACTGAGGCACATTCCCCCGGCCTGTTGAATGCATCTTCAGTGTATTACTCCTTACCTCAAAATTATGCTACTGCCTTGTACCCCAGTTTCTGGGGCCTTGGACAAAGACCCACCAGTGGCTGGCTTCCTAACTCCTCTATTTGTTCCAGCATTCAGTTTTTTTTTGTGTCATGCAATCCCATTGGTTAGACTCTGTGGGTTCCTCATGCTCCTTAGTCGAATTCCAGACACGATTCCATGGGTCATCATACTTTACCTCAATCCTAAGCGTCCTGCATTACCACTGTCAGCCTTCTGACCCATAGGACTCTTTGGAACCTCACCTATTGGAACTGGTTTTCAGTTTTGTTTTCATGATTCCCTTTTTCCATGTTGCCTGTCACTTTCCATTGTTTTTTTCCAAATAACCAAAACAGTGCCCTGTTTTGGTTATTCTGTTCTCCCACTGGTTCCTTCCTTTTATGTAGATATACATCTATCCATAATGCACTTGCCAATGTCCTGTTGCTTCTATAATCCTTAACTGGCCAGCTTATGGAGGTTAACATTTACAACACAGCAATTAACAATTAAAGGTATACTATGCAACCGGTGTTGATTTTCCAGCGAGGCTCCCCCCAGAGGGCGAAAGTAAAAGTGCACTGTCGTAAATATGCTCAGCTGTTCTCCTGGTTTCTCCGTCAAGCCAGGCGCGGTTGTTTTGAGCTTAGCAGACAGGCGAACGCAACCAATGACTAACACAGTGAAAGTATGAACATGCACACAGAGAGAGAGAATCCATTCCAATGTTACTTACAATCGCATCAGCAGAAACGCGAGGTCCGCGTCAGCCTTGCAGCCGTCTTTTTATTTTAGCTCTCGCCATTCGGAAAAAGCTTGCCCGATGTTCACCCGTGTACGACTCCTCTCTCTGTCCGGAGCCCTTTTCCTCTTTCTTGCCTGCTCCAACATGGGCTTTTGCTGTTTTCACACTGGTTCCGCCATGATAACTGCACAAAGATCGCCACTGTGCTAGCAACGAGCATGCTTTTAACTGGGGCGTGTAGCAGTTCTCGCCGTAAAGCAAGACCGACTCTCACGAGACTTCTGAGCCTGTGGGTGCGGGCCGAGGGCTCCTGCAATTGCAAGTGCGGTATTTCCCCCTCAGACCACCAGGGCGGCCGAGAATACCTTTGTTCAACCTGAAATGACTCATTTAATCATCCAAAACGTTATGGAACACATTAATTAATTGAAAAATGTTGCATAGTGTGCCTTTAAGAAACATGTACTGTAAGGTGTTGCCGATTTTTTAAGTCATTTTCTTCCCATGGTAAAACCATGCAATTCTTATAACTGGTTTCATTGAGGATGTGAAAGTAACACTTCATGACAGGACCATTAAAAAAAGACTCAAAGTATTGCTTGAATGAAATAATTACCACAAGAAAGCATTTTCTCTTTAAATAGAGACGGTAAAGTTTGTGTATAAGGAAAAAAAGAGGATACTTCTAGAACTTTTTTGTTTACAAAGCTGTGACCATATGAGAGTTTGTCGGCCAGTTTATACAAAATGCCTGGTGGTGGAGAAAAAAATAAGATTTATGCACCTTTCAGACACTCACCTAACCATGAACTTATTTTTTTACTTATTTAAAGTTGAATTAGGTCCCCTAATAGGCCTTTAGGAGTGATTAATGGGAACCAATAATAATCTCAATGAACTATGAACATGGTAGAAAATCTCCAACTGAGAGAGAGTAACGAGGATTGATTTCATATACTTCTTTTAGCCGGTGTTATTAAATCATTTAATGATTTTGTAACATTTATGCAGATGACATTAAACTATATATGTCTTTTGAGCCTCATCAGCTGGACAGTCTGTCCACTCTGTTTCACTGTTTATTCAGGATTGGCGATTGGCTTTCCAGCAATTACTTTGTTTTGAGCTCCAGAAAAACTGAGACAATAATTAAAGTATCTCCTGCACTTTGTTATAAATCGATCAGAATCTTGCTTCACTTCTTTTAACTCCAAAATCCAGCGTCTGAAAGCTAGGTGCATTATTCAAATCTTTAAGCTTTCACTCGCATATGAAATCTGTCTCCTAAAGAACATTTTGTTGCGCCGTCTCCCAAACTGATTTAGAAACATAATTTATGTATTTTTATCATTGCTGTTAGATTACTGTAATGCTCTGGCTACCAGTAGAGATAAGGATCTACTTTAAAATGTCCATATAGCACATCAAGCACTAAAGATTCACGCCACACATTACTTATGTATTTATTTTTACAAAATATACCTCCTCTCATTTTCTCTATTCTGACGCTTAGATTCTGTTAGTTTTATAAACCAGACTGAAAGCATAGATGGATCGAGCCTCTCAGTCCATGGCACAAAGGCTGTGGAATAGTCTACCTCTGCAGCTACATTCAGTTAACTCTGTAGACTCTTAAGGAGGTAAAGTTTTATTTTTTAAACAGACCCATTGTTGAAAGTTTATTTTTATTGTGAATTTATTTCATTTGTCTTAATTTACAATTACTAGTTAAACTGCCTTTTTATTGGTTTATGTAGAGCGCTTTGTTATTGTTTTATCTGTGAAAGCTGCTTAAAACATATACTTTATTTAGTTATAAATTTCTCAGAAAATGACTAGCTAAATCTAATGCTGCTTAACCTTTTATGTGGTATTCTTGGTCTTTACCATGATGGTAATCTTATAGCGTCTGCACACAAAGACCCTATGCTCTAATGAAGAGTTAAAAAATAAACTTTAGTTTGGTAACAAGGAGTCTCCCAAGTTTCAGGGAGACCTGCAAAAACAAATGAAACAATCTTTTACTTAACAAATAACTTAAAACTTTTTTCTTAGTCCTCACCATTGAAAATTCAGTAATATTTTACAAATGCCATGTGTTATGAGTAACAGAATTTCAATACATTCGCTTGATTTATTAAAATATGTTTTTCTAATATCTTCACAGAGTTTCTGACTATTGGATTGTCGTCAGTTAAAAGAAAAAGAGGAAACTACCTTCTGGAGACCATCAAATCCATCTTTGACCAATCAAGCTATGAGGAGCTGAAGGAGATTGTGGTTGTGGTCCATCTTGCTGACTTTGATCTGGTCTGGTGTGAGAATGTGGTTCAGGAAATCACCAGGAAGTTTGCTCACCACATTATAGCGGGACGGCTGTTGGTCATCCAGGCCCCAGAGGAGTTCTACCCCTCTCTGGACGGCTTAAAGAGGAACTACAATGACCCGGACGACAGAGTCCGTTTCCGTTCCAAGCAGAACGTGGACTATGCTTTCCTCCTGAACTTCTGCACAAACCTGTCACACTTCTACATGATGTTGGAGGACGACGTGCGCTGCTCCAGGAATTTTCTGACAGCGCTGAAAAAGGTGATCACCTCCAGAGAAGGCTCCTACTGGGTGATGATGGAGTTCTCGAAGCTGGGCTACATCGGTAAGCTCTACCACTCCAGAGACCTGCCTCGCCTGGCTCATTTTCTCCTCATGTTCTACCAGGAAATGCCTTGTGATTGGCTCCTCATCCACTTCAGGGGACTGCTGGCTCAAAAGGATGTGATTCGCTTCAAACCCTCGCTCTTCCAGCACATGGGTTATTACTCCTCCTATAAAGGAGTGGAGAACAAACTGAAGGACGACGACTTTGAGGAAGACTCCATTGACATTCCTGACAACCCCCCTGCCAATATTTACACAAACATAAATGTCTTTGAGAACTATGACGCAACCAAAGCCTACAGCACGGTGGATGAATACTTTTGGGGAAAGCCTCCCTCTACTGGAGATTTCTTTGTCATAGTCTTTAACAAATCGGCCAAAGTTAGCAAAATTAAGATTGCTACTGGGTCTGATGACCGTCAGAACGACTTTCTTCACCACGGAGCTCTGGAAGTAGGGGAAAAATTAGTTGGGACTAAAAAAGGAAAACAGTGCTCTTCTTACATCACGTTAGGGGAGTTTAAAAATGGAAACATCGAAGTTCAAGATGTGGATCACAAGATTTCTTTTGACATTGAATGCATTCGCATCGTGGTGACAGCAAGCCAAAAAGAATGGCTCATTATCAGAAGTATCAGTTTATGGACTACACAACCCCCCAGCCAATGAGAACTGTACAACCTCCCCTCTTAGTGACCCATACAGGCAGTTTTTATCATTTATATTATTATTAATGTGTTTTCTAGGTTAAATTTATTCATTTTGTATGTATTGATTTATTTTTCTTGCCAAATCAGTTTGTGTTTTTATACTAAAATGCTGTAACTTTAGTGGACCATTTTCACAGGCATTCTCAAGGACATTTGACCTGACCTCAGTCTATTAAATAATCATAGCTTATTCCATATATTGTTGTATTTGTATAAAAAAAATTATTGACCAGTACCTTATTAAAGTAAATAAACTTAGCTGTAAAAGTGAGGAATTTGGGCCTTGTATCTTTTTTCATGAACATTCACTTTGACAATAACGTTTATGGTTAATTTGGTTAATTCACCTAGAAAGGTTTCATGTTTGAAAAATCTAGTTAAGTGGACTAGAAAGAAGGCTGAGCCTATAGGAGAAAATTGTCAAATCCTCTCTGCCAGTGCTAGAAACATTAGGATGGAGAAAATATGATGATTATGGGCAGCCTGTGGAAAAATTGGCAACGTGTCTGGCACTAAGCTCTACATCAACGCCTGTGGACACCTATGGGATTAGCTTGTTTCAGACTGTTCACTTTGGCTCACTTACAACAAATCCTGGTTGAGGCATGGCGTGTTGGTGACCAATCTTTGGACTACCATCGAAAGAGGTTGCCAGGTTATTGAGGTAGTGGACCATTTTCTCGTGGAAAATGAGCCACCTGTCAGTAAAATGAATCACTCTAGATTAGCCATAAATTTGTTTCTTCAAACTTCATTCCTTTTTATGGAAAGTGACACCAAACCAAGGTCTGTGGTTGCAAAAGGTGTTGGACATTGGCAGAAAAGTCTTGATAGTTTGGGGCTTTTTGTGTTGCTCATATGTCCCTCTCCTCTGCTCCATTAACAAATGTGTTTTCCTTACAAATAAAGCACCATTTTATGAGAAATAAACAGCCTTTAAACAGTATGATTTATCACCTGGATATGATCAGGATATTACACCAAGTGAGGATCTAGATGTGTAGCTTGTCTGTTTCTTCCTAAAATGTTATTTTTATTAATATTCCACAACATCAGGCCAAATTTCTCCTATTCTATCACCATTATTGGTTGTTTTTGTGACTCATTGGATTTTTTTCCCTCCTAACAGCAAAACTGTGTATGATTTCAGTCATCTTTCCGAGCTGAGATTGGATGGCAGAGTGAAGAATGGGCCAGGTCTACTCCTATGTGTTGTTGTGTTTTTTTTTTTTTTAGAGAAACAGTATTCCCTCCTAGTAAATTGGTCTGTGTTTGCCTCACTTTCTACAGCAGCACAACATCTTCCCTGGAGCTATAGATCTCAATTGGTTCTCCCCCTGATGTTGTGCTCTCACGCCTTTCACTGTTGCAGCTGTTCTGTGGTTGCCCCTCTGTGATCTTGATTCTCATCTCACACCACCTGCAGCTGCTTTTGTAAAAAAGAAATTGCTCGGCTCTTCCCGTACAGAGACGCTGTTTACAGACCTGGTTGTACGGTATTCCAGAACAAAGCTAACATTTGTTATGCCTCAAATAGCATGTCTGAAAGCCTTCACAGAACCTAACCTTCAGATTTTCTTACACTATGCCCTCAAATCCGAGTGTATTTTATCTGTCTTTTTAAATAAACGTAATGAATATGAATGCTCATATAATGCAACTCACCCACAATTAGAGGACAAATGCACTATTTGGCTGTAAGGAGGAATGACCAACAGGTTGATATACCATCCTTCCAAAACTTCTGAATAAATGTAAATCTAAAAATGTGATGTGCATTTCTATTCACCCCTTTTTACTCCACTGTCCCAGGATAGAATAAAGCATAAACCTATGTGTAACTTAATGTCTGCATACAGCTATCTGGCGAAGACTTCAGAAGCTAGTTAGAGAAGCTTAATGAACAAACAGCATTATGAAGACCAAGGAATACCCCAGAGGGGTTAGAAATGACCATAAACTGACCTGGAAACCTACATTCAATTTCTGTTTGTCAAAAATTGCTGGAAGCTTTTGAACTTTAAATAAAAAAAATGATTCATCCTAAATAGCAACATATCTGCGTGTCATGATCTTCGCACCAAAGGCTGGGTTTGAATCTTTTTTCTCTCATCGATTTTGCTCTGCCCTGCACTCGTTACCTCTAATCAGAGCCACCTGTTCCCAGCTTCTAATTCTAGTGTACCTTGTTGTGTTTAGTTCTGCCTGTTCCTTACCTGTGTCTGCCTCCCAGAATTCTGAGTTTTGGCCGCTCCTGCTTTGTTTTGCCGGTCCTGTTTTCTGGACTGTCATCTGTTGCTGACCTTGGACCTGTCTTCTGACCACTGCTTGGATCCTTCTAGATCCTTCGGTTCCTCTGCCTCTTCTGGTTGCTGCTGGTCACAGCTCCTCTTTCTCTCCTGGATCTCTGGTTCCGTTTCAGTAACAAGCTACGGAGTGCCGGTCCTCTGGACTTCACTCCTTCTTCTGGGCTCAGAAGGACCTTTGCCAGGTTGGTGGATTTCATGCTCGAGTTCTGAAGTCACAGACCTGAGTCTCCATTTCTGCTGAGAATCCAGTGAACCCACCCCAGCTGACGAGCAGGTGCATGCCGTTTTCAATAAACGCTTGTTTCAAAATCTGTTCTGTCTTCTTGAATTCTGGGTCCTACGTTCTGAGCCCCGACACTGCATACTCTGTATTATGCACTGATACTACCATAACTGTCTTATTGTGCTGTTATCTGGGGTAACCCATCCATCCATTATCTGTCACATATCTCTCAGGGTTACAGGGGGTTGTACCTATGAAGTTGGAAGTATAGTAAAAGAACAGCAGAGGTTCTATTCAAAGTCATTTAGAAAGAATATCACTAAGCATACAAAAGATTTGTAGACTGAACATTTATAGAATTACAATTCAAAAGTACACAATAAATGTTGCAGTGTTAAAGTAACACTTTAAGTGTACATTCGGTCCCACTCTGACTTCTTACTTAGTGTGGGACCAAATTTACTCTTATACATATACCAAAAACACCAGAATCCTGTTGATTATGATTTAAAAAAATGCTATTTACCTCAAGCGTCCATCCAGATGTTGTTTCAATCGTCCATTTTAGCCTACGTTGCACCTCAGCACCAAGTGAAATTAACTGATTTAAACAGTACAGCGCCATCTACAGGCAGTGCCACTGAAATTCAGAATGCCAGATGGAGGCCATTGAAGCAGCTTCTAAATACGTCCCAACCAAGCTGTGAGCACGGCTCAGAGGATAGGGCTTAAAAGGATGCTAACACCAGTAGCACTAAATGGAATGATTTCATTGTAAGAAACCACTCTACTGTTTGTGAGTCCAACCCATCTTATAGGTGATGGGTTGCGATAATTTTTATTTTATTCTAGATGAACAGAGAAGGTCCTTTCTGTTTGTATCTACCTTCATCTTCTCACAGTAAGGGTGAAAAATGCATCAGTTTGCAGTACCGCTGCAATTCAGAACTGCTTTTAGACTTGGGGCTGCTGTTAGACTGAAAAATAATACCAAACCCACATTTTAATCGAGCACTCTGTGACACGATTGCACCGTATTAACAACTGGGCTAAAATCTTTGGAGATCACTTTGCAACGCACCCATTAACTACTCTTTATCTGCTCTAACCCATCAACCATCACTGCACCTGGTGAAAAATGGGAGTGACTGCATCAGGCTATAGTAAAGCTTTTCTTTAGCCAGGGCAGGAAAACCTAAAGATGTGTTTCCATAATGGGTTTCAGAACATTTTTAATCACCTGCAATCATGTGCTCTTATGATAAACACTTTGTACTACTGGAGAGTCACACAATATGATTTCAGTTATTAAATCAAATCAATAAGTGATTCATCTCAAGCTTTTTATAATAAAGTTCACTCAGGAAAATTGTTTAGATATTTTATTTGAACAGAAAAGGAAGAGCTGCAGTTCTTTTGTCAATAAAACTACATTAAATAAACTGTGGGAAGAACCTCCAAACCCTATAAAAACTGTGACAAACTAACATATTAATTTAACCAATAGAAGTAGTTTTTTTTTTTTCTCCCAGCAGAGCAGAGGCACACAGCAACTAATTCAGCTACAAAAATCCAGCTTGGCTTTTTTTTTGAATCTCTAAAAATGTCTTGAAGAGGGAGTTACCCACTGAGCCTCCAGCATCAGTCCATGCTGATTCGGTTCATTTAAAGTGATATTTTTCTGAACTGACAGCCCCATTTAGCAATATATTCAACATGAGTAGCTGTTTCTTAAAATAAAGGAAGGAATATGGAGTATGATTTTAAATGAGAAGATAAATACTTAGAAGTTTTGGCAAAATGGGTTTTGACAGAGTGAATTTTGTTCAGCTGTCAATCTAATATTCTAATATATTTAGTTTACTTTCAAGATTATTTTCCCCTTTAAGATCGTATTTTCCTCTTGAACTTAATAAAAACAAAAAAACGTCCAACCAATACACATTTCATGCTAGAAATATATTGTTTTAAAAGTGTTTAATCAAGTGGCGGCTTCTCCGGGGGGGGAGGGGGGGGGTGTTATGAATTCAAAAAAGATGTATACCAAAAACCAATCAAACGTATATTAAGTTATCAAACCGGTATATTTATATGAATGGCAACAACAAAAAATTATTTCATTATACATAATTTCATCTACAGGTTTACTTTTTGTACATAAATGTTGCCCTTCCGAGGCTTTGTGATGGCATATCTGTGTTTTCTATGGTCCAATATGGAGTCACAAACCTAAAAAAAATAATTCACCTGTTTAATAATGGAGAATGGAGATTTTAATATACATAAAAATTTTGTTTTCTAAGAATGTGTTTATTTAAGAGCAGCTATGCAAATTAACAAATATCTACAAAGAATACACTATATTATATTATTTTCCATGTGAATCCCAGAATGTCCATTCTTCTCTGCCTTTTCTAAAAATTGCTTTAAATCAGTCCTACCTGTCTTTATCCATGCTGGGTCAGATCCTGAGGTTTGAAAAAGGAGGCAGGCAAGGCAGCAGAATAAAGCGTTAGCTACATGCGCTTAGCCAAGCCTTGTAGCTAAGCCAGATCCTGGAAAAAGAAAAAGTGTACCCTCTCCATCTGTCTTTTGTCTGCTGATTGATTTAGATGTTCGACTGATCAGGTCCAAACAGTTTCACTTCCAGCTTCTCTTGGTAAGTTTCCTTTAAGGGACTTCACTTCCGCCACTCAACCTGTCAATCAGCCACACTACAACTGTGAAGACAGTTCCTGTCAGCCTCTTAATGAGAGTCTATGGCCAATGATTTTTGCGCCCTAGGGCGGAAATACGTCACCAATTTGACAAAAAACAAAACAGCCTTACTTGTCATTGAAGATTAACTATTTATCTTGCACTTCTAAAAAATATATTTCGAAATATTTAGATTTTATAATCTAATTTTGATTTGTTTTGTATTTTTTTGCTTTGTCAAGATCATTGTGGGGAACGTTGGGCTGCAACCTAGCGCCCTTTATTGCCCAGCCGCCACTGGTTAAAACCCTCTTTTTATCTAAACTTTATGATTTCAATGAAATGCTTTCAAGTTAAATGCCAAAACATAATAACATTTTTTTTAAAAGCTGAAGTGGAACTCAACATCATAGAAGGCCTGTTCTGTGATTATTGCCCAGAAAGTAACCAAAACATTTTCCATGTTTGTTAAACCAGAGCTCATTCTTGAGCAATATTTGGTGATTGATTAGCCTCTAAACCGAGATGACTTGAAGCAATAGAGAGGCAAATGTTTACATGACACTGGCATTCTTCAGGAGCACGTGTCGGAAAGAAGCCTCCATTAAACATGCAGTGACAGGTTTGTAGGGCCTTGTTCCTGCTGCTGCGATAGCCACCTGTTCCATGTTTTCCCTCAAGGTCTCGCTCCGGAGTTTTAGGATCGAGACCTTTTACAAATTGACTTGAACCACTGCCTCAAAATGCTTCCTCAGCAAACAAACCCAACCCACTCCAAAATCCCTGAAATGAAATTAGAATGCACTTCACCTCCTGACAGAGCTTATTGTTTTTCCTCAGCATTTCCCCTGAAATGTCATCATTTATTTTAGTGAAGGATGCTATAACTTGCTCAGATCAGCTTCTTTCCATGAAGTTAATGTTAAGAGGCTGAAAAAAGTCTAAACCGGGTGGTGTTTTAATACATAGTGCTGCCAAATCTGCACATTGCACCTGCTTAGAAACTAAGAACACACAATGTCACTGTGGACGGACTGCAAAAGGTGTCGCCTGGAAATAAAAACAGTCATGCACCTTGTCTCCAAAGAGAGCATTCCTTCTTCCTGATATTCCAGAAAGAAGAATTATCATCTTGATCATTTCTGAGTTAAGATGCCAACAAAAAGTAGCTGCATGCTGCAGATTTAGTAGACAGATTTACATCTTGGGGATAACAACAAAGGATGAATAAGTTCTTCAAGTGCATGTCAGCAAACTGCTGTGCACAGCACTCTCTGCTACCAGCGGCATGTTTGGAGGGCTCGGAGCCTCCCATGTGCACGAATCAGCTGAGCATTTTAAATTGCTCTCTCCAGATGTGATTGTCAGGAATAAAACTGCATCGACAAACCTCTGTGAGAAGAAGACTTTTCGATACACACTTCATGCTGACCTACATCTCTCTTTAAAGGATCAGTCCTGAAAGCTGATTGATGTGACGATTGGTGTCTGGTTCTGAGTTATTTAAAATGTGAGCTGTCTTCCAGTGGTGCAGGTTTAAGGTACATGAACGAACAGAGCATTTTAGTCAGTGAGATAGCTCGGTTTATATGTCCCGTTCTATGATTTATCAGGTTTGCACAGCGCCGTTAGATATTTACATCCACTCAACATCGGCATGAATGTCAAAAAGGACTTTTAATAATGCATTTAAAGTCGTCTTTTTCAATGTTGGAACAATGAAACAAAATATAACTTTGGTGATTTTTAAAAACAGGAAATGTAGCCTAATATTGGATTTCATTTTATGTGGATTTTTAAGGAGTGGATTTTGTTCAATTATTATCATACGCAAAGAAAAACATTTTGTAAATAGAAATTTGGAAAACAAACATATTTTGTAAATATGAATGTGAAAAAATGAAATCCAGAAACTACATAAAGATATATATTAGGGCAACAGCTAACAGCTATATTTCACATGAATTAATCTGTTGATTATTTTTTTCGTTGAATTGATTAATAATTGGTTAGCCAACAGTTCCTCAAAAAAGACTTTTCATGAAATTAAACCAGGTGAAACTAAAACTTTTCCACTGGAGCATTTCTGGATAGACCTACTAACAGAAAAAACACTTTATCTAGATTCTTTTACAATTTGGTATAATTGCTGATGATTATATCAATTACTTTAAATTTGTTAACCATTATTTTAATAACTGATTAATCCCAATTAATCCGATTAATTGTTTCAGCCCTAATATATATATATATATATATATATATATATATATATATATATATATATATATATATATATATATATATATATATATATATATATATATATATATATATATATATACATATACTGCATTCTTTTCAAATTTTGTTTTCTATATCACATTCTCTTCATGTCTGGGGCGGGCTTTCTCCTAGAGTGACAAGTGAAGAGGTATTTCTATTGGTATGTGAATAGTAGCTGTAGTTGTATTGGTCAATGTGGCCGTCAAACGCAAACGCCTCCATTGGGCTTAAATGAAGGATCTTAAGGGACAAACCAAAAATCTCCAAGGTTTAAACTTGTCTTTAGATGAACATTGTTAAAACACCAGCTCAGCTTTCAACTGTGAAGTGAAGTAGTTTACCATCACTGTGAAATAAGAGATCTAAAACCTGCAGCATGGAGGGAAAAAATTATTACAGAAAGAAAGAATAAGATTAAAGGGGGAAAAGATTGCCCTGTCAGGCCACAGTGACTTAAAGTACATTTTCTAGGAATCAAGGTGAGCACGCTATATACCAAAACAACACACTGGTGCGTTAAACTAAATGTATAGAACAAGTAAGATTTGTTTTTTAGTTTTTTCAGAACTCAACAGCTGGATGAATGAAACTTTCAGCGGAATTAGATATTCATACAGTGCATTTATCCCAGTCACATATAAAAGGTTTAAAATGGTTTAAAAACCTAATATTAGTGGGATGTATACACACACAATCACAGAATGAAATGGTTTTCACAATCATTGTAAAGGGATTCCTGAGATATATGGAGGGCCAAAATACATACAGTACATGTGAATGTCCAATGAAATAAAAAAATTTAACATTTATTAATCTACTCTTCCAATACATGATTCACAATTAGATATTCAATGACAGTGTAAAATCTACAATTAAACATTTAAATGTCCCAAAGTTAAAAACACATTTAAAAAGGTGATTTAAACAATACTCTTTTCTTTTTTAATCCATAACATTGGATAAAAGTACTTCACTTCATAAAAAGAAATTAATATAGATTGTAATAAATAGATGTGTTTTCAGGAGGTCTCCATTCAGTATCATTGTTATTTTCGGGGTCACAGGCTGAAATAATTGGGATGAGTTAGTGGCAGAGGTAAAATATTCTTTATAGTGTAGCCTACTATTGAAGAGACAAATACAGTTTATAATTAAAATATAAATGATTATGAAAATAATTCTCAACTAATTTAGTAATAAGAGTAATGCTCGTTTACTAAATTATACCAACCAACACAAAGCATTAATAATACAAAAAAGTAGGTCGCTATTTGCATTTAACATTTACAATGTAAAAATGTCTTTGTTTATGAATGAGCACTGCCCAGAATCTGCTACAGTAAGTGACATTTTTAAATATTAAATACTTTTTGCAAAGCCAATTTTATTTTCAAATATGTTAGAAAGCGTATTTTCTTCGTTGTTTTTTCAGATACAACACTTTTTCAATTTGCTATGTAATTTTTTAGATGAATCAATAAAACAAAGAAAAAACTACTGCAAGATTCATTGAATTCCCCAAGAGATAAGAGAAATAGTAGATTAAAGTTAAAGGTCTGAACCCTTTTTTTTATTATTATAAAAAGTTGTAACCTCGACAAACTTTTCAGCTGTCATTAAAAAGCTCAAATTAATGAGATTCACGGTTATATTAATTAAATTAAGATTATTTAAAAAGTCATGTGTTTAAATAACTAATGTTATAACAAAATTTTTTGTTACAAAAATAAATGAATATGTACTTAAGGAAATATATGTTTAGTACTTGAATAAAAGGATGCAATTTTCAAAAACTGTTTTAATTCTGTCCAACAATCCCTACTGGAACCAATATTGCAGTTTATTAACCCTGACTGCTGGTGTGAATGCATATCAGCCCCTGACTGGCGCTGCGTGTGGAGGCTTACTCCTCTACCATTTAGTGTAAAGTCAATGAAGTTGTTCCTGTGTCTCTTTTGCTTTCCTTTTGTTTGCTGACTGGTACTGTTTGACATACCGGTAATTTTTTTTTACGCCTATCGTTTTCAAATGTTTTTTTTTTAAGTAATGTATTTCAAGTGAAATTATATTAAAACAAATGAATGCTGACTTTGCCTTGCATTGACTGTGAAGGTTCAGCTTTGCTCGAGTGAGCTCAAGGGAGCACAACATATTGAATTTGTGTCAACTCCAGAATGTTGCCTTGAATGCCTGGCAAAGAGCATAAACACAGTTTACATGACCTTAAATCAGAAATGTTATCCTGCTGTCTTTGCCTTCCAATGTTTGATCTCAACGTTAAAGGGATCTATGATAAGTTGTAACAACAGACTTTTTTTTAGAAATATTTACTTTCAATAAAAATGCAATTCAGTAAATATACTGTAAGTTTAGTTTGAATAAATTTAGATTAAATATTCGTTGCACAGCCGATTCCATGTTGTTTGCATGTCGCATTGTAGGTAAATGATGTATACCAGGTCCAAAACACCAGTAAATAATGATAATCTCTTCAGTTTAAATCAGAGCTTTTCAAAAAACTGATAACAGTGTAGAAATAAAAAAAAACTTAATGAAGTTGACGATGACCCAGATATATCGGAACAATGACTTACAATGACTGAAAGATTCTTCAGTGTCATATTAGAAAGTTGTTTATTATCTTCAAAATTGATTGTCTTCGTGTTAGCTTCTGCTAATGGTGTTAGCCCAGGCTAATATAATAGACAGGAGATTACAAAGCGATGACATGTGTTTGATTCAACAGATATCTCACGTATAAAAGCTCATAAATTGAGGCAGTAACACAATGTGGCATTTTCTAAATTTACACCTGTCAAAAGCAACACAATGAAAAGGCCTAAACAACTCTGGCAATGTTAACTTTCCTGTGTTTATTTACTTTCAGTCCAATAAAACCTAACCCCGTCATAAACCCAGCATGCATTGCACTGGTGAAAAAAATCTGACCTCCAACTGCTTAACAAAGGATAATTTCATGAAGTGATTATGAGTTTTTTTATGTATCCTAAATGACATTTTTAAATGTATTTGGAAAATTTAAATGAGTTCAAACTATTGAGGATCCCTTTAAAGTCCTGATAAGAGTTGCAAAGATCTACTTTTAAAATATGATGAAAACAGATTTATGGCCTTTCAATTTTTTTTAAACCTGCAGCCTACATGAATTACATCTTACTGTAGCTAAAAGCAAAATTCATACATTATTTATGTCAGTATTCATATGCCTTCTGCTTTTTTTCTCCCTGCATACTTAATAAAGAAGTGAGAATATTGCTTTAGGGATGCTGTATTGCTTAAAGCTGGATGCTGTTTGTGTATTTGCCAACAGAGGGGTCATATTTTCTCTTAAAGTGCTCTGTCAGACAACTACAGTAGTGTTGTTGATAAGGCTGTTTATCTGCTACAGGTATTATATTCTATACCCACACTCTGTAAATGCACATAAAGTTGGATGTGGTGAGTAGGTGTTTAAATTTGTGCGTAACGCTTATATTATGTAAGTGCTCAGCCTAAAGAAAAATGTCCAACATATTTAAAACTTTTGATTCCTGTAAATCTAAAGTGTTTTGTCACAGCTATATAGCTATAATAAATATCTGTGTTTTATACCTTATTTTTCAATCCTAGATATAACATCTTTAGGAACAGAAAATACTGAAACTACAGTCTATCTGTTTGTCCTTGAATCATGGGGGAAAAGCAAGGTGTTACCTGTCTCCAGTAGGTATTGGAAGAATTTAAAGGAAATTTAGAGAGACCAATTAACCTAACAGTGATGTTATTGGAATTCCGAGAGGCAGTAGTATTATTATATACAGAGAAGACATGCATTCATGGGGAGAACAAATTGAAAGACCCAAGGCTACAACTGGAACTCAGGATCTTTAAGGTAACTGCACCACCATGCAGCCCATAACTGTAAAGCAAATTGTGAAATATATGCTTTCTAAACTGTTTGACAGTAAAAACAAGAACAGTGGGATGAATGCATTTCAGTTTATTTATATAACCGCATTTCAAAACATACTGTATGTAAAAAGGTGCTTTACACATCATTCAGCTGGGATTATACATTAAGATTTGTTCAAAGTTTTCTATCAACAGAAAACCAGTTGATTGCATTGAATCATTGACTCTAAAATAATCCCTCACAACGAGCATGCATGTAGTGACAATTTCTTAGCCAATTCTGATCAAGCTCAAACAGATTAAAAGGAAATGATCTGTAAACAGCAACCTGTAGGGCCTGAAGTATCCTACCCCAATAAAGTCTTAACTTTGGTGGTTTGATCAAAGCAATTTCAGCTAACTGCAGATTTGGGGTACTTCCTCTGGAAGGTTGGTGTTTTTCCCATTAGTAGAGGGACGACAAACTGGTGCATACCCATCAAGCATGTGGGACATTCTACTCTTCTGAATGGAGGGGTGACATCAACCTCCATCACTCTTGTCATATTAGCTAGAATTACCAATGAAACATGCGGAACATTTGTCTGAAAACAGGACTGGAAGAAAGAATCTCAAGCTGGTTACAGTAGCTGGTCTGACCTCTTTGAAGAACAAAAGCAGCTGATATTTGATGCATCGGAGCACATTAAGTCTAGGCAACTTCTCACCTCTTCTGGGAGGGCAGGCTACTTACTGGACTACCCTGACTTTTTGTTAAATAATCAGTTAACTTACCTGTCCAACAGAAAGCCAGAAACTTCTTTGTCTATTTCAAAGCTCTGCCTCTTCATAAATTGTGTCCACCTGGCCAACGCTTTGTTATTGCGGACTCTTTTTCTACCAGTTATTACTCCTTTTTTCTTTCTTTGGTTTGTTTCTCTTTCCTCTCACTGGACAAAGACTACAGATGTTCCTCCATTATAACAGAAAGTAGATGGTAGAATTATCTTTGGTCATTTTGTTTGTGTTCTTTCTGTTACTCTGATCTCGTGACAGTCTCTGCCCTTCAGGTATTAGAGGTTTCCATGCTTAAGAACAGCTGATTTCCATTAATAGGTGATTAACAGGCTTTTCCTGAACTGCTTTTATCAGAATCAACTGTGCTAAAGCCAAGAAACATTGGCATTACTATTTAGAGCACAATATAGAGGTTCCGCCATTTTAAATGAGTGTCCAAAACGTTGAGTGGATAAAAAAGTAGCGGACATGAAATTTCCCACAATGCACCTCAAAAAGTAGTGATCATTAATGGTCACAAGACAAGCAGATATATCCCAGATTTCTATGTGAGAGCTCTCCTCGAACAGCATCATGGGATTTTTTGTGACTGGTCCAATGTATGACAGCGGTGACACATAACAAAGATGGTGCATGCACCGTGCTGGGAGGCATATTGTTGTTTCCAATGGTGAGCTAAAAGTAGTGATCATCTGTCCAAACTGTCAGTTAACTGAGTTCACTATAAAGCCATGTATAGAGTCCCCACTCTATATAGTAATTAAGGGATTCAGGGGTTAGGATAGCAACCCTTGAGGACTGACTTTGGACATGCCTGCATTAAGTCTTTTGAAGCTTCCAACCTGTTGCTATCCATTTTGCATTTGAGGATTTTTTTAGAGATATAACTATACATTTATGACATTTGCAATCTGTTTAAAAGGAAATAGGTACCTCCAATTTACAATGTTTCTAACCATTTCAGGTCTATATGTATCGGTATAAATTGTTTGAGTTTATAAACACCTTACAATGGTATTAATTTAGAACCAATGCTGCTGTTAAATAATAGACAAGCCACTGGTTAAAGCTGTTTTGTTTTCAAACACATAGAAGGTTTAAAAAACACACTCAGAGACGACCAAGGACTCATTAACACACTGCATAACGATATTCCAGCAGTGTCGCATTTGGATCCACAAGTTCAAGGTCTGAGTCAAGGCAGACTGAACCATACAGTCATATGGTACGAGCAAAAAAAAAATAAATAATAAAAGCAGGGTTGGTTGATCCTTGGTCTTGAAAAAAAAAAAAACTTTTTGATATTCAGACAAAATGACAGTATTTACTGTCGAATCAGGGAGATCAATCTGCCGCTGGGGGATTAGCAGGCATAGGTCACAACATCATGTCGTGTTCTGCAGTGTTCTGATGTGATAAAACTCACTTTCACTCTCACAACATTCAAGGTGCCATAAGATCTGGATTGACAAGGATAACTGACATTTTTCACAGCAAAAATTTTATGTTTCACAGCATGAAAAATTATAGCTTTAAAAAGGGATGAACTTAAAAGTGGCTAATTTCCTCTCAGTCCTCCAGTAAATCTTTATAATAAAGCAGCATAAAAAACAGCAGGATGTTCTCCTAAGTGGAATTCAGACATCATTAAAACTGCTATGTACTTCCTGCTAAGACAAAACCAACCATGTCAGGTGGTAAAGCTGCTATATTTAGGGAGACCCTGATGAGAAGAATTTATTTAAAAAAAACTCATACTTGTACAGTATTGTATTGTTTAACCATTTCAACCTGAATAACTCACATGAAGAGAAAGAGACAATTAGAAGAATTTTAATGATACTATCATTTTAAGACTTTGACGCTCAGACCTCTGCAGCAAACATTGGCGCTGAATTTCGCTTTACTATGCGTAAGCAGTTGTATGAGAACAGGAATGTTATCCTAGGCAATCTGCTTCAGCTGTTTTGGTGAGATACATTACAGTATGTGAGCTGATACTAGTGCTTCACTCGGGGACCTGAAAGATAGATGTCCAGCTTGGAAAAATACAGGTTTGCATGAACCTGTCCATGATGAGCAAGCATAAAGCAACAGTGGAGAGAAAAAACTCCCCCCTTGGGAATTAAACACTGGCAGAAACCTCGGGCAGAACCACCAAAATGTCAGTCTTCTGACAGTTGAGATGCAACGGGGGAATACAATAAGACTCTGGGAGGAATTACAGTCTCATAGGGACGGGGTTGAAAAAGCACCATGGAAAAGCCAGATGGAGCTTAGCTACGATGGTGGAGAAGGAGATGGAGGTGGGTTGAATCAGAGTCACCTGAGTCAAAATCAGACATAGTGCAACCACTAGTATTTGCAGTTAATTTACCCCAAAGGCTGAGAGAGGGTTTGGCTGCAAGGATGGATGAATGCTTAGATAAGCCACGGAGACACCACAAACAGCTGCTGTTGTGGCTGCCCCTATTCTGAATGAATAACATGACGGAGGTCAAGCCACAACTACTGGGTAAACCTAACAGAGCAAAGAATTGTGAATTGATGGAGGGAGTAGGCCATGAATATGCGAACCAACTATTTTGAAAGAACCCCCCAAAACCTATGGATCGGGCAGTATTTCCATAAAAATTGAAGCATGGCTGCAGACAGAATAATGTAATCGTAAAAAAAATATTTTTCCGTTCCAATAGAGAAGCAGTCTAGACCAAAAGAAATGGTCAGAACGGTAGCCCTCATACAGTGTAACCTAGTCAAGGAGGAAGGTAACAGAATTTGCCAAATCAAACAACCTGGAAATGAAAGAGGGACCCAGGGGATGATGTGCATGGCACATTTGAGGTGACCAAGCAAGGAGAGCATCTGAGACTTGAAAATAACTATGTGGTGATAACTGTGGGGATAAGCTGTGGCGCAGACCTGTCATAAACACTGACGTGATGAGCTGAGTGCTTTGTGCCCGCCACATTGAGCTGAGACAAGCTCCACGCAATGATAACCTGAGGAAATGAGCAGAGGACACACTGCATGTGCAGCAATGAGTTGAGGACATGAGTTGGGGACATGATGAGCCAAGACTCGACTCGCAAGCCATGCTGACCCAAGGACGCAACATGCCACGGTGGATGAAGGGCACAATAAAGTGCCCGCTGCAATGGGAAGAGGGCGCCATAAAGCACCCACTGCGATGAGCCACATCTAACGTGGTGCAGAGGTTCAGATAGAAACGATGCACTGTGGTAATGCCTGTGACTATGCTGGTAGAAAGACATTGCATGCTAATCTGTGATACTAGAAGCAGAAATTAATAGAATGTGGTGGGCCCCATAATCACCAACCAGACAGCAGATGCAGCAGTCACATGATTAGCTTTCCTACAGGCTCATGAAAAGTCAAACATTTCCATGACGAGGCGGCCGAATGGGCATTACTCCCGTTTGCATGAGCAAACAAGCACATTTTCCTCCTGCATGCTGTTTAAAAGTTGCTGTTTGCATCGCTCATGCAACCTTGCTTTCCAAAAGAAGATTTGCAATTTTTCCACATTGCCAGACTCACCACAGGAAGTGAAGATGGGGACGAACACGTGGTACAGCCTTACGTAAACATATCACCAGAATGATTGAGAATTAGGAGGACTAATTATTTAGAAGATCCACCTGGAAAAAGAACATCCTCTTCTTTACCTTTAAGTTAACTTAATATTCGAATAGACCGTTTACAACAGACATGAATTACAACAACTCCCTGTTGAACAGAAGATAAAGAAAAGGAAGAAGAACCAATAGTTGCTCTGTAGAGTGGACCGAGGAACGTCACTCTCCAGTGTGAGAACATTAAAGTGAATATTGAGAGAAGATTATAATCTATGAATATTAAACTAAATGCTGAAACCTTTACTTTGAATTCTATAAAATATTGTTCTGTCCCCCACAAACCCTCTAATTTACAACTACTGAGGATTCTGGATCTCTGCCCAGTAGGATTGGGAAGCTGTAGGGAGTTTACTGTATTTCAAAAACAAGTGTCTCTTAGCTTTAGTGAAAAGGCCTTTGGCTATTGATGACCTTGGTTCCTGTGCTCGTAACAAGCATGTGTCTGGCTCTCAGGTTGCCCCGGATAACAGCAGTGATAGAATTGATGATATTATGTCTTTATAGATGCCTAAATGAGGAATTCAGAAGATAAATGAAATTAGGTGAAACAAGAAAGTATTTACTGTCATGCACTTCATCACATATCGTTGTTATGCAGCCTTATTCTGATTCTTCTAATTCTTATTTTGCCATGATTCTTAGCCTCATCATGATATAGTGAAAAGTACTTTTTAAAAGATTGTTATACATTTACTCAAAACAGAAAACTATGAAACTGCATTACCATATTTATTCACAGCCTTTACCATGAAAATCTAATTGAGCTAAGATGCATCCTGTTTCTACTGGCTGTCCTTGAAATGTTTGCACACCTTAAATAGATTTCACTTGTGGTAAATTGAGCGAATTAAACATGATTAGGAAACCCAAACAGCAGTCTATAAAAGGTCTCATAGTTGACAGTGCATGTCAGAGCAAAACACCAAGCATGTAGTCAAAAGAGTTGGAGACCTCTGAGACAGGATTGCCCTTGACACAAAGCTTGGGAAGGATAAAGAAACTTTAAAAAAGTCACTCCTTAAAAAAAGGCATCTGGCAGATTGTCTGTTTGCCAGAAGACAGCAGAAGGACTCTCAGGTCATGAGGAACAAAATCCTCTGGTCTAATGAGACACAGATTGATCTCTCTGGTGTGAATGTCGGGCTTCATGTTTCATTGCTTCACCAAAACAACACTATCCCTAAAGTGAAGCATGGTGGTAGCAACATCATGCTCTTGCTACCACCATTTTCAGTTGTGCTATGGGCTCAGGGGTAAAATAATGCAGAATAGTGTGTAAGATTAATGCAGCAATGTACAGAGACATTCAGGGTGTAAAGCCGGGCATACACTACAAATTTTTGCCCTTTTTGGGCCGATTCTCTAGTTGTAAGAGAATTTTTCGATTGGGCCGACTTTCAGCTTGATCCTGCGTCATGTAGCGTACAGGAACTAACGAGGGGTGATCAGCCTCTCACGACCACCTCCCAATCAGGAATCGTAAGGTCGGAAGAAAGTCAAACATGTTTGAAATTCAGTCGGCTTTCATGGGAAAATCGCTCAGTGGGCATGCCCAAACAAGGGTTCTTCACCTTCCTCAGACGAAAACACAGAAGCATAGCGGGGGGTGCGAGTGAAATGGAGTTCTTTCTGCAAAATTAACAGACCATAGTAGCCACATTTGCTCAGCCATGTCTTTCTTTCAGCATAAAATTGCACAAATTGCCAAGGCAGCGCGTTTCACTATAGTGAGCTTCATATTCCTCTTCTACTGGTTTGGCTTCTGGATAGACGAGTCCGAGTTGCGCCATCTCATTGTGGAGCTGAGTCTGACGTGGTGTTTAGACGTAAAGTTTGAGCAGGTAGATCATATCAGAGTGTCACGCTGCATATGTATCTTGAGCTGTGAACACACTGTACGACGAAACCCTGCTGTTACAGTACAGTGTGAGCTGTAGCTGCGTGCAGTGATTGAAAATATGGTACAGTGTATGCCCGGCCCTCTGTCCATCCTTCCCTCCGTCTGTCTGTCTATCCATTATATTGTCTATACTCTTAATCTAGAGAGACTAATAATATCATTGCTATCTTTAGTATAAGCATTAAGAAGGACATTTAATCACAGATCAAAGAACTTAACAGCAACACATGGATGCCTCTACAGTTTCCGCTTCATTGAACAACAATGTTCAGATCTCCAGATTTACCCCCAAGCACATGCGCAGTATCACCCCTACCTTGTTAAATGAATAAACATAAAGGACTGTATTTAATACAAAATTAAACAAAAACAAACCATAAAACTGAAAATAACAAATAATATCCAGTAGGAATGCTGCAATCTTTGTATTTAGAGTGAGCTACTGTTGTATAGATAAAAAAAAAAGTCAAATAGTGTGACCACGCACCTTTAAGTAACGTAGACGCATTGGTGTCTTGTATGTAGAATTTTAAAGAAAAATTGAAATGTAATAGCATTTGGATTAAGGCTTTTCCATCACTAAATGTGAGAAAGTGAAGTGCTGTTTATAATTTCCTTATGCAATGTAAAAGGTTAATCAAACATTAATCTTTTTTTCGGAAAAAATCCAGTTGAGTCGAAGTTAACAAATGATTTGCTTCCTCCAAAAGCTTGATTCCTGGATGAGGCAAGTTGCCTCAAGCTGGCTTCATCAAGGTAGATGTATATAGAAAGTAAACCAAACCATAGAACAAATAGTTTTCCCTTTACCAGGTTACCTTCATCTCCTCCACTTTGCAGAAGATCCAAAAGTGTCTCCTTGTTCCCAGTTCCACCTTCCCTTTAAAAAATGTTTGTTTTTCCTTATTAAGAAGAGACCTTTAAACTTGTCTCCTGGTTCGTGGTTGTAGCTGACTTCAGAATGAACTTCAATTCTCAAAATCATGCGAAAACTGAATGGGATTATTTCCCTTGCAGAGAAAAAAGAAACCAGAAATTTTAACAAATATCAACTGAAACCAGTAAATGAGTGTGTAGTTCAGGGCCATCAAATGTACCTGCTTACTGCTTCAACAAAGGAAGAGGAGCCAGTTGAGTAAATGTCAATCATTGTCCCTCTTTAGTGTTCCTGACAGATCCCTACCAACTCAGCCAAGTGTGACCAGCGGTCCATCAGAAACACTAAGTACACCTTCACCTGTGAAACTCATCTCAGAAGCAGAAAGTTCTGGTGTCAGCACATGTCAGACAATGACAGGATAAAATCAATATTAAGCTAGTTTTAAATCTGATTTGATACAGTCTAAATGGGGCCATGACCCACCCAACACCCAAACCCAAGCCTTCTTAAAATAAGTATTTGTATCCTTTAACGTATCATAAACATATAGAAATAAAGGAAATGATTTTACATATAGATAGGAATAAAACCTAAGACTTTTATTTGGCAAGATGTGCTTTAAAACAATCGTGAAGTAAAAAGCTGCGCCAGTTTTACCAGTATTAACATAGGGCACAAAAAGAAGTTAAATTTGTGTTTGGTTTTAAGGATTTTTTTTATTACAATTACAATAAGAAGGCCTATTTCTTTTTTAATGGTCCTACATTTGAAAGGAAAATGCATTTAAGGGTTGATTAGGACAAATAAGATTGGTGATTTCATCCAAAATCGTGCAAATTCTTCATCTCTTGTTTGGAGCTGTTGTGCAATTAAAAGTTGTTTTAACTTTTGTTATTTATTCAAGTAGCTATCAGACTGTCATATGTTCTGTGACTACATGCCCAACCGGTTACATGTTAGGAGAACAAAATGAAATGTGATTCAAGCTAAAAACATGGTCAACAGTCAATTCTGCACACATATGGAATAAATTCACCACTCCCATTCAAAATACAAATAATGTATATGAACAAAAATTATTCAACTTGTAGTCAAACATATTTTACTTAAAAATTATTAACTGAACAAGTTAAACTCAACCAAACTAAGCTACTATGTGCACATAGAAGATACATGCAAATTAGTGAAAACTATAATGAATAAATATATATAGTTATATCACAGTTTGATATGCATGTTATGCCTGAGAACCAACATTGACTCGGAGAGTTTGAAATGAAATTAGTGTTTAAACTAATCTATATTTAGGGTTGCCACCCCTCACTTAGAATGCAGTTAAACATTGCATTCCATATTTTACCAGTAAGGGATGTTTATTTTCATAAATGTCAGAAAGATGTGTCTGTCAAACTTACATCAACACTTACTGTAATACAGCAAAAAAATATGATGAATCGCAGGAGCTACTAAAGAAATCTAAATTGTCCTGGTGGGTTCCCATCAGCTGAGCTCCACCACTTCCTCACCAAATCCCTGGGGATGTCAGTTGAGATGAGGACGAAGAAAATCATAAAATATGTCTCAGTTAGGGTTTACAAAGAGGAACAATAGGTCATTCATGGCTCAAGATTCAGAAGGACAGAAACAGAGGACAGACCCATAAGAACACAGAATCCCAAGCATCAGACTATCATACCCTGATTATTTCCCAATACCTATGGTACGTATTATTAGTGTTGTGGTTGTGTTTGTTGTTTGTATGGAAATGGAAATAGTTAATAATGTGATATTGATTTTATGTAATTTTGCATTAAAATCATGCAGCAGGACATACGAGGTGGTTCTGAATAACAGGCTTATTTTTAACACGAATATCCTACCTGATTAATATCTAACAAAAAACCCATCTCGATGTGGTGATGTTAGAGTCAGAAAACTTTTTGAACTAGCTAAATTTTCTGTAATGAAAACACTAATGATGTTAAAGAATATCTAGTCTGAAATTGATTAGCTTGGTTGAAGCGTCAGGCAGTTAAAGCTCAGGAGAGGGTAGCGTTGAGCCATAAACCATGATAATAATTTTCGACATGGAGAACCAATGCTAGTACTCATATTCACATGATTATCGGGTAAGGAGGATTAAAGTTTCCTGGCTGTTGAGTCACTCGAGCAACTGCAACCCTCCCCCAGCCCAGGACAATATCACAATACCAGTTTGGTTTTCGTCAACGATGACAAAATTATTTTGTTGATGCTTCTTTTTTTTTAATGACGATAACGAAAACTGATGAGATAAACTTTGATCTTTGATGATGATGAACAAATTAATCGTTGCTGAGACAAGACTAAAGAAAAAGGCTCCACTTTACACTCCACACTGATGGTTCGCTCTCAACAGTATGTCTCTTCCTGCCCTTGCTACTTAATAAACTATATGTGGCTAATCATCCTCTGCCAAGCATAAAAATCTGTTTGTCTATCAGGATTTTATTTCTTCCAGCTCACAAGAGGTTATGCTAAACCTTCTTTAATTTTTACCAAAGGGAATCCCTACATTGTATTCAAAGCAAACCTTTTACTGTATTCAGTTTATTTTTGGATAAAGACCCAGATGAAAAGGTATATGGATCTTTGAATATATAATCCTTATATGTCAAAAACATTCCCTTATTGTACATTTTGATGTTGTCTGTCTGCTATAATAACCAAAATGATGTGTTGAACTAGACATGCTATTTTCACAACATTTGTAAAACACTCTTGCATAAAGTAGAGCAATAATTCATAAAAACATCTTTTTTAATTCTAGGAATCAAAGTTTTCTGCCAACAGCAATGATGAACTGCATGGCAGCATTCTATTTAGTTTCTAAACTAGAGCACCATTTTGAGTTTTAGTCGACTATAACCGACTGTACAGTAGTTATCGCATATAGTAATGACAAAAACTAAAACTAATAATAGTTTTCATCCTGAAGACTAAAACTAAGACTAAATCCAAGATAGCTGTCAAAAACAACACTGCACAAGACGCTCCTTTGCTTTGCCCCCACAGTGCTTTGAGAACAAAGCAACTTTCCCATGTTTTCTTTTTTCTCTTTTCTGTGATACTCTTGTCTTGTGGGACCTGGTGGCTGACGTCAGAAACAAATTGCTACAAAACAGACTGTTGCAGAATATTTCTCTGCGTTCCAGGACTTTCAGATGCCCATAAGAAGCTGGAGGATTGAAACCCCTTGTTAGTTAACTCATATTCCCAATCAAAATTGTGGTGAATTTATTCTATAGGTGTGTAGAGTTATCTGTTTGACCTTGATTTCAGTTTGATTCCCACTTTCATTTGTTGTTCTGACACACAGCCAGTACGGCTTGCTACATCTCTGGTACAGAAAGTGTAACCAGTTATCAGTTTATAATCGCTTGCCATTCTGGGCGCCACCCAGAGAGTCCCAGCTGCTGAAGTCCCGAATGTTGAAGAACAGGCAGGTTATCAGAACTGAGCAGATGAAATGAGGCAGGATAATCCAGAGTGGGAAGCCAAATAAGGTTTCAAGCTCAGGAGTCAGAGCCAGGAGATCAGAAATGCGAAGAGGTACCGAATGGTAATCCAGCACGTATCAGGAATCAGTTCCAGGTTCGGTAACAGGCAGAATCCAGTAGGAGTCTGATGTCAGGCCAGGCAAACAGATCACAACAGGAATAGGCAACCTCAGAGGTCCAGAGGCAGAATGGGTCAGGATCAGGCAATCAGAAACAATCAGGTATGCTAGAGAACTCTCACCAAAGGCTTAAATAATATAGCACTGATCACTTGTTGAAGGCTGGTTAAATAGAGGCTGGAGCAGGTAGATCAGATGAACGGTAATGAGACGTGGGTGGAGATAAGCAGGTGAGTAAAATGAGAAATCAGGCCAGTCATCAGCACCAATATCATGACAACTTCTGCCTTTGTGCAACTTTAGACTTCCTAGTATTTAGACAGCTGTGTAGCAATATATTCTTGCTGTGTTTGTGTACACCAAAAGGAACTCCCATTTCCTTGTAAGTAAGCATAAATAAATAAAAATGTTCAGGATAGCAGACGGTGAACCTTTTAATGTCTTTGCGCCTCATGGTGCCCCCAGGCCAGGCTGCCTTGGGCATAAAGCCATATTAAAAAAACCTTACAGCACATTGGACTAATGAATACACAGCTCTGTTTCTCTGTCAGTGCAGCAGAGATGTGGGAGAAAACCTGGCTGGACTGAACAAAGGGAAAAGAGAAAAATACTATCATTCCATACATGGCTGAAGTGTCTTAGAAATGTTAAAGAATTTCAACATCCTGGCGAACTTGAAACTTCAAAACCCTTTAAACAAAATTTGCTCAGCCCAAGGATGAAACAGCCAAACGCAAGGAGAGCATCGTTACCTATACAGTTACAGCAAAGTTCAGACTCAGCAGTCCACCTGCTTCTCAGACATACATTAATGATGCTCCTTTGCTGAGTGTAAAGTGCAAATAACAGACAGAACAGACTGACATGGCAGAGATCAGTAAAGGGGAATCTAGAAAGTACCCACACTCAAAACAGATGTGATGAATTTTTAAGTACCAACTTCAAGCTGTCTCACAACATGTCACAGCTTAAATCACATTTGGTTTGACATTAAAAACATACAAAAAGCTTAAACAGTTCATATAAAACCTCAACTCAAAATTTGATCAGTTAGATATAATATCAATAGTATAACAATGTGAGACCAAATGACCAATAAGTAACAGATAAAGTTAAGGGACTGATCTACTACACACTAAACACACTGAACACACAAAAAAACACAATTTATATCTTATTCTTTTTTCATTTGAGATGGGATTGTAGTTGCAATTAATATATGTGGTTAAATACTGTATATACAGGTTGTTCATCTAAATAAATTAAACATTAAAATGCAGAAAAAGCTACCTCATTGTTATTAATCAAGAATGTAATACATTTTACCTCAGAATGAAAGCAGCAATTATTATGTAGCTTTTAAACTTATGTTTTTCATAAACAAAATTACAAATTCTAAAAAAATCTTAAGTGACGTGTGTGAATTTGAAATTGTGTACAAACCTTTGCGACCTTGTGCCCTGATTGCTTTAATACAACACAAATTTGGATGCACCAAGGTTAAATCCTACTTCCTGATAAGAGGTGCCTATTTTCTATTCAGCATTTATCCTCTTCTTGCTTAAGATATTGAGTTCTGCAGCTACTCTTTACCAGTTCATCAGAAGAGTTTCGCTCCTCAACAGATTTCTAGCTAATCCAAGTAAAGCAAATTGAACTCCTAGTTAAGATGTCTAATATTTCCTCTCTTTCTCCATTACTCAGTCTCTGTCAGCCCTTTGGCCCAGCTTCATTATATATGCTGCAAGGTTTGATTGCTTATAGCTGTCAGCACCTTTGAAATGTGCTGAGATAATGAAGCACATTTTGTGGATTAAGTCCTGTCATATCGTGTAACAGCTGCTGCTGATTCACCTTTGCTTTCTATAGTTTATCTATCAGGAAGAAGAGAACAGAAGTTCTACTGTTTCAAGACAGTGTATATTACATTTCCTTTGAGATCATCTATTTTTCATTTGTATTCTTAATGATCTAATGATAAGTGAGTAATCTTTAATACCTCATGAATGTATTACCGGTAAGTACATTTTGTCCCCTTTTGTTCCAGCAAAGAGCACATTTTGTCAATGAATATTTAAAATTCAGCAACAAAACTATTAAAAGGTTCTTGATTGAAAAACTGTTTTGAGTGTAACTTGTGTGATATTTTCACAGCTGTTATCTTTCATTCAAATTTTTAGATTTTAGTATTTCAAATTTTTTAAATGGATTTGATATTTTGAAAGTTTTCTTTTTCTTTTTTCCGATTGAGTTTTATAAATTGTATTCTTTTTAAACTGAGTTTTACAGATCAAACTCTCATCCATCTGGACACACATTAATAATTAAAAAAAAGAATGTTGCTGATGTCCATGCAGACCAATAGTCTTCGCTCCTCATTATAGAGGAAAGCCCGCCTCCAGATGCTAAGAGAGATCAATTTAAAAATGAAGCTAAAAAAAAAACATTTGAAAAAAAAGAATAAATATAAAATTATCATTAAATTCAATTTAATTAGAAAAAAACTAAAATATTAAACAAAAGACTTTTTTGGGGAAAACAAACCTAAATATTATTAAAAAAATAAAATCTAAATTTAGTGAAGTTACTCAGAGAACCTTTTTAATTTATATATTTTTTCTGTTTATTTGTGGATTACAATTTATTTTCAAATTCCTGTTTTTAAACGTGTTCTTTGGTTGTAACAATTATGGAACAAAATTGACTCCATATACATAACTTCTTAAATAGTTTGAATTCATCAGACAGTCAGAATATGACATTTGAAACTACTCATTGTGTTAAGGTGAGTGAATATTCACAGGTGTAGACAGAAAACCTGCATAATGAAGTGGATTCAAACGTGATACCCGTAAGGGCCACTCTGCAACGTGTATCTTTGTTCCATCACACTTTACTCAAATGACTAACCCTTTAGCATAAAGCTGTTTCCTACAGGATCCTGCAAAACACACAGCTGTTTGGTACCGGTGTCTTTAAGGAGAGATGTATCTAAAAGTTGAAGAACACCAGCGCTCAAGGACTAGAGTTTGAGACCCAAGGTCAAGTGTAAGCATGGCGAGACGTTTTGCAAATGGGTAACTTGTGACATTTTTCTTGTACTAGCATTAGTTCCATAGGGGTTTATATTTGGATGCCAAGCTTTTGGAACAAAAACATAGCCAGATGAACTTCCACTGTCATGTAATGGAGTCTCACGCTGAGCCTGGTTCTGCTGGAGGTTTCTTCCTGCTAAAAGGGAGTTTTTCCTCTCCACTGTCGCTAAAAGCATGCTTATTGTGAGGGATTGCCTTCGAGTCAATCAGTTGAAACAATCAACTGGTTTTTAATGTATAGAAAACTTTGAATCAATTTGATTGTATGATCTGGTTGAATTGTAAAGTGCCTTGAGATGACATGTGTTGTGAATTGGCATTATATAAACAAACTGAACTGAAATATGCTGAACACATTACTATGAGGCAAAAGTATGAAAAAACCTTGAAAATAAGGTAAAACTGTAGCTAGCAGGAAGCAGTTTTCCTTTAAAGCAAGATGAATTGTTGCAAGATTTGTAAATTCACAAATTCCCGAAAATACATCTTGCCATGAGGCAGCAGAGATGTTTGCCTCAATACCGAAATGTTTTCAGACCAGTAAACAACCAGAGGCGGAAGACTGAAGCTAAACAAACATGACTGCCGTGGTACGGATACCTACATCAGTTTTAGCTGGAATAACCTCTAATTATTGTTTTTTTAAATGAGCAAAAGGGATGGAAAGATAGTTGCAAGTTCCTGTGCAACCAGATTTTTAAGAGTTTTATTTATCATTTAACTCCTAACTAGTTGTAAAAAAAAAAAATCAAAATTCTACTGCTGCTGTGATATGCTTGAAACTTGACAAGGGAGGCAGGTACCGATCGGTCCGCAGAATTGTACCGAATGTCTCTACCTTTAGCAAACACTTTCTACAGGATACTTCCCAGATCGGCTGTAGTTCAATTTGAATTCTATACAGTATTAGTCTAGCTTATGCCAGGTTAGAAAGAAGTATATAGTTTGTGAATTATGAAATATGAATTATGTAGTCAAAAGTTTTATTTTTACAAATGCTGAGCTAAAAACATGCCTTCTGTAAGGCACGGAGGCTCTGGAATGTTACTGAGGGGGATGCTTCTCACATGTCAGACATATTCATCTCATTAAGTGGTTAAGCTTGGTTTATACTCTCTGTATTAAACCAAATTGTGCCAAAAGTGACACAACCCCGCTGTCCCCGCCAATGAGAGAGTTCGTGTACCAGCAAATTTTTGTAAATTGCGTGGACCGTGACTATGGACCATGGTGAAGGACTCAAAATGAGGGGTGGCATCAAACGAGCCTTTGCCAAATAGGTTCTGCTGTACTTTTATTTAATTGCTAAGAAGTTTTAAATGGCAAGATTTAGTTTAACATTTTGTTGTTACTCCTTATTCTGTGACTTAAAACGGCATACAAAAATGAGTGGTATACTTTAAGTTTATCGTAAGTTTATCGGCAAAGATCACAAGCACAAAGAAGGAATTTTTACTTCTGTTTCCAACACTTGCCAAGTTAATCGATTGTAAAAGGACAACACATAGTATATAAAGCTATTAGCTTTAATTTATTAAAGCAAATAATTTTTTTGGGTGTTTACAGACAGGCTATATTCCCCATTTTCTTCTTTCTGTATGCAACGGGTGAACATACTCTCACCTTTTATGTCTGTAGCCATCCATTTAAATCTGTTTAGCTGCCACAAATACACCAACTATTCATCATGATTGTGTACAATGCTTTTGTGGTGTCAGTTGTACCTTCTCTTTGTAATGCATTCCCACTGGTTGTATTGAGTTTTTCCCCCTGTATTTTTGAAGAGCACTGCACCTACGGCAACATCAAGTGTACAATGTCTAAGTGCTTCCATGGGTAAAGTACAAGATACATGAAAAGCTAATGAAAGGGTGAAAAAGGGGGTCTAAGAATCTGTTCAAAGAGTCTTTAAGGACTGTACAAGTTATGGCCTGGTGGGTTAATCCAGTTGGGTTTTTTTTAAATTGTCTTTAAAATAGCAGCAGATAAACATTAATAAAAACTGATGCAGAGATCTTAAATGCAATCAAAAACGCTTTTACAGTGAAAAATGAATGATAACTCGGAAATGCATTAAAATGCATAAGCACTGGAGAAAAATGGATAAACTAAGATGACATCAGGAGACCAGGCTACGCAACGGGGCCAAGCCGAGACAAAAAAACATAAAACATTGTCCTAAGATGGCCACCACCAGCAATGATGAACGGCATGGCAGCATTCTATTCAGTTTCTAAACTTGATAACTGACAAACATACCCAGGCTGCAAGATTGCATTTACATCAACATCAAAACATAGATTTCTATACATATGATCACTCACATACAAAAACCTACTCAACAACACACAATCACCTATGTTGGTTAAAGCTCAAACAAAAAGAGGAGACTAAAACACTATTGTCTGCTGCCTTTTTAAATCCTGGTTTGAATTTGAATTTATTACAGTATTAATTGATTAAAATAAGCAGTTTGGATGCTGTCTTTATATATCGTGGTTGCAGAGAAAAACTACCCTGGCTCATGTAGGCAGCCATTAAACATAAATTGACCACTTCTGTAAGGGAACATAATCTTGGTTCCAGGTGAGCAAGAACTGTTAGTTTGTTTGATTTGAAATTAATAATATAAATGGAATACATTAACAAGCTACTATGAAATATCTGAGCTTTACTCAGTTTTTTAGCTGTTTTGATCATTTTCTGAACATAACTGTGTTACATTTGTAACTCAAGTGCTGTGAATAATACAGAATGACAAGAAATTTACCAACTAAAAAGATCTTAAGGTATGAAACCAAATTATTTCTGTTACTTTATAGCTTAAAATAAAAAAATAGGACCCACATTTTTCCTTTAAAACACAAGTTGAGTGCAGAAACAGTATGGATTGGCTCCATGCTTAATTATAACTACATTTGATAATGTAGAGCTTCACACTGAGCCACTTCGAAGCCCTTGATGGTTTCGTTCCAGCCCCCCCCCCAACCATCTTCTGTCCTTCAAAGTCATCCAGAACAAAATGGAAAGTGGCCTATATGAATACTCTGCTCCTCCAAAACCGTGACGAATGCACACATTTAGGGTAGAAAGTGTCAGGTTTACAGTGGAGGAGAAAAAAAGAAAGGAAAAACAACGTCCCATATAAGAGGAACAGCTCGTTGCACAGCAGGGAGGTATTGGCCAATCAATAGCGGTGGATGCCACAGAGCTGGCAGCACATCTGTTCTCCAGAGGGGAACCCTCCTGATACTTTGCTGAAATTTGGAGTTCCTCGTTTTTTTTTTTTTGATCCGACCTGCTTTCTTGTGGCTTGGAGCTCGTCTCTATGGGGGGATTTTAATTCTCACACATTTACTCTCTTTCTCCTGAAGAGCTGCTGCCAATCAAACGAATAATAAGCGTGACCTGTTCAAGTTCTTCCAAAGAAGGGAGACCTCATTTCCTCTGGTGCAAACACAGCATGCCGTCAGCGCAGCATCAGAGTCTATCAATAGCCTTTGATTGGGTCTATTATGTCCTGTATCGTTTGTGAAGCTGATGGAACCCAGCCTGCATTAGCAAGGTGTACAGGCTGAGGGGGAGCAAATGGTGGCGTTATAAAAGGGGCTTAAAAACAGCTTCTAAAGTACGAGGAATTAAAAGTACTGAAGCTGAAGAAAAAATGAAGGCCAGGTAAAATGAGCCAGACACCGAAGATGAATGACTCCTAATAACGTGGCCAGCAACCTGTGATTGTGTGTCTACCAATGATGGAGGGGGCCCCTCAGTATTCTGCGGCTCTAAGCTTGATGAGAAGCCAGTCACAATGGGTGCCCAGACGCCTGAGCCAGCCGGAGCCATTGGGTGTTGAACCAGCCCTGTGATGAGAAATGAAAGGGATGTATTCTTAACTGCCAACCCTGGGATGAAAATGGCTTAGGGTGAGGATGAAAGCATATCAGGCGTTCAATCATCATTTTGGGCAGATGGAAGGTAAGCAGTCATGTATGGATGTATTTTCACATGTGCGGAATTTTACACCTAGTCAGAAAAAAATACATACTATGTTTAATCATTTGATCAGACATTGACAAGTCACTTCAGAACTTGTTCTAGGTAGAATATATTTATGGAATTTAAGTGAACAGCCAAAATGAAAAATAACTAGCACCAATAACTAACTAATACTTTTTGAAACCCATTCTATCTCATTTTTCACCTTCCTGCTCTCTTTTATAGAATACCTGATCACCCATACATAAACTGCAGCTGTCCTTGTTGGATTCTCTGAATATTTAGTAATTTATTAAATAACTGTAAGGAATCCAAATAAATGAACAAAGTATTAAATTCTTTTCTCAACCATAGAGTGGTTTTTTTTAATGGAAAGGTCAGTGGCATCTCTGAAGACATGGAGAAAATGTGGTTTATCAGTGTGGAAAATAACATTTTACACAGAAAATTTTAATTTCTAAAAATGTGTTATGCCTTGCTCAATATTCAGTCATGCTTTACTTCACCAGCCAAATGCTCAGTGTCTCCTGTTTCCAATTTTTTTCACCATTTATGTTTTGCAATAGGATCCAAAATTTCAAGATTAGAATCATTCTGTGGCAGTAACTCTTATATTTTGCTTTCTACACAGATTAGATTAATAATCTTGGTTGAACTATACAGTAGTTTGGTTTACAAAGATTTGTATTATCTGGCACTGATGTCTGGTCTGAAGGCTGGTTAAATGGAGGCTGAAGCAGGTGGATCAGATGAATGGTAAAGAGAACTGAGCGGATATAGGCAAGTGAAATAAGTAATCACACCAGACATCAACACCAAGATCATGACATCACCAAATAATATTTTATTTGCCTCTTTGATCTTAATTATAATTCAATTCAAACTACTCCAAATTAGTAAGAAGCTAATTTCACTCAAACAGAAAACCGTTGCCAGACTGTATTATCATTGCTTCATTTTAGAGATTTGAATTTTTTAACCATCATTTAAGTTAAGTTTCACAAATTTAGTCAATAATTTAGCTTTTATATATGCTTGACTTAAAGTAATATATATTTTATTAATAAATTCTTATATTTTTGATGGAAGTTGTGAATCTATTCTGTACATGCATTGTTAACTCTAAAACTCAAATCACATTTTCCTTTGTTGTTCTAACACACAGCTGGTTGGGCTTGTTCTCACACAATAACAGCTATTTGATTAAATAACAAGGTTATAACAGCATTGTTTGCATTATATCTTCAGTTTTCATAATCACATTTATGCAATCCAGTTGTGAATCATTTTGGCTAAAAAACTTTTACAATATCACCATCATATTTCATGTTGCCAAGGTGTTTGAATGCTTCATCACAATAATGAGGACTACAGTATATAACAGCCTGATCCTGAAGGTGGAGAAGAAGAAGGAGATCAGTACAACTTCAGGAAGAACCAGCCTAACCACGCTAAACTGCTCACCTGTACAGGTGGTCAGCAGCAACCTTTTCCTTACCTTAAGATTGATTGGATAATCTACCTTGGGATGTCATACATGGTATGGTCCTCAGTCTTATGCTTGACCCTGTTAGAGAACTTTGTTTTACCTTTCATACAACCGGCCCTTACATGTGTCTGTTGTTATGCCTTTAAGAAAATCACCTATCATTTCCAAATGTGTGAAAAGACTTGTTTCTTAATAACTCTTCTTATTCTGCTCACTTCAGCTTGAAGACATTTAGACATGGCTTTTTGTTTTGTTTTTTTGCATAAATGGAGTCCACAGTGAGCCCCTCCTTCATCGTGCTATCAGTCAAGAAGGAAAGAATTTTAGATTCTGAGCTAAGGATACAATGCAATAGAGTAGCATAGAAAGCACTTAGCCCTACCTCTCTGTCCTTAGCAGCAAGCAGGGGTCACCTTCTCAGGATATAGCTGTGACAATTCCTGAGTGACTGTACTATTATAAATGCAGTAGAATAAAACAAACAAACAAATAACATGTTAACCCCCAGCTTAGAAATATATTATTTGGTGCCATTTGTGTTCTTAACAAGTGTCCATTGTTTTATGATTACTATTTCCTGCTTTATCAACATGACTCAAACAACAAATTATGTTGAAAGACAAAATGCTTTCTCTCCAAGGCATTCAGTGCATCCAAATCTGGCCAAATATTCAAGAACCTTCAGTGAGAAAATATTTTGATCTGATGAATCTAAATTAAAAAAGGTATATTTGACAGAATACAACTAAAGATCAACACAACCATTGTGAAAGTGGGGGTTGCAGTACCTACAATATCCGCCGAGCTGTTTGCATGATAATCAGCCCTACTCTGATCTGAAAATGTCATGTCAATAGCCCCTCTAAAAATACTAAAAATGGTGGCGTGTTCAACACTTATTTGACGTGCTGTATCTCCTTCTTAAGAAGGTATGACAGGTATTGGATTCGACACAGCTGCAGCCCACTCAGGCTTGTCAGATGAGCAAAAGCAGTTGAAATTGGTGTTTTTCCCCACTGGTTTTGTTTCAGTGTAAACGCAGCAGTTCAAGTTTTACCACATATGTGCAGCCAGATTTGGTTTCATTTCATGGGATCACATGTAAGGTGGATTTAAAAAAAAACATTTTATCCAGTTCCCAAATTCTATATGTATATATAAATTTAAGGAGTACAGATCAGGCACTGCAGTATGTTGCACAAAACCTTAGAGATTCCCTTTTATTTCTTGCTTGATTTCGAACACTGCGTGCCTCGTTCCATACCCCCCTGGCACTTCCAGGATCCTCCTAAGGAAGGGGAATAAAGGAACGGTGCTACAAGCAAAGTAGGAGCCGTCTTTAGTCTCAAAGTGGATAGCCCCTTCAGCGAATGAGTTTAATAGCTCCCAATTGCCTTGCTTCACAAAGGTATGACCCCTTCATTTCCTCCCCAGCCTCCTCTGCCATCCTCCCATCTGTCTCTCACCACTGCCAGCAGGCAAATCTCGCTACAGGGAGAGGCACTGCTGCCTTTCCTCCATCTATTTTATTCTCAATCCCCCAAAAGCCTTCTCTTTCATATTTGTAATGCTTTTATCCAACTGGGAGCAGTGGCAGGAGTAATCAAAATAATTACACAAGTATCATTTTGTTTCACTGGAGACTTGTCTGTTTCCATGTGAGTCTTCCACCAGACTGAGGCAGGTTGCATCTCAGGGACGTTTTGTGGAACATCACACAGGCAGCAGCTGTCAAAACATGGAAGAAGCTGGAACAGAGCGGTAGTGTTGCCAGCAGGTTTATCATTTGGATCCTTTGACAAAAAAAATATGCAGCCGCTTACTGAAGCAAAAGCAAAAGAGACAAAAAAATGTTTTTATTTTCGTTGCATTCACACATTTCTACACATCATGAGCTATCACAGCAACATTAACACCAAAAACATCCTGTCTTGTAGACAGATGGCTTCTATAGCATTTTACAGTTACAAAACATTACGTATACAGTGTATTATGAAGTAGACAAGCAGTGACTTTTTTCTAGACTTCATATATAGTAATCTAAAATGTGAAATATATATTTTTTTCTGTTTAGCTTTCCCACGAACCCTATAATTCCTTCAGCACAATTCAGTACAAAGACAATGCAAAGTGCTTTACATGATTAAAATACAGGAAGATAAAACAGAATCAAAGCAAGTAGGAAAAAATAAAAAAACAAATAAAATAAAATAAAAAATGCAGAAACAAAAAAAGAATATTAAAAACAGTTGGATTAAAGAAAACATGTTTTAGTTGAACTGTTTAACTAGAACAGTGGAAGGCAATCCTAAACAAATGTGTTTTTAGTCTTGATTTAAAGGAACTCAGGCTTTCTGCACTTTTACAGTTTTCTGGAGTGTTTGTTCCAGATAAGTGGAGCATAGGAACTAAATGCTGCTTCTCCATGTTTAGTTCTGGTTCTAGGTCTGCAGAGCAGGCTGGAGCCAAAAGACCTGAGTGGTCTGGAGGGTTGATACACTGATAGCAAGTCTGTGATGTATTTAGGTGCTAAGCCATTCAGAGATTTATAGACTAACAGAAGGATTTTAAAGTCTATTCTCTGAGATACAGGGAGTCAGTGGAAGGACTTTAGAACTGGGGTGATGTGCTCTACTTTCTTAGTCTTAGTGAGGACACGGGCAGCAGCGTTCTGGATCAGCTGCAGCTGTCTGATCCACTTTTTAGGCAGACCTGTGAAAAACCGTTGCAGTAATCAATTCGACTAAAAATAAACGCATGGATTAGTTTTTCCAGATCATACTGAGACATTAGTCCTTTAATCCTGGAAATGTTCTTCAGGTGATAGAAAGCCCACCTTGTAATTGTCTTTAAATGCTTTTGGAGGTTCAAGTCTGAATCCAGCACTACACCTAGACTTCGGGCCTGATCAGTGGTTACTAGCTGAAGCCACTGAAGCTGTGTGCTAACTTTAGATCTCTCCTCTATTGGTCCAAAGATTATTACTTCAGTTTGGTTTTTATGCAGTTGAAGAAAATGATGGCACATCCAGGCATTGATTTCTTCTAAGCATTTCCTCAGTGCTTGAATTGGTTCATAGTCACCTGGTGACATGGTGATGTAAAGCTGTGTGTCGTCTGCATAGTTATGGTAGCTGATGTTGTTGTTTTTTATTAACTGAGCAAGAGGGAGCATGTAGATATTGAATAGGAGGGGACCCAGGATGGACCCTTGGGGAACCCCACATGTGATTTTTGTCATCTCTGATGTAAAGTTGCCTACTGACACACAAAAAGTCCCTGTCCTTTCAGTAGGATTTAAACCAGTTGAGAGCTGTACCAGAGAGGCCGACCCAGTTTTCCAGGCACTCTAACAGGATGGAGTAGGGTTGCCAGATGTCCGGCTTTAGGGCGGACAGTCCGGATTTTCCTTGCACTGTCCGGCGTCCGGCGCTGCACCCAGCCGGACGTGTATTTGTCCTCCTTTACCCCCAGATTCCACATACTCCGTCAGCGCTCCGCCCCGCTCACGTACGTCGTGCAGAGTACTTGTCTGTCATGTAAATCAATGAGAGCTGTTCCACATCCTCCGCTCATCACCGCCCACGTACGTCTTCTCCGTCCTTCACCGTCAAAATACGGAGCTGAGCTATTTTTTGCTCCCCTCCGGTCCGTCCAGATCAAGACCTGCTATTGCAATCACACCAAACAGAAAAAAGAATGTAGAGAAGACCCGGTTTGTCAAATTAAATTATAGTAAAAACAGATCGGTATCTAGAAATTAGAGCATAGTTCGTATATATTCCCAAAAACTAAGAGCAATTAATTAAATAAGTTGATGCAGACTATTGGTGCTTCAACAGACCAGGAAGAAGTTGTGAGATTCTAGAGCGAATCTCACAACTTTAAAAGAAAATTCTTATTGCAGGAATGGATGAAGAGATGATGAGTTTGGAAGCAGAGAATAAACAGAGTTCATACAAACTATGTATGATCCTAGTTATCCCTGTTACAAAAATCCACAACAGAACGAAAATATTTGGGCAGAAACTGAACATCTGCTGGATGATGATGGGGATTTTTTTAATATGTCAGATTAAATTAAGCGTTCACAGGTTTTATACAAGAATGAGGAACTCTAATTTAATGCTCTTTTAATGCTATTAGAAATAATTTTAATGCCATCAACAAGTATCATGTACACAAGTTATTAGTTTACATGAAATAAGGAGCTGTAAGCACAGTTCCATGACTCAAGTTTATATATATATATATATATATATATATATATATATATATATATATATATATATATATATATATATATATATATGGATAGATAGAGAACATGGTGAAATCATCTTTACTCTCAACAGGCTGCAGCCATGTCATGAATTCCTCTTTTCCAGCCGCTTTTTGCAGTTTGCATCGTCCTATTCTCTAGCTCTTTCTCTAGCTTCTTTTCCAAACAACTGCTTTATGATCAATTGCAGCAGTTCTGCGCAAATTAATCGTGTTAAAAAATGGTCACTTTTTAAACACCACAATGTATTAAATAAATACAAATGCTGGGAACCAATTCTTTTTTTACATTTCTTTAATATTTTGTTCTATTCAGCTACACAAGCATCCTCTTTAAACTACTAAGAATTGTGCTATAAATGTGACTTTACCCGATTCTTATGTACACCTTAGTAATTTATTGATATGCCGCACAATGTCCTCCTTTTTGGTGCTATAGAAATGGCCACCCTAGGATGGAGTGATCTACCGTATCGAATGCTGCACTGAGGTCCAATAGTACCAGCACTGTGGTTCTTCCGTAGTCTGTATTTATACGGATGTCATTAAACACCTTGATAAGGGCGGTCTCTGTACTGTGGTGAGCACGGAAACCTGACTGGAACACGTCAAAGCGGCTGGTCATATCTAAGAAAGTGTTTAACTGTTGAAACACTGCTTTTTCAATAATCTTACTGATAAAGGGAAGGTTTGATATGGGCCTGTAGTTCTGGAGTAGTAGTTTGTCTAAACTGTTCTTTTTCAGCAGTGGTTTGATATTTGCTGTTTTTAGGGACTGCGGGAAAACACCTGACAGAAGGGACGTGTTTATTATCTGAGTCAAATCAGATGCTATGACAGGCAAAACTTTCTTAAAGAAAGCTGTGGGTAGAACATCAAGGCAGCAGGAGGAGGAACTTAGCTGCTGAATGATTTCCTCTTCAAGGAGACATAAGCAGACTTATTAAAAGAAGCAGATATACAAAAGGTAAATGTTAGCTAGCTCCACAGGCGGCCCAGTCGGGGAAAGACACAGACAGGCAGAAAAGCTCCAAGCCAATTCTGCTAGTCACAGTAAAACAAACAGGACTACACTGGAAACAGGCCAAGCTCCAACATATATAATCTAAGGTCTTTATAGCACCAGCACAGCTGATGTCACAGCTGAGCAGGAACTGACCAGATGAAGCTACTATGATGAGCAGAGAGAACATAAAGTTAAAGCAGAACTTCACAAATACTACTGAGTGGAGAATAGAGATAGTTCAATCTAAAACAATCACACAAAGAGAGAAGACAATTAGGAGAAATTTATTGATACAATTACTTTCTTTGGTGCTCAGACCTCAGCAGGAAACATAGAGCTTAATTTTAATTTATATGCATGAACAGGAGCAAAGAATTGGGCTGTTTCTCCCCAGGCCTGGAACTGGTGGTGGAGTGGAGAAAGAGGAAGTGGGTCAGTCTGTAGACTCCTAGTTAGAGAGACGGTCTGCTGAGCTTTATGGGGAGATCCGGTGAATTGCGTGAGCGGATAGAGCATCACTCAGGGACCTGGAAGATGGAAGTCCAGTTGGATAACACAGGTTGAGAGAACCTGTCCATGATGAGCAAGCATAAAGCGCGGGTGGAGAGAAAAAACTCCCCGTTGGGAAAAAACATCTGGCAGAACCAGGCTCAACATTGCGGTCTTCTGCCAGACCGGTTAAGATGAGACAGGGAACGCAGTAGAGTCTGAGAGGAATGACCCTCTCATGGAGCTTTAGCTACGACAGTGGAGGAGGGGCTGGAGGTGGGTTGAAACGGTGTCATCTGAATGAAGTCACAGCGCATCCGCCGCCTGCGCACAGGGGCAGACAGGTGCGCATCGGAGGCTTTTTAAGATGAATTTTGGATGCCGATTGGCTTTCGTGGAAGTGTGGTTCAAAGCTGATTGGCTGTGTTGCAGGTGGATGTAGTAAAGCAATTAGTTTCTTCAGTTGAACTTCCACCTAGGCTACATATTGAAGAAGAATGAGGAAAAGTAGTCCCTATGTGATCTAGCAGCCCAAATGTATAGCAGCAAAAATATAGAAAATACCTCGAGAGGGATAAGAGCGGTTCCAGCCACATAGAGCCAAGGAAGACCCAAAGAAAAAAGGTCTGTCCAGAGCAGGTTAATATTGCAGTTTTCTCACTTTTCTTTTGAAAAAGAAAATATTTTTTCTTTATTTTCATTTATTATTACAAATGTTTTTCCAAACAAATTTTATTTTTTTATTTTAAAGCTACAGTGTGTAATTTTCAGCGACATCTAACGTCCAGACTGCAGACCGCAGCAACATGAACATCTCCCCCCCACCGCTTCTCCCCCCCAACAGTACGGCGAGCGTTACGGGACAAAATGTCTTCCACGACGTCCGCATCACCTACCTTCTCAAGTGATGAGGTTTGTTTACATAGATAATTTTACAGATAGTATTTCATTAGTCTGTGTAGGGTATAGATTTCATGTAGACTTTAGATAATAAATATACCCGTTATTTTTTCTACATCGTTGTGACGTTTTGGTGAGCTGCTTTGCATGGTGATATAAACAGACGAAGTAATTGTAGTCATTAGTTTAACAGCGAGATTGTGTTCGCTGGAAGAATATATATTCCTCGTTTACAGAGTCCAAGTCTTGTTTGTGGCACGGGGGTTACAAGGCGAGGAAGAGGGCGAGGAAGAGGGCAGAGAGGCCGGGGTGGGCGTGCAGCCAGGGCCAGGCGAGGGAGAGGTGCCAGCGGGGTGACTAGAGCAGAGGAGGAAAGGCTTGAAGATCTCCAAAGGAGCCAGAGAGAAGTAACCGAGGTATATATCCAGAAAATTATTTTACAGAAAATTACTGAATCATTACCTGTGAAACGTCAGGGACGTTGCTGAATAAGTATACTGGAGAGTAACAACATCATCACCAGCATGTTATTGTAATGGGCGATCTCGCAATCGCTAGTTTGTTGGCTCTGCGCTGCCGTAGTGCAAAGATGTCAGCCTCCATGGCTGCGAGACCCGCTCCTATGTAATTATAAATAACGAATTCTAAGGCAACGCAAATATTAAGGTTAAGAGGCTGAGCTCGTAGATGATGATAAATAACATAGTTATGTATAATATATTACATTTCTGACTGTATATCCCTGAAATTATTACACACTGTAGCTTTAACACATACATTTTTTTTCATATTCATCTTTACAAAATATATATATATTTTTTTTACAGATTTTATATTTTTAAATTTCAGAGTTCCTCGAATTTTAATCATTTTAAAACTGCATTCTAGAGATCACATTATCTTCACAAGAAACACTAATAAAACGCTATTGGTCTCCCTGCAGACCAATAGAAACTTGTGTTGGTTCATTACTCCAAAGAAAGGCTTGTCACCAGAACAAAGCTACTTCAACAGTTTAAGATTCTTTTTAATGTTGCTGTTTGTTCATAGATGCTCTCTAGCTGTATTAATATAAAGAATAAAATCACCTAAAGCTGGACTTTGTTTACTAAAGAGACTCCTGAAGTTTAGCAACATGATGAGCAACATAATATTTAGGGTTGTCAAAATAGAGAAAATACAAATGCTTTATACTGTGGGATTTTATATGGCAAAATTTTATTATTTGTCCTTGTCATACATTTTTTTGCTTACCTTGAAATTCCAACAGAATGTGTGGTATTTTACACATCATAAAAGTGATCTATCTATTTTTGTTTTTCTCTGTTCCCGCCTGGTTTCAGTTGATGTTCCTCACACTGGCTCTGTTTGTGACCCTTGTTAGCTCTTGTTCAGTTCTGTATTAATTAATTTGAATGTTGGCGTATTAGCAGAAGGTTGACTGGCCTGAGACAAAATGAGCTCAGCAGAAGATAGCCCAGCCCTTCTCATTGCAAACCATAGATATCTGTCCCCCGCAGTGACTCTCATGGTGTTAGGCACGTTGTCCAAAATTGTAAAGGCCTTAATTAAAGATTAATGTCAGTGTCTCACACACGCGGCTCTTGGATCACTCATCTCCCTGGGCGCCTCTCTGATAAAACCACCCAGGCTGGACTCCAGACTTTTTTCTGCTTTCAGAACAAAAGCGCTCAGCTCTTCATCCAAGACGCCGTGTTCAGCTGAAGGACAAGCAATAAAAGCTTGAGCCGGTGTCTATATGCAGTGCCACCAGTCTGCGTGAGTGACTACAAGCGAGATGAGGCTGAATCATAATCACCTTCAGGAAAAGCGATGCAGTCAGACAGTGGAAGGCCCTTTGTATCAACTCCCCATCCCACCGTCTCTGACAACAATTACTGATGCTTGTTCTGCTCCATGCAGCCTTTGTGTTGTGTCGAGGCATGCTACACAGCGTGGCAATCAGTCTGTGTAAATGAGTCTTGTATTAGAAGCCTCCCATGAGATGAGTGACATGTATTTACAGGAACAGGCACCCAGTTCTGCAAACAGTTGTGGGTGCCTGCAAACACATGTTTTAGCAATTTCCACAAGATGTAAAGGACTTCTGTCCATATCAGAAGACTGCCAGAGCGCTGTTGTAGTTAAAGCTAGTGTTTTTTTTTGTTTTTTTTTTAACCATTACCTAATAAGAGGTTCTTCTTTTTATCCCAAGGTTGTTTCTCTTCTGCTTTAAATCCCCAGAGAGAGGTGTATGGTTTCCTTAATACAGTAAATATATACAGGCTTGCACAGTTCTAACAAAGGATCCTTTGATGGTCGTAAAACACTTAATGCTTCCGTTTTCTGTAGCTCCACAGTGATATTTTCTGAATAACAACTCTTCATAGAACAAATCTGAGAAGAGCCTTGCACTGATAAAAACAGGAACCAATACAGCATCCAGCAAGCTGTACAATCCAGGGGATAAAACATACATGGATGATTATACAGAGGGATGTTCCAAGACAGATGGAATCCACTTATTCCTTTATTCATTTTAATTCAGCATGTGTAAGCAAAAGCCAATTAGTCCCCCACTTCAGAATAAATATAACTTTATCTATATATTATTTATTATATTGTGCAGGATTATTTAGCTGGAGAAAAATTGTGCATTTGGTTGATTTACAAGTAAAACTATTTAAGGTTTGATATACAATTGGATTTAGCTTTGCTAAGTCATTCGTTTCTGTGCCTCCACAGACAGACATTTTGGCTTATTGCCATGATGTGAACCAGGTTTCACTGGTTTCCTTTTGCTTTAGGTGTTTTCCTTATGAAAGGACAACTTCCAAATTGGTATTAAGTAGTCGGTAGAATCCCACAGATATTCCTCTGGGGTTACAACGGAGATCCAATGTTTCCTTATAATCTTTTCTGTCACTGCTGGTCAGAAAGATCCACATAGTATGAGAATTGTGTTTTCAGGCAGAGGAGCATTGCTAGTTTTTTTGTTAAAGCTTGAGCCAAATAACTCAAATTGTAGCTCCTGAGTCCTTTTCCTAGCTCCTTTGCCTTCAGATTAAGAAAGATAAATAGTTAGGACACTTTCCATGGTAGTAATGGAGCCAGAATGCTGTGCTTAATCCAGACAGACTTTAGACTTGCAGACATGAATGCAGACACAAATGAAACTGGTCAAATTGGAACTAGAGCTCTCTGTAACTGTTGAAAGCTGGAGAAGTTCCACCTTTCTCCAGCAGAGTCCGCCGTGGATCCTCCTGAGCAGAGCCTCCTGCACAGCTGCTGCTCATTACCATCATCAGAGGATCCACTACTTAAGCTGTCTTCAGACCTTGCCTCAACGCCGCAGTGTTGATCCAGTTGGTTAGCACTAAGCCTAGATCCTTCTGAGAACCTTTGTTGACTTTTTGAATCCAAGCTGGATTCTAACTTCTGTCTCTTTTTTCCAGGAAACCAGTTTGTCTCCTGTGAAGCTCTGGAAGAGCTTAACCTGCCAAGCCTACCCTCTGAGCCAAACCTGAAGCCAGCCATTGAGCTTTCATGCAGCCTTGGATCAAGAGCTGGAAACCCCAAGCTTCACTCTGTTCAAATCCTAAGAAGTAAGACGCTGAAGCAGCTTGCGGACTCTGCGAACCAAACTCTCTCCAGTTCCAACAACCTTCCTCTCCAAGCTTTAATCAAGGACCCTCAAGGTACAAGTCTGAAACAATCTAAAGACTAATCTCTAAGTGCCCTGCTAACTGAACTATCTTCCTACGCAGACTCCGGTGAACCCGTGTTCCAGGACCAGAACCAGAACCTGTGTCATTGTGCTTGCAAAATAAACTCTGTAAAACTTTTACTACTGTTTCCGTCTAGTGGTGTTCTGCATACTTGGGTCGCTTTAGAGAACCCATCATGACAGTAACAGAAATATACAAAAAATGTACAGTAAACGGCTGAAGTTCGTTGCATTTTAAAAACCAAAACATAAGGAGGTGAGGACATTAGCATGTGTCACACAGAGTACAGGGAGCAAATTATCAATTTAAACTCAGTGAGGTGTTGTGTGGCTATATATCATGTCATTTAAAGTACTGAGGGCAATTGTATAGCTCCTAGCAGTGGCTAGTAATCGCATGAGGTCTCACTGCATCGGTTCTAGGAAGTAAACTGCTTCTTAACTGCAAGCACTATTTGGATAGCACATATGGCGGATGCCATAAGTTTCCTTATCAATCTAACGTAGGCCTATTCTTGTCCAACCAGTAGAACTTGTGGAAAGATCTATTCAAATTCAAAGGGTTGTTTTTATATTTCTACGTCAGATTTGTTCTTGCTTCTCTCCAATAAAGGAAAGATATTGTTTAATGTACAACTTAGTGGTAAAAAGCTTCTCTTACTTAAACTGTGGATGTCTGCAGTGCCTCCTTTGTTACAAAACACAATCTATGGTTAATTTGGAAGCAGATTCTTGGAAGTTTTGTCGCTGTACTGAACCAATGTCTTCCTACTTTGGGATGATAAATTTAAAAATGTTCTGTCTAATGTTCTGCCTTCTGGGTTACATGATGCTGTCTGTTTTTCAGTGTCGTTCTACTACAAAAGCTTGAATACAGGGACTGGATTCAAATAAATGTTGGTGTTTTGTCAGATTTTTATCAGAAATTCTTAACAACCAGGAATTATTTTCTTAACAAAATATGCACTACTTTGAGTCAGTTTATCCCCCCAGAGCTGCTCTGACTGTAATGTACGAATACTAAAGAAGTTTTGCAGAAAGTGTCAGAAAAGAGTTTTCCTCAATCATGTTGACTAAAAGTATGTCAGATAATTATAACAATAAGCCTCGGACAAACGCATTTCCTGTGCAAAGATTGACTGTCAGGAACCTTGTGCTTGCTGAAGGAGTAACAAAGCTTGACTAGTTGCTTTGTTGTTTGGTAAGGAACCGACAAGGTGGCGTCAATGAGGTCCATCGTTTTCCTTTATGCCTCAGAGCTCGTTATTGCTGTTTCAACATTGGTAATTACTGAACAAATAAAAAGACAGGCTTTCCTTAATTATCTCAAGAGGAAGAACAAAGAGGAATTATTGAAAAGCTATTCCTGATTGACAAAGGCAATGTTATTCTTATAACAACAGCTCGATTCCCGGGGGGTGGGGGGTGGGGACTGGCAACACAACCTTAAAAACTATGGTCCTGCTTGTTGACTCTTTTAGCCAAGAGAAATAAATATGTACAAAATGAATTTTTTCAATTTTTTTGTATTTTTATTATTTTGAATATTATTTTAGCAATTGTTATTAAATGTTTAGGGGTTAGGGTTAATGTCTTTTAGGAAGACTTTCATAATTTGACTTCTGTGAAATTGTTTTCTACAAAACACATACTAGGTTTGTGCTTTAGGTGAATACAAAGTGATCTGTAAAACACAATGTAAAATAATATAATCTGTAAAACTCAATCTGAAAATAAAAAAAAAACAACAAAAATACTATTAGAAAAAAGATCAATTTGATACTAAATAAAAATGTAAAAAATAAATGTAAAGTTTTTTGAGAAAGTTAAATCTGACAAAAGAGAGCAGTTACTCTCCAAACCTTTTTTTTTATTATTATTTTATTATTATGAAGTTTCATTTCTGGATTGCATTTACAAAAGGATTCAAGTCAAAGAGGGCCAGTATCATGCAACTTTTAAGTATCTCCCTGGTCCAACACACCTTGATCAAATGGTTTAATTACCTCTTCAGCTGAAGTCAAGGGCCGTTTCTCAATTCACAAGAACGCGAGTACGTACTCGCGTTCTCGTCAAGTCCGTTCTTGGCGAGAACGCAGGAAGATCGGACTTGACGAGAACGCGAGCGCGCAAGCACGTATGTGTATTGGAACAGAAGCGTACTCGTGACGTCATCACATGCAACGTTCTTTAGCATTTCTTTAACAGTCAAAACTAGTTATTCCCTACACAAAACATTTTGAAAACAATATTTTTAATTTCTAAACCCTAACATTTAAAAAAAATTACCGAACGAACGGTAGTTCACACATAACTAGACAGAGAGAAGTGCACTACAGACGGGGTAACATTAGCCCTGGCTGCGGTTACCCTCGGAGGTCTGCTGGTCACTCTGGTCCGCTCAACGTCGGACTTTTTTTTTTTTTTCGCACTAACTCTGTAAACAGACCACACAGGGAGGCTTAAATGTATAATGTTATCGCCTCAAATGATTTCAAAAAGTACTTTTGAAGAACAACAGCAGCAGAAAAGGGAATGTTTAACTTACCACTGTGAGAGCTGTCTCCAATCAAGCTGCGGCCGCGGGGCATTCTGGGGAAGCGGTCAGTCTGAAGAATGCACAAGTCTGCTCTGATGCATGCTCGATAACGAGGGCAGGGCGAGACCAACATCCGGGGATTTGGTGCGTTCTCGATCTGGAATTGGAACGGTACTCGGGCTGAGGCTGATGACATGTCACGAGTAAACGAGCACACGAGAAACGCTCAAGAACGCATATTGAGAAACGGCCAAGGTCTCTAGCATCTAGTAAAGCACCTTATTAGATTTTCATTAATAGTTAAAGCAGAGAAACATCTAAAAGATGCAGGACAACATCCCTTGTGTACTGGATTCTGAAATCTCGGATCTATGGGGTTGACTAAATGGTTACTCTTCTAATCAAACTTTATATATGTAGCATATTCTAAATGTACTGGCTTTATTTTCCAGCAGAGCCTGAAGGCTGGTCCAAACTGCTTATCTATCTCCTCTTTTATGACACTTCAAGCTTCTAATGCTGAAGCTATGTTGAGACATCCATTGTTGAGGTTTGCTTGCCGTTCAGACAGGTCCTTTTTAAAGGCAGTCTTGAATTTTCCAATATAGGCTGAGTCCTCGTCCGAAACTTCCATTGTACGGTAGAGGTGGCAGAGAGCAGGCAACACCACAGAGCAGGAAACATAAGTTTCACCTCCAAGGAGCTCAGTCACATATCTGCAGTGGGTCACTTGCCCAAGTTGAGTTTGCTGCTGGTGGAGCTCCTCTGCTGGTGGGCTATGTTTAAAATGTCCCACGATATTACGGTGACCAATGTGTCACACAACCCACTGTCTGCTTCTCTGTGACATATGAGCAACACAAGGCATGTGCTCATATGGAAGCTTTCTTGCTGCAGCGATCATGTTTCGGGCGCTGTCTGTGCCGACTGTGGTGATCTTTGGTTGAACTCCCCATGCCTCCGCCACAGAAAAAAACCGCTGGGCGCAGGCATCGGCGTGATGCCTGGTCTCTGTTTTTTGAATTGTTAACACAAATGACTAGAGTTTCCATTCACAGTCAACGGTGTGTGCCCTAACACCAAGATAATTGTGATTGTTAACTGAAGTCCAGTGATCCCCTGTCAGCGCGATATGTTCTGCTCCCACCAGTACATCTCCTTTTGGGTTTTTTTTCAGTGTCGTACAGCTGCTGGATTTTTGACAATAATGGTGTTTTGTGATGGCGGGTTATATGTCATGTCTGAAGAGGCTATTTGCAAAACCTCTGCAAACCCCCTGTCTTCTATCAATGAAACTGGTCTGCAAGACGTTGCAATCCATTTAGCAAGGGAATTTCTCAGTCGGTCACATGCAGATTTGCTTAGTTTACGTTTTAGTGTTTGTTAAGTGTGGTTTAATGACGAGGTTGACTGCTAGAGCTTGTATCACAGGACCGGCTATGTCGTGGTCCTACCTGCGGGTTAACTCCTGGATGCTTTGCACTTAAGTAGTACTGAAGAGTTGACGCACTCCGGTGGATGACTTTACTTTTATCAACACTTCAGTCAGGCCGTTTTTATAACTAAATGATGAAATCAATGACACAGGCAGCATGTTCTCATCTTCCTTTTTCATTGTAGAGACTAATCAAAGATTCAACCATCTCTGGTCTAACGGTGACTGACGATAACTGTTCCGGCTCAAAGGTGAATACGACATTGATTAATGTGCGTTATTTTTTTTATCCGTTATATTTTCTAAAGTTAAATAATCAAAATTAACGGCACTGTTGTTCGAGCTTTCGCAAAAGCCGGCATCATTTCCGAGGAGCCGCACGGCACGGAAAGTGACTCTGACAGCGAAGAAGGGGAAATTGGCATGTCTGATTCAGCACAGCTGTTTAATTCAGAAACAGAGGATGATGACTTCGATAGGTTTGATTAATACTTTGTAATAAATACATGAATAAAACACAAACATACTCAGTTTTGCCCCCGCTGTATTTTTAAATACGCAGTAGAGCTATTTAAAGGTAGTAGAGGACATGTACCTGTATATAAAACCCGCGCCCTATAGTCCGGTGCGCCTTATGTGTGTGTTAAATACAGTAATGGGACACATAACTGAGACTGCACCTTTTAGTACGGTGCGCCTTATGGTCGTGAAAATACGGTAGTTATTTTGTCATCCCAATATTCACTTACTATTGGTGCTAAGTTAAAGAGTTGTTTTATTTGTTTAATATGTTTTAGTTTTGTATGAATTTTTTTTTATTATTATTTGTTGTTTCTTTGCTATATTTTGCCTCCCTCATGTGGCAAGTTGAGGTTATTTCCACCCCTATTTAAGCAGCCTCTGTTCTTTATCAGTACGCCAGTATTTGTTGGGGTTAGTTGACCTCAGTTGATTTTGGCCCAAATTGACCTCAGCCTTTGCTAATTATTTTTGACATTATTAAATGAAACTTTTTTGTTTTTTTTTCTAAGTTTTTGAACACGTTTTGTTCTTATTTAAGTTTGGTCACCTAGGTAGAACCAAAGTATTTTTTTGTTTGTTTGTGTACACAAACCAACATTTTTCACAGTGAAGAGCACAATGGAAATTTGCCAAAAAAAAGCAATCCAGAAATTAAACTTTGAAAATATTTATATTATATTAACATTACAGTTCTATTCATATTTATTTTCAAAGATTTACTTAATATTTATTTTCCTTACACAGTTTATATATTCATTTTGTTTTTCAACCTTCTATTGTTCAATTAAAGTTTTGAAAAAATTGCTTTACAGATTACCATTCATTATCATTCAGTCCCAATACAGATGTTGCTAATATCCATGCGGACTGATATAAATACTCTTCTTTGAAGAGAATAAAATTTTGAAAACACAATCTGAGAAATAAAAAAAAAACATTCTGAAAATTAAAAATCTGTAAAAAAAAAAAAAAAAGAAATGAAGAAATAGAAAAAAAAACTTTCTTATATTAAAGCATTTCTCAAAGTTTTATTTCTGGGTTAAATTTCTAAAAGTTTCTAAAAGTTTATGGAAATATTAGACCAAAATGGAAGATGAGAGCCTTTTTCTGCTCACATGCAATAAGTTGGTTTAAATACAAGGTCAATTTGATTGTTTTCTTTATTTAAAGCTTTTTATTTCTCCTTAGGTTATGCATCATGACATGCTATATGCAGACATACAAGGTTCTTTGTGTGCTTTGTGTTACTCGTAAATTAACCACAACTCATTAGAGCATCAACAGGTCAGCTTATCTGCGACCCCAAGCTAATTTGCACAGGTTTCGGTAGATTACTTTGGTCATTACAGAAATGAGCTTCCTCTGTCTGCACTCATAAATCAAAGCAATGTTAGAAAATCCTTAATACAACCAACCTCCCCCATTAGTTCTTTTTTAAAGACACTGTTACACTACTTGTTGGCATATACAGAAATACTATTTGGATGGGAGCATAAAGAACTGAAGCACATTTAGCAAAAACACCAACTCCGATTATATGATGCATCATGCATTACCATTCACTTCAGTGCTCTCTAAGATGGAAACAGAGCCACTTAAAATGCCAGGCTTTTGTGATGTGGCACAAACTTTTATCTTAAAATTGCATTCTATGCAGTATTTATCCATTAAAATTCATTTAAAAACAGAAACCCTAAAAAATATGTGAAAATGAAAAAGGTGCAGAGCGCTGATTAAAGAAATATCTGCAGGGACAACAATGCCAACAGTTAGTTTTTCTTTTTTCTTTTCTCCAAATTAGCTAAATACACTGGGACTGTACCTATCTTGACATTAATTCAGAGATAATAGCTGCCCAACTGCTTTAAAGGTGTCAATATGTGTAGAGATTTTAATAGTTTTTAAAAGGGAACCATGACTAGTTGAATATGTTCGCCTAAATGTATGTATTTTTCCTATTCATTTAAAAGTTATCTTTATATGTAAAAACGTACAATTACTTCATGAATGATAAATCCTGTATATTTTTCACTCATAGAGGTTGCCATTTTTTCACCCGTGCAATGCATGCTGGGATTATAACATGGTTGGGTCCAACTGGACTGGAATCTTCAGAGTAAAAAGAAAGTAAAAAGGCTAACATTACCGGACTTGTTTTTCATTTTAATAGTGTAAATTTAGACTGCCAAACAGCACCATTGCCTCAAAGGTTTCACAAGCCGTTATACATGAAATATCTTTTGAAAAAAACTAATGTTATTGGCTTGAGATCTACATTTTGCTACATTAGAGCTAATACCTTTATCTGAAATCTCAATTGCAATGTAAATTGCAGTTGACAATAAAATTGATTGATTGATTTGATTGATTAGCAGAAGCTAACATGAAATTTAATATCAATTTAGAAAATAAAGATTGACTGTTTAAAGTGACAGTGAAGCATCTTTTAGTGGTAAATCATCCCTGGGTGTGAAAAAAATCACCTTTCCAAATATCACAATATTTCATTATGAAATATTGCTGTTAATATAAAATACAACCAAATGGAACTTAAATGTGAAAAAAGCAATTATATGTAGACATCCATGTCATCATCTTACTTTAATATATCTCACACCCCTAGCTGCTAGTTGGCAGTGCGCTGCTTAAACGAAAAGTCCGGTCAGCAAGAAAGAATCAATGGATCATTATTTGTTTATTTACATGTGTAAAGAAACTATTTATGCATGGACTATAAATGGTATATATAAACAGAAAGTAATTGTCTCCAAAGTCTAGAAGCTCATGTCTGCTTACGACAGCAACACGATGCAGTCTCGTTGTTCCCACGCTGCCATCTAGAAAAACGAATTAAGAAAATGTTTTAATCATGATGCTTATTGCAAAGTGTCAGAAACTAGAGGTCTTTCTTTCTTAGGAACTAGTATACAACATGTACTCAGTATGAATTAGAGTGAAAACAACATGGCGATGTCATGTTGTTTTAAATTTTCATTTAGATAAAAAAAATTCTCAGTTAAAGCCTATTGTTACAAATAATCATATATTCCTTTTTAACATGTTTAATTTGGACATTTCTACTTATTTTTATCTCCCTCTGTCTCAACTAGTAAACCAAGTTTTTTCATTGTATTTGTATGAACTCAAACTGAGCAGGAACCAATTATTCACAACTTGAGTTGACAGCCTAACCTGTGACGTTAAATTGCTTTGACGTAGCCTTCCCTTCACTACCATCACTAAAGGCCTTAGTAATGCTGCCCATATGTGAGGCCTAATTGCCTTCTGAGCCGCCCTCTGTAACAAGGTCACACTGTTGATGCCACCTTCCCATTCACACCTTCAGGAGTCACACCACAAGATCTAATCTCATTCCTTCACAAGCCATTATCTTGATCAGACCTGCTTTTTACACAATTTGCAACGCTGTCCAGATGAGAGAATGACTTTTCTTTAGCAGGAGTGAACACGCTCATCAGCATCCCACTGAGAAGCTTCAAACTGTCAGCCAACATCCTCGAAACTCCAAATTGGAGTTAAATTGAAGAGGCGTCCGGCTGGAGAAAGGCCAAGACAAGCAGGCCCGAGCGCTGCGGCAGCAGCAGATGTCGATGAGAGTTTTTAATGGACTTGAATTAATTCACGTAGGGTGTAATTTGTCCAGTGAATGAGGGAGGCGTACCAAGCCTCAAATTTTTCACGGTCAAGGGAGTCGTCACATTGATAGACATCAGATGCAGAGGCCAGCAGATTTGTAAAATAAACTGACAGATCTATTCTGATGTTCATAATAAATTGCCTTCCTACTATGTGAGCCTGGTTGTGAAGCCAGATCTATGCCCTCAAATATGGTTGGTCATTTATTTGCCTCTTGCACCAACTAACTACAGATTTATCATAAATATTCCGTTCCCAATCTGTAAATGTATCACAAGCCTATGTGCTGGAGAGTGCGGCAAACAAAAATTTAGTGCTGACACTTAAAACAGTTGAATTGAAATAATTTGACTAATTTTGTATCAAAATAATTTAAATGATCATACCATGTTTTAACAGCTGGGTTATTTCTCGGTACACTGAAGTGTATTACAGCTGGATTGCCTCAGGAAGCTTAAACAGCTTTTTACTGTTGATGTAGAGATCAAGCTTCTTCTGCCGTAGGGTTCCTTCCTCTTCTTTCAGTCAGATAAATGTCTTTGCTCCTTATTTGTGGTTCTTCTTCCTCTTAATACTGTGGTTTTGTAGTGCTTTGCAGTATTTCTTACAACTTGAAAACATTCAAATTTTTACACATTACAGTTTGTTTGTTAGGGAATTTTCTGATAGTCCTGCATATATTAGTGCATACCTTTAAAATTGCGGGGCAAAAAAAAGAGTAGATAAATATTACTAGTGGGCATATATTAATCTTTTAATCTAGATTAATCTCACTGTAATCTTGGAATTAATATGGATTAATCTAGATTAAAATCCCTCATTGGATTTCTGCCAAAGAACTTAATGATCTGTGTGTTCTACCTAAAAATAAGTAAAGGTAAGTCTTTGAACAGCTTTCTCAAGCCTTCTCAAGCTTTCTCGAATCCATGTTTAACATTTTCTCAGACGCAGGCAAAGTTTCAGGGTCAGACATCATTAATGAGCTCACAGATTCCTTCACTTTTGAAAAAGCTCATCAACTAAAATCCTACTTTTCCACAACCCTTTTCCAAAATCAACAACTTTGCTTTCTGTAATGATCAATTGTTTTTCTGCAGCACAAAGTCGTTTCATTGAGAAACTCAATCAGCTGTTTACTTACGGCCCGCTGGCTGCTTTCTGTCAGCGTTTTGGCTCTGTTTAAGTTTCCTTTTTGAGTTTTCAGTTTCACTTTGATCCATGTTATTCTTTTTTTTCTAGGTTTATTGGTTTAATTCCTATTTTATGGTATTTTCTGGATGTATTTGAGTTCTTAGGTATTTCTTGTTTGCCCTCGTTTGCCCTCTTGTGTTCTCCTTTTCCCTAGCTCCCTTCTAGACTCCTCTGTTCACACCTGCTCCAATCTGCTGATTAACCTGGTCTTTATTTCTGTCTCCATTAAATACACCTCCTGCTCAGTCACTCTTGCTGGTTTGTCGTCATTTTTTTGCCCACTTGTTGTGAGTATTCCTGGTTTTCAAGATTTTGTGGATTTATGTTTTGGGATTTTTGCTTCTGTTACCATTTTTGGATAATTAAATCTTGCAAGAAACCACCTCAACTTCAGTCTCTGCATTTGGGTCCTGTCAAACCTACACCTCACTGTTTCACTTTCTTTATTCCTCTGGAAGTGATCAGCTGGATCCCCCAACCTTGCGCTTTTCTTAAATTTATCTGTGAATTTTTTGTACTTGTTACGGCTACTCTTGCAATGTAATAAGTTCTCAAAAATAAAAATGGCAGAGTAGTTTTTTGGAGGAGCTTTTCGAGTCACTCAAAATTAAAAAGCACTCCCTGAGAGTTTTCTGGTTTCAGAAGGTGTTTTCTTGACTTTCTTGATAAATAAATAAATAAGAATAGATCTACCATACACATAACCTTAGATCTGTAACATTAAGAATTTAGCAGAAAAGAAATTAATGTAATTCTTAAGAGGCTCCAACAGCACGTCAAGTTTAATGTGATAAATTCACAGTATGCCTACACAGGTTGGAAAACTGATTCATTCTCACCCCAGATATACATCCACGCTAAAACATGAAGGTGAAAGTCATCATTAATATAGACCCAGCTTCCAACCCAACTGTGACAATAGATTAACAGCGATATTTTTTTTGATCGCTTGATAAGAGTCTAGCATTAACCTGCATTAGCACTGTTAATGCCCCACTACTAATAAATATATACTTACATATATATTCATGGATGCAGCTATAAAACTGCCAGGTTTGCTTCAGAGAAAATGTATTTTTAAGAAGCTTCCCAATGGAAACCTCAACAAGACTAAAGCTGTTTGCACCTTGTGCAATGTGGAAGTAGTTTACTGTAGTTCTTTCAGTTCTTCCAGTCTCAAGTACCACCTAAACGCAAAGCTCCCTTAGCCAATGCAGAAGACGATGGAACAAGCATTGATGTAGCACAAGGAAAGTCGTGTTCATCAAAATACAAAGTTTGAGTGCAGCAAAGCTAACTAATCTCTTCACTCAGTGGATCGTCACAAGCTGCTGGCCCATCAGCGTGGTTGAAGATGGTGGGTATAAGCTTGTTCTTCAGGCAGCTACAGGTGGCCTTTCTTACAAAGTACCTGCAAGGCGAACTATCATGAGCAGAATGAAAGACCAGCATGCTGCGGAGAAGGATGAGAAGTTGGTAGAAGCAACTATTTGCACTGAAGAGGGACCTCTGGACATCTGTCGATAACGATAAATACTGTGGCGTTAGTTTACACCTCTTGGATGCCAGCTGGGAACTTCACTCCTTCGCTTTAGGTAGTATTTGAAATTTCATTTTACCACGATACCACAAATGATTACCTCAACAATATGTTTGTTTCAAGATAATTGCTTGGATGAATGTGGGTAAAATGGGACGCACACACATATGACGAATGCCTTTGGCATAATTCACATGAGCCTAGATTAATCTAGATAAATTCCAAGATTACAGTGAGATTAATCAAGATAAGAAAACTATATATGGCCACCACTAATATATATATATATATATATATATATATATATATATATATATATATATATATATATATATATATATATATATATATATATATATATATATATATATTCCCCTCCCTTATGAACAGGACCTGAAACCACTGGAACTTTTCCACTTACGTCAAGAACTATTGAAGGGGACAGACCACCTTTTCCCATGGCTTTGGATTGGAGGAACCTATTCTAATCCCAGCCATTCACAACTGGGTTAAAACTGCTCCACTGCATGCTATAGGTCCTGGAAGAAAGGAGCCTGCAGATCCAAGTCATCTTCAAAAAGATCAGGACCTGTCGGAATCCAGCATGCATCAGGATCCTGTCCAACTTAATGAAGGAAAGGCAGATCAAACACCTGCTCCACTTTTACAGATACAAGATTGCTGCTAGTGAAGTGCCCCTGACTGATTCTTGTGGAATGCCCAATAGAGGCAGAAAACATGATCAATTCAGGCTCCTTCCCAAAGTCCTTCGGAATAATAGATGAGCTAACCCAGGTGTGAATAATTCCCTAACTGAGGGCTCCCAGCAGACCATCACCACTTGCTTTAGTCTTGCTTCCTCCTGTTCCTGCCGAATCCAACTCACCACCAGGTGGTAATCGGTGGATGCTCTGCCTCTCTCTGGACTCAAGTGTCCGAGACATACGGATGATACAACTACAAAGTCAATCATTGATTTCTGCCCTAGGCTGTCCTGGCACCAATGGACAGCCCTATCCCTGAGCCTGGTGTTCATTAGGGAAAATCAGTCATTTACACAGAAGTTCAATAGTGAAACGCCCCTTGGTTTCAGAGCTGGGGTTCCGTTCTCCATAATACACCCCTCTGGTTGTCACTGTTGTTCCCCATATGGGCATTGAAGTGCCCCAGCAAAATCACGGAATCCCCCCGGAGGGGTATTATCTTACACTTCCCCCTGGGCTGTTAAGATGGCATGGCACTCTGTACTGCCATTAGGCTGAAACAAAAATCAGAAACCTCCCCCCAATCGAAGGCAAAAGGGTTGCCACCTTCCCATCCACTGGGGAGAACTTCAACACAACACAGCAGAGCTTGGAAAGACAAGCATACTCAATCCAGCCCTCCAAATCTCAAGGTGGGTCACTTCAGAGTAGAAGAGAGTCCAGCCTCTCTCAAGCGGCTGAGTTTCAGGGCCCTTATTTCTAGCTGGTATCACTCCACTACAGTATTAATTAAATCTTAATTTTAAAAAACAGAAATTGGTTCGGTAAAATTGAGAGCAAAAGTTATTCAAGCTACCGTGAAAGGTCTCAAGATCCACAGGTTGCAAACCCCTAGTCTAGATGGATACTTTTTTTCCCCCATTATTCATTAATTCAGTTCAGTTTATTTATATAGCGCTCATTCAGAACAACTCAAGGCACACTTTCCCAGATCATACAGTCAAATTGATTCAAAGTTTTCTATCTAAGGAAAACCAGTTGACTGCATCAACCCATCATCAATATTTTAAAATAAACATTACCCTGATGCTGCATGGTGGGGCAGTTTGTGATACTGTTGTTTTTATGAAAGATTAAACAGAATTTGTTCTTGAATATTGAAGATGTAATGTTTCCTTTACAATTTTCTTCAAAAATGTGTGCTTACTGATTATACAGTATGATTTATCTGGTTTATTCCAATCAAGTTCTGGTCCTCATTTTCAGTGTTTACTCAAACAGCTTCTTTAACTCTAAGAAAGAGTTATCTTAAAAAAAACATGCTCGCTTGTCTGATCCTTCTGACAATGCTTCCTCCTTTTCTTCTTCTCTGATGTCCTTTTCATACACAAACACATCCCCCATTCTTAATCCCACCTACAAAGTAGAGATTAGTTTGACATTTGTTTGGCCGTGAGAAACTGGCAGTGACTCATTGGAGTGAGGGCCAGACAAACCCTCTGTTTTCATTGATATGTCAGCCTTGTTCAGGAAGAAATAAGATTGAGTTTTCATCTTATGTGCACTTGAGAAATAAGTAGCTTTTCAGATGCCTGAAGACAACAAGGCTCAATATTATTCAGAGGCATAAATGTTTGTTACATATGTCTTACTTAAATATATCTTCAGGGCTCATCTACATGTAAAAGACATTTACTATTTGCATGTAATTAAGTAGCATCCAGAGTTAAGTCATTAACATATCACTTCTAGTTTTCAGGCGCATTTTATTGTAGTTGGCATAATTATTATGCGTCTGCTTTTGTTAGCTCGTTTTATGCAGCTTTAAAACTTGAGAATTCTACTTAATTTTTTTTTTTATATCAAAAGGAAGACTAATTCTCAAAAAAGTAGAATTTCTGTGCTTTTCTCCCATTAATTCAATTTAGGATTTGCTGCCATCTGCTGGTGTAAACTTGATATTAATACATCTTATTTACTGTATGACTTAGTAAAATCCCTTTTCAATAATTGGCATCCACTTAAATGTATTTTGGTAAAAACATATAATATTATGATGCAATTATTTAACTCTTCATATTTGATTAATCTAAAGGTATTTGTTTTTCACAAAGGAAAAGTGGATCATTGCACTTAATATTTTTTTTATTTTATTTTATGTAAGTCCGGAATAAAGTTTTATCTTATCTCATTTTCTCTTAATAATAAATATCAAATTTCTAAGGCAAAATAAAACAAATCCATTATTTGACAAAATATAAAAAGATCTCTATAAAAACTTCTAAAAAGCTTATTCCAAAGTATAGAGGCCCATATCGCCCATCTTAAATGAAAAACTCACACATGGTATGAAATAATTATGAGATTAAGTCATAATAATAAAACACCAAGTCATGATTGACTTTTAAAGTCAGAATTGTGAGATTTTAAAGTCATATTCTTTAGATGTGGTAAATTCATAATTATGAGTTCAAAGTTATTGTTATGACATACTTTATATGCCATAATTATGACTAATTATTATTAAGTCAAATTGTAACTTTAAATCTTATAATGATGTCTTTAGGTCCTATAATCATGTCTTTGTCTTATTGCATACATGTTGTATATCATAAACTTTACAATTTTCTGACTTTCCAAAACTAAATCTAATTCTGATCCCTTTTTGATATGTTTCATTAAAAAAGCAGACTGAAATGCCAACAAACTTCTACATTTGATTCATTTAAGTCAAAAGACAGGTTTGCATGGTCTGCAGCACTATCTGTATTCCTTTTATTGTGATATTTAAAGGTATTTTGATTTCAACTTTATCTTCTCTGTTCGCAGCTTACATTCTAGAACTACAAATCACGCCATCAGACCAGTTAAGCAACACCGCCATCCTCTGCCCGCTGTAAGCACATGCACATCTGAAAGACTAACATCAACAATGATTTTAAAAGAGATGTTTTTCAAATGTGCAAGTGATATTATAGATACCTACTTCAACAAGATTCAAATAATAAAGTCCAAACTGTCGCCTTCAAATGGAAGGATCCAGGAAGGTTTGGTTCATTCCAGTTCTTCAGTCCAATTATACATAATCATGCCCTAAAAGAGGACTGACCAAAATTAAAGTCCCTTCTTCAAATCAATAAAATGCAAACAACAGGTAAAAGCCAAATGTCCTATGAGGGATAAGTTCATAGGTGTATGGTCAGGTTATATATATATCAAGGATTTGTCCTAAAAATATTAGCTGGCCCGTTTTAAGCCTAAATAAAATTTTAGTATGGGACAATTAGCTGACATAGCAGACATGGTGCCACGTGCTGTAGTACTGCTGAACTTTTAAAAAGCCAGATGGCCATGACTGAGGCAGCTACAGGATTTAGTAAAGCCCAGCCGTCCTACAATGGCTCATGGTAAAACCACAACTCAATCTAATGAAAGACCAAAAGTTAAATAATCTGATCTACAGTGAATCCTACATTCTAGTGAATCCACCCCAGAGCCTCCTGACAAAAACAAACAGAGACACAGCATCAAGGTAAGAACCAATAAAACAATTAGTCCATTTAGTTTATTTAAATGTTAGCATTTTTCAACAGTGAATCTTAGACTTTTCTATATCATTTCCACTTCACTAGGAGGTTTCTAATGGCTGAGCCATGGTAGGCTACTTCTTTATTACCCCCCTCAGTTGTTATTGTTTAGATACAGTAAGAGTTTAATATATTATCAAACAAATAAAAACAAAGCATAAAAAAACAAAAACAACAAATAAGGCAGCAGGATATTCATTATTACAGAAAAAATATGTATGTCACCAGAATAAATGACTGACATATAAGAAAATAATCAATCAATCAAATAATGTGTATATGCACCTTTTAATAATGATGTTTTTAGGATTTATGACATGGATTTCATACCTAGATACTGAATATATTGCATAAAGTGCATTGAATAAATCTGAGAACTAGATGACTGAAACATAGATACTAAATACCTATCAGTACTGGCTTTGGGACAGTTGAAGTAAACGAACATTAAGTTTGTGAAACTACCTTTCTGAAACCCCAGCACAAATGAATGCTCATGGTTCTGCCTATGAGTGGTCAAATATGAAGGTAAAATTTTTCCAGGGGCTCCTTCATGGCGACAAAGTCAATGATGTTACGTACAGTAGGAAGAGATGGATGTGTATTGAGAGGATCCACATCGCCCTCTGCAGGGCAGACCTCTGGATCCCAACAATCACAATGGTATACTTTATTTTGACAAAAGCTTCCATGTTTTGCTATTGACAATGCTGTTTCAGTAGTCTCTAGAATATCTTAAACATACTTTTGATTCTAGATTATATAGATTATTGCAGGATCTTGGTAAACATTTAAAATTCGAATACATGTTTTTTAAAATGTGTCTTTTTGTTTGAAGGCAGCAGCCAGTTCCGTTCACCCATTCACTTATATACCAAATTTTCCCTCTGATGGTAATCATTTCAGACCAAATTAAAACATGTGCACCTATTATGTTCTATGTAATTGAAGTTGTCTGTTATCTAACTATTTAATGGTTGGAAAGAAAAAAAACAGCTGAATGTACTTGGCATTCATGCCCATGAGCATTTGCTAATCTCTGACTCAACTGTGTTATCATCATCTAGATCATATAATTAGTTTTCTTTTACTAAAGTGATAATCCTCTAGAGAAGCAAAATGAGGCTGATCTAATAAATGCCCCTGGGTATGTGCTGCCCTGTTGCTGTAAGGCTGAAGAAACTAAGCCCCAAAGAGCCCAAAACAGTCTTTGGTTTGGAGATGAAACCGACATTTATCAATGCCAAAACTCTCAGCTGTAAAAAGCAAAGCTCTTTTATAACTTCTGAAGCCCTGCGCTCTTTTGAAGTCAGCACCAAAAAGAACAGGAACAAAATGTGCTTTTAGAGTGTGCAGAAGTATGGCATCACATATGTCAGCCTTTACCTGATCTTTATTGACTTACTTTAAAAGAACAACTATGTACTATCTTCATGAAATCTATAAAATCATTCTAGCAACAAATATAAGAAAAACAAATGCCAGCACAATATCTGATGCTGATGAGTGCCAAAGCAATATCTGAGATGAAATAACAAAGGCGGTTCCTTTGAGATAAACTGTAAATTTATCATCCAGGCAGCATCAACCCACTTTCAGACAATAAGAAAAATGAAGCTTCTGCCCAGCATGAACCCCTGGTTGATAAGGAAAAGTTGATATCATCGTATTAAGCAGTAAGGATGGTAGCTGCTGAAGGACAATTTTGATAGCAGATCATGAAAAGAACAAGAAAGGCTGGGGTTTAAACCATTAAACCAAAGGCGCCCCTGTTGTGAAAAGTTAAGACCTCCGCCATGTCAGATTTCCAAAGCACCTGAGAGGGGAGCCATTGAGGGTAGCTGTCAAATATTACAAATGTTTAATGTATAGCATGATTTCTAAAAAAAAACATAGGTGCATACCTTTCCATGTTTCCTTTTTCTAAATTGATACTGTATTGTATGTCATTTAGAAATCTCAGACTGTATTTCCCTTTTTGCACTATTCAAATTTTTAACCTTATGCTTTAGGTTTTTATACATTCTCTTGTCTTTTCTCTGTTTTTACTTGCATCAATTTTCTATTCCCAGCTTATCCTAATCAATGTCAAACAGTAAACAAGTCAATGCCTGTTCTTCCGAATTAAACCATGACCCACCAAAACCAAGACCAGACTCTCCAACGTGAAAGCAAGGACCGGATTCTCCAAGACCAAGACCAAAACCGACACAGGACCTTCTAAAGCCAAGACCAAGCTCGAACCCTCAAAGGTCAAGGTCCAAAACCGCACCCTCTGATGCCAAGACCAAGATCTGTTGACAAGACCAAGTATAATCTTAGGCTCTCTGAGGCCAAGACCAAGACCAGGCTCTCCAAGAAAATCATCAAATACTCAAAGAGCAATGATCTTTAAAATTTGACTTAAAATTTTGAACTTTTTTTTTAACATAAAATAACAAAAATAAATGATACTTTACAGCACAACATTAATCTAGAAAGACCGATTGTTTAACTAGAACAACTTCTTGGTTCTAAATTAGTATAATAAACTAGTTATATACATTATATTTTAACTGATTTCATGAGTTTATTAAAGAAATTCGAGGATAAAGAAAAAAAAAACTTACTGATTATGGTTTGCCAAAGGAATTCTGAAAAAATAAATAGAAAATAATGAAATATTTGTTTCTAAGTTTCTAAAGTCTTTTATCTATATCATACTTTTTAAAAACAAAGTATGTTTAATATTATGACCACTTATTAGAACCATCCATCCATCCATCTTTTCCTGCCAATTTTTAAGGGCCACAGTAAGGCTGTTGCCTATCTCAAACAATCCATAGACATCGTCTATATAATGAAGCTTAGGTAAAAACTTGGACTGAAGACCTAAGTCACCCTCACATCACATCCAACCTTCTGTCAGTGAGCCCCAGGGTAGCTGTGGCTTCAATTTAGCTCCCTACCATCAGTGTTTGTGTGTCAATAATGGGTGAATGACTGAATCTAGTGTAAAGTGCTTTGGTCGAGTTTCCTGACTTGAAAAAGTGCTATATAAGTACAGCCAGGCCATTTACATTTTTTTTAACCAATCATGCCCTGATGCTCCACTGCTGCAAGCCTATCAGCATGCATGCTTTCTCCTCAATCAAGCTGCAAACCCTCCTCCATCCCGTCTTCACCGTCATCATTGTTTTCATCTGGCTCCCTTCCTCCTTTGGACTCCATTCCACCCCTAATGTCAGGCCCCTCAGGGGTGGAGTGGGGAGGGAGGGAGGGGCTTCTATCCTAATTCGTCTGCTAAATCATAATATCGTAATTCTCTATGCTTACATTTTTCTTTTTATTTCTCATTTCAGTAAAACTAATCCTGTGTGAGTCTTTCCAGGTTGCATTTAATGTTAAAAAACGTCCTGGGAGAATAAACTCAACAATGTGTTGATTCTGTCTCCCTGCTCTTCTGTGATCAAGATCATCAGCTACACCTGAACCTCTAGTGGCTGCAGTTGCACTCAGCTCATGCCATGCACCTATACTGCCGCCTTTATATTCAACTTTCTGACAGACAGACACTGCCAGATTATTTAAAAGAGTCTAGCTTTCCTCCTCCCTGCCAGATTATTACTCTCGTTCTGCCTCCTGGATAACCCTGCTCTGCCTTGCTCCAGATGGATCTTTTGTTGGCCTCTGGTTTCTGATCACCGATTCTGCTTGAAAAAGCGCTATATAAGTAGCAGACACTCTGCTGCACCTCTCCCAAACTGTAGGCGACCGCAGATGGCGCCACAGACATGAGACCGGCTTGTTTTGTTTTTATGACCGAAATTGCAGAATAAAACTTGTGAAGTTTGACCAGCTAGAAGATCAAGGCGCGCAGGAGCGCTGGGACACTTTTTCCACCTGGATCCCGGCTCTCATGTCCCTCCGTTGTCGGACAAAACTCGCCCCCACTTCCTCACCGCCTCGGCCGTATCTAGGCCCACAGAGTATTGGGCATAAATCAAAAATGTCTGCATCAACCTGACTGCGACACACTGCTGCGGGGAGTATGACCAGCCCTTAAGACCATTAGTGACTATGCTCATTTACACTGTTGATTTCCCTTCCTTAGCAGCAGCAGTTGAACAAAAAGACTTTTAGAAGAGAGTAGCTTTGTACTAGGAACTCTTTAATGATTCCACAAACAATGAGAACAATCTTTTACATTGCACTGAAGAAATGGATAAAACACAGCTCTATGTGTACAATGCTTTAGTTTTTATTGGCAGGAGCAGGGTAGCGACAGGCCTCAGTGCTGGACGTATAACTTTAACTGGAAAAAAATAAACTCTGCAGAAACACAAAAAAAGAAAAAACATATAGGGTATCATCACGGCTGGGAGGTCCTCTTGTTTTTGTAAATGTTGGCTGTCAGTAAGCCGAGCTTCGCTTTAAGATATAAGGCCTCCGCGACTTGGTGTTGTGCGCAGCTTGCCTCTTCAAGATGTATGGGGATTTTCGCTTCAGGGGAGCATCACTGTTTTCCTCTGAATATTCCATAGAGTCTGGAAGTAGCTGTGAGGAGGGGAGAAAAAAAGAAGAGAGTGCATCACATATCCTGTATGTAAGCTGGGGGGGTTTGTGGCGTTGAAACATATGTTTTCTCGCTCAGAGGCAGTTAAATGGGAATGCTGAGCTAGCGTAACTGTGATTAAAGGAGTGCACCTGCTCTGCACATTCATGCATGGCAAAGCAGGTGCTAATCTGCAGGCGCTGTTAACACTTAAAGAATAAAAAAAGAGGAAAGCCTCTCTGAAGGGGAAGATGATGAAGGATGGGAAGAGGAGAGGGTGAGGGAAATTAGAGAGGTGTGTTTAAAACTAGAGAGGGTGCGTGGGATGATGTGTGGCAGTGGAGGACGGCACATGTGTTCAGGGGATTTTCTATATCAGCTAAAACAGCCTGTTATTGGCTCAGCTGGATTATATTTATCTTGACAGGGAGATTTTTTTTTTTAAACCAAACAGCTCATCCCAGTTTTGACTTTAATTCAAAACATAAAGAAGAATACCACATTTTCACTTAGGCTGTTAAGGATTTAAGTTCATAGGAAATGATTAAAAACGTACTTAATTTAATAGTTTTAAAGGCTAATTAATGCAGATTCATATTTTTTTGCCATCCATTAAGGTACAAAATTATAAAGAGGTTTAACCCCTATGGTATGACAGTGAGCTTTAAGGCTTTGAACTTTTTTTTTAAACTCTCCTTAGAAAGCCTGCAGCTTCTCACCCTCTCTCTAACGTTCTGCTCTCTCTGCTTTTTCTCATAGTAGCTTCATCTGGTCTGTTCCTGTTTGGCTGTGACTCCATCCTGAAGAGAAATATCAGCTGTGCTGCTGCCATCAACACCTTTGTTTCTAGATGTTGGAGCTTGGCCTGTTTTCCAGTGTAGTCCTGTTTCTCTGACTATGACTGACTGGATGTGGTTTCTTTATCCTCTGTCATGGGAGCTGGCTCGTTGCTTGCCTGCCTAGCTGTGTGTTTCCTTTTACAGCTGCTTTTTGAATCTCTGCTTCTGTCTCCTTGAACCCCAGTGGGCCTCAGCAGATGGCCGCTCACACTGAGCCTGGTTCTGCTGGAGGTTTTTTCCTGTTAAAAGGGAGTTTTTCCTCTCCACTGTCGCTATAAGTATGCTTAGTGTGAGGAATTGCCTTCCAGTCAATGAGTCGATGCAATCAACTGGTTTTCCTTAGATAGAAAACTATGAATCCATTGACTAGCTGATCTGGTTGAACTGTAAAGTGCTTTGAGATGACATGTGTTGTGAATTGGCGCTATATAAATAAACTGAATTGAATGTCTGCCACTGATTCCTCATTTAATTTCCTAGAATATTTAACCTTTCTGTTCATCTAACTTTCTGCTGCTCTGCTCTTTGAAAACTACAGGAGACTGTGGACAATTTCATTGAATCTTTTTTCTCAAATCAAAAAGTGACATTCATACCACACGTGTTAAGTTCAAGATCATCTTCTAAATTTTCTCAGAATAGTTGAGAGGAAGGAATAAAGTCTTGAAACAGTCCCCAGACTCCCTTAATGCTAACTACTTGATATTAGCTAGTTACATGATTTCTGCTGAGGTAGCTAGCCTGCCGACATGTTGCCTCTATCTTTCTTAATGCAATTTCAGAAGAGGGTCAGTATGTCTAATATGAGGGTTACCAGGTCAAAGCTCTTTTTGGAGTCTTTTTTTAAAACCTTATCAATCTTCATAAAGTCATTTTCCACACCTATCAAACTTAACAACTTTTTAAAAAGTTAATAAAATTGGCCTAACACCTTAAACAGTTAACATTTCCAAGCCACTGAAATATAACATCATGTTTTTCCCAACATTGAAGCCTTTTATAGAAATGCTGGCTGTATTTTTTTTTTTTGCAGTATGGGACACATGTTATGTTAGGCAGCAAAGCCACTCGCCTCAACCTTTCCTTCCTTCTGCCTTTTCTTCCTCACCATGAGAGAAAAAATCAGCTGCTTGGAAATATTTAAAATCCCAGAAGACACAAGTAACCAAGGTGTTACACTAACAGACTCCCAACCATCACTTTAATTTAGGTAACATTTTGCAACGTACCCCTATCAGCCATCTGTTAATCACTTCGTTACAGTAGATGAACTTTTCGTGCACATAGACTTTTATGCTATGTTATTCTATAAAAAGCAGAATGCACTGAGACATTGAAAACTATTACTACAAATAGCAGGTGTTTGTACTCTTTATAAAATGAGTAGCATAGGCAATACTCTTATAACTTTCATGTAATGGTGCAATAAAAACAGTCTTGACATCTTTATGTCTATATGTAAGACAAAGGAACTGATTGTAAACTTCACAAAATCTAGTGGTAATAATAAACTCAGCTTAATTCCCGATCAGGATGTTGATAAAGCTGTCTCATATATAATTTGAGTGGTGTGTAAAACTTAAACGTGTTTGCTAACAGTTTAACTCCTCCTGGCCAGTGAGTGGTGCACTAATATTTGCCCACTCTCAATGCTCCGTATCTTTTGCTGGCAGGTTTCTAATTCCCACCAACAATGAACTTGCCTGGTAACGAGAAATGACCCCAATAGGCTCCTTTGCTCCCTAAATAAGCTTGGCTGATGTTCACTCTCTTTTTGGTTTGTTTTTTTATTAAAAAAATTTTTTTCGCTTGACTCTCAGAAAAGTAACTCCAAAAAGACGTCAGCTCTATTATGAAGCTACTAGGATCTGGTGCAGCATCCTTTCTGTAGACATCAGCATTTTAAACTGAGAGTAAATATTATTTATTAAAAAATGGGCACTGTAAAAAGTTTTATTATTTCTGTTTTTTTTATTTATGTGTGGTTTTGATTGTGTGTGCTATCCATGTGCCAAATTAAATTGGCCTTTTAGATTTAAAAAATAGTTCCATGATAGTTACTATTCTGTAATGAAAACAATAATCTCACACTTAGAGTTTTGTTAGAATGTCTAAGCACTCCAAAACCTAGTGGTTACTTTTCTACTTAATACTGTGAGATTCTTGTTCCAGTTCTATATGACAGCATAAATTACACCAGTATCCTGGCATTGTTACACTCGATTAGAGCTGAAATTTTTTAAAAAATGTCTAAATGAAAAATTCAAATGGAATTTGATCCTGGGTTTAAAATTTAAGGGAAAAATAAATGGCAGAAAGCAATCTCTTTATGCAGATCTTTAAAGAACTGTCTGCGTTTAGAGGAATGTGTGCATCCTTGTGTGCCTCTCACCCTCTCTTCCCGGCTCTGCAGTGCTCTGCAGAAGTGTTGGAGGCTGTACACCTCCCCAAGCAGCTGGAGGCTCCCTTCCCTCAGCTCGGAAACCTCCTCCTCTTTCTCCTCTCCACTCCACGCTTCTTGCTGCAGGCCAGCCACCAGCCTACACAGGTTGGTTAAAGATACGTGCCAGTAGGGGGCACTCTGCCTATTGTATGTCATCTGCAACAGAACCAGAAGAACGGGGGTGGTGAGCTGGAACCAGGATGGGGCTCTAGATAGAAATGTGGATATGATGGAAAGGATTCAGTTTCACAGACTGGGAACAAATTGGAGCGTAGGATGAAGGAGTCGAGTTCTAGTCAAAGTTGAAGAGTCAGAAAAGATAAAAATAAAAACACTGATGGACTTAGTTTGAGTTGTTTTTCCTCAAAGCTGAGATGCAGGTAAAAATAGCCCAAACTTCCTTATGAAGTATAATCCAATATTGTTGCTCGAATCTCAAACATGCTGCCTCTTGTTAACCACCATCAAGACGTTAGCAGTCATACTGTAGTGCAAGCTGTTGATGTCAGTCCAATATCTGCACAAACCGGCTTTAAAACGGCAATGCAGATGTTGACACTTTTGGTCAAAAGAAAAAGCTCTTTAGTCTTGTCAGTTTTAACACTTTGCTTAGACTCATTCCACCTCTATGGTTTAAAAAAATCATTCCTGCTCTCTGATGAGAGGAGGGAGAAACCAAAAGTCAATATAAAGGTGCAAAATGAGAACCAATCCTCTGGGTATCGGTTGGACAGGTGCTGTTGGTGAGAATTAGGGTAACAGACTAAATAAATATGCACTAAAACAGAGGAATTTGGGAGGATAAAACATATAAGAATAGCTGTATTTTAAGCAAGCAAATAAATCTTTAAATGTAATGTTTAGTTGAATTCTAACAACAAACTCTGTGATTTTCTTTTTTTCTGTGCTGTGCTTTTTTCTGTGTTGATGCAAGAATTACTTCAACATTTAGTTTTAGATGGGTTTGCAAAAGCTTAAGTCAGGCTAGCTAGCAAAATCTTAGCCTGAGATTAGAGTTTATACTGTAGGTTTCACATCCACATCTAAGTAGAGGATTCTAGACATAAAGATGCTGAATGCATGCTGAAATCATGCCCATTATTTGCTATCTAGAGGTTTTATACTTAAAATGTATTTGATAAATATATATTTTTTTTCCTGTACAGTAGTGTCAATTCATTTTAGTTTATTTCTATAGTAGCAATTATCAACACATCTCATCTCAAGGCACTTTATAGAAACAATTCAATCAGATCTTCCAGTTAGTTTGGTTCAAGTTTTCCATCAGGAAAACCATCTGATTGCATCCAGTCATTGACTCACAGGATTCGCTGCTCCTGGATGAGCATATGGTAACAGTAGATATTTACTTGACTCACATCAATCCCTCACACCGAGCATGCATGCAGTGACAGTGGAGAGGAAAAACTCCCTTTAAACAGCAAGAAACCTCCAGTAGAACCAGACTCGGTGTGACTGGCCATCTGCCGAGGCAGACTGGTAGTTTGTATGAAGCTAAGTGTCAGAATATTAGGGCAGAAAAAAAAGAAGGAATTTTTTTAAGTAAATTAAGCATTGTGAGTAAAATACTTTATAGGCTGTTTGTTATATTTGTGAGGGGTTATACTATCCTCCATGACTCTAAATAAAACATAATCTGTTTAAAATCATAAAATAAAGACAAATTTACTTAGCAGTAATAGAACACTTGGGCCCTTGTGAGGTTATGTTTGTGTTATTAGGACTGTTTTTTTCTTTCTGCTGTCATAGTAGAATCCATACTAGGGCATCTATAGCAAACGCTTTATCATTTCACAATGTAAAGCCTTTAAAGGCAAACTGAGGTCAGAGGAAAACAAATCAGTCTACCAGGTAAATGTTTCCTGTATTATGATTACAGGTTCAGATAAGAGACTACCTCTGGTACCTCATCAGAGGAGATCAGGGACCAGCGGGTCATTCAGTCTGAATGATCATGAATATTGTTCAAATGGAGAGTGACAGCATCCCCTTTTTGCACTACTTCTCCTTCCAGATTCTCAAACGCTCTATCAGCCATCCGACAACGTATAATCACGATCATCACCCCTGAGCGCGTGCCGAGCTTCATCGGCAATGAATCACATGGCTGATTTGTCTCTGTCACGTCTCTGTGTGAGCAGCCCTCTCAGTCTGATTGTTTATCAGACTGAGAAAAGGAGGAGGATGTGCTGTCAGATCCATCTGAACCCCATTAGCCAACCTCTGCATCCTTTGAGTTCGTCTCATACTTGCTTCGTCTCTTAGATTTGGGTGTTATTGATTTGACACGATTAACTTCATTTTATAAAAGTAAAAAAACAACAAGTGAGTCACTTTTTTTCCCTTTATTCCCTCACTCCCAATGGTTGCATTATCCTAATGAAAAGATCTCAACAGGAATAAACAAAAACGATCTTTCACTCAGTCAACCTGAAATAAAAGCCAGTCTCCTCTTGCTGCTTAACTGTTTAAACCCCCACTCAGCAAAAAACACAAGCAGGACCTGAGGCTCCCACTGAGGGTTTGCATGAAAGGACACCTGTGTGGTTAAAGGTGGAGGCCATGAAAACTGGAGGATTCTTTTTAAGAGACGGATTTTCTGATGCTGCAAAAAGATATCATACCTTAGAGGTGAGGAGGCTGGTGAGAAGATCATCTGCGAGCGTTCGCTGCTCCTGCTCCACATCTGTCAGAAGAACATGAAGATGAAACCATCAGCTTGAGAAAAGATTTACTTTGAGAATTTCTGACTTACTTAAACTTTAAGATCCTCCTGAATAAAGCGTTTTAGGTAATGATTGCATCTTAATAACAGTTTAATTCAGCCATAGTAACATGGAGCTTTGATTTAGACCATAAATTCTGACTTTGAATATGAAATTTCTAAAATTATGAACAGGACCAAAATATTAAATTAGAAAGTTTATGAATTAAAGGGTTAAAATTGCAGAACATGTATGAAGATTACCTAATAAAACTATGTTTCGCTGGCTAATGAATAATAGTCATTATCACTATCTTAATGTTTTTTAGTAAATTCAACCCTCCAAACAATTAGGATGGTTTTATATTGGTGATAAATCCTTTGTAGACTTTAACTGAAGTTTCTGCTATTGCAAAAGGGCAAAGGTTTCACATGTCAGTTGGTTAAAGGACTACATTTTAGTCTGTATAGCTATTGTTCTAATTACAAGCTAATTAAATTGCATTTCCTAGTTATAAGCCAGATGATTTCTTTAGAAGTTGTCAGAAATTATTTAAGAGTCAATAAGGCCCCATCAGAGTTGACTCTTCAAATAAAACCTGGTTTTGTCCAAATTTGGCTTTAGATCTGAAGCTATTGTTCTACTGGGCATTTTGGTATTTAATATATATGATCAAGAATATGGATTAAGAAAGTTTGAATACAAATACAAAAAGTGTAAATTTAACCTGTTTTTGTAAATATGATCTATAATAAATTTTTAATTCAGTCTATATAAAGCAACACTTTATGGAGGTAATTCAATCAGATCCTGCTGTCACATAGTTAAACCAACTGATTGCATTCAGTTATTTTTGCAGGATTCCTAAAACAAAATGATTAAATGACAAAAATCAAAACAATTATTTTGCTATTCTAAAGAAATATTTTCAAATGTTATGTTGTTTTAAAGGGCTATAATTTACTGCTCACATTCTAATGGGTGTTTTTTTGTATGAATATTGATATAATGATATCAGAAATTTGACTTGAGATTTTTAAGAAGGTAATTAAAATATCTGCAAACAAGCTGTGTGCTTTGATTAAGTAGTTTATTCGGTCAGAACAATTTCATTCAGAAATGTTGATCCAGAGAAAGCCTAAATTCATTTTGACACTTTTTCACATAACCTCTTTAAATCTATAAATTAAAAGGGAGAAAAGACAGGTTATTATTTTTTTCGTGTCCAATAAATCAAATGATAAATAAAAGCAGAGAACCTGTTGAGAGGTGCCTGTTGCTCACCTGTGCAAAGTGTGCCGCATGTGACACAGAGAAGAATCATACAAGCCAGCTGTGCCTGCATCCTGATGACAAAGGAGAACAGTATGAAGTAAAGGGCTTCTGGACTGAGAAGTTCACCTGAGGACGGGTCTTAGTCCATAAAGTTAAGGGTTCTGATGCTACTGAAGAAGCTGGAGAGAAGTTTAGGGTGATGCTGCTGCTTCTTTTTCTTCTTGTTCTTCTCCTCAAGCTCTCAGACGTTCTCACAGCTTCTTGCTTGGATGTGAAGTGCAGTGGGCTCCATTCCCTCAGTATATAAGAGCCCATGTGATGTCAGAGCATCAGTCTCTTTACCCCTGCTCCCACCCATCGCTTCTCCTCATCTTTATCCCAACCTTCCCACCCACTGCCCCCCCACCCCTCGTCTTTTACTTCATATCATCTTTTTCCATCCTGTCACAGCCTCCTCAGACGTCACTTTGGCATCATGAGGCGAAAAGGTTTTTTGCGTCATGGGTTGGCACATTTGGTTTTGCGTCCTCATGAACGAACTCGGAAAGAGGTTTCCGAATTCTGTCTCTGAGTGGGTGACGTGGGAGGAAACACAGATCAACATTTCTGTCATTGCTTGAACAAAAAACAAACCAATGTTCTTTGGAAATTAATGGATGAGTTTCAAACGAGTTGAACAGGTAGATTTCAGCAGCAAACTGACGCATCTCTAAGTAATCCTTCATACATCACTCAGTATTTCAGTTCAGTTAAACGTTTCTTAAGATCATTCTAAACAAACATTCACTGATAAAATGGTCTGTATAAAGACTTACTAACCTACATTTCCTTCATTTTTAGAACATTTCTTTATTTACCTTAACATGGGAAATAATGCAGGAGTTTTCTTTTTTTCCCCTTTTTTAATAAAACATGAATCAAAAAATAAGAGAATACAGTAAAATATAGATAATACAGAATAATGCATAAATCCTTGCGGTTTGTTAAAAAACAAAGGTTTGGCTATAAAGAGTCCATAATAGCTGATATTTCACTGTTCTAGGTGCGCTGGTTGTGTGTTTAAACACAATGTTTCTTCTGTTCATCAATCTAGGCAGTTTAGGACTTCCCTGAGCATTAAAACTTCCATCTGAAAAACTCAAACGGAGAGAAAAGACAATTAGGAGAAATTTATTGATACAATTACTTTGTCTTTGGCGCTCAGACTTCGGCAGAAAACATAGAGTGTAATTTTAATAGATATGCATGAACAAGAGCAAAAAATAGGGCTGTTTCCCCCCCCCCCCAGGGCCTGAAACTGGTGGTGAAGATAGATAAAGTTGGTCAGTCTGTAGACTGCTGGTTGGAGAGAAGGTATACTGAGCTTTATTGGGAGATCCAGTGGATTACGTGAGCTGATACTACAGCTTCACTCAGAGACCTGGAAGATGGAAGTCCAGCTGGATAACACAGGTTGAGAGAACCTGTCCATGATAAGCAAGCATGAAGCGACAGTGGAGAGGAAAAACTCCCGTTTGGGAAGAAACCTCTGACAGAACCAGGCTCAACATGGCGGTCTCCTGCCAGACTGGTTAGGATGAGATAGGGAACGCAGTAAGAGTCCAGAAGGAAAGACACTCTAAAGAAGCTTTAGCTACGATGATGGAGGAGGAGCTGGAGGTGGGTTGAAACGGTGTCATCTGAATGAAGTCACAGCGCATCCGCCGCCTGCGCACAGGAGCAGACAGGTGCGCATCGGAGGCTTTTTAAGATGAACTTTGGATGCTGATTGGCTTTCGTGGAGGTGTGGTTCAAAGCTGATTGGCTGTGTGTCAGGTGGACGAAGGAAAGCAATTAGTTTCTTCAGTTGAACTTCCCCCTAGGCTCCATATTTAATTTTATGCTGTTTCAAAATTATTCATAATTGTAAAATACACCAGAAATCGTATTGGTATAAATGAAAAAGAAAACAAAACAAAAAGAAAAATAAATAAAAAAAATTGAACATCTCATTGTACATCTCATACTGCCTCAGTCAGTATGTGAAATTTTAAATGTTTCTGTAGGCCAGCTTGAAATGGTTTGTCCTCAGGTAACATAACATCAGCATACAGGTGCTGGTCATAAAATTAGAATATCATGAAAAAGTAGATTGATTTCAGTAATTCCATTTAAAAAGTGAAAATTGTATATTATATTCATACATTACATACAAACTCATATATTTCAGATGTTTATTTTGTTTAATTTTGATGATTACAAATGACAACAAATGAAAATCTCAAATTCATCATATCAGAAAATTAGAATATTGTGAAAAGGTTCAAAATTGATGGCCCCTGGTGCCACACTCTAATCAGCTAATTAACTCAAACCACCTGCAAAAGCCTTTAAATGGTCTTTCAGTCTAGTTCTATAGGCTACACAATCATGGGGAAGACTGCTGACTTGACAGTTGTCCAAAAGACGACCATCGGCACCTTGCACAAGGAGGGCAAGACACAAAAGGTCATCGCTAAAGAGGCTGGCTGTTCACAGAGCTCAGTGTCCAAGCACATTAATAGAGAGGCGAAGGGAAGGAAAAGATGTGGTCGAAAAAAGTGTACAAGCAAGAGAGATAACCGCACCCTGGAGAGGATTGTGAAACAAAACCCATTCAAAAATGTGGGGGAGATTCACAAAGAGTGGACTGCAGCTGGAGTGAGTGCTTCAAGAACCACCACACACAGACGTATGAAAGACATGGGTTTCTGCTGTCGCATTCCTTGTTTCAAGCCACTCTTGAACCACAGACAGCGTCAGAAGCGTCTTGCCTGGGCTAAAGAGAAACAGGACTGGACTGCTGGTGAGTGGTCCAAAGTCATGTTCTCTGATGAAGGTAAATTTTGCATTTCCTTTGGAAATCAAGGTCCCAGAGTCTGGAGGAAAAGAAGAGAGGCACTTCATCCACGTTGCTTGAAGTCCAGTGTAAAGTTTCCACAGTCAGTGATGGTTTGGGGTGCCATGTCATCTGCTGGTGTTGGTCCATTGTGTTTTCTGAGGTCCAGGGTCAACGCAGCCACATACCAGGAAGTTTTAGAGCACTTCATGCTTCCTGCAGCTGACCAACTTTTTGGAGATGCAGATTTCATTTTCCAACAGGACTTGGCACCTGCACACAGTGCCAAAGCTACCAGTACCTGGTTGAAGGACCATGGTATCCCTGTTCTTAATTGGCCAGCAAACTCTCCTGACCTTAACCCCATAGAAAATCTATGGGGTATTGTGAAGAAGAAGATGCAATACACCAGACCCAACAATTCAGAAGAGCTAAAAGCCACTATTAGAGCAACCTGGGCTATCATAACACCTGAGCAGTGCCACAGACTGATCGACTCCATGCCACGCCGCATTGCTGCAGTAATACAGGCCAAAGGAGGCCCAACTAAATACTGAGTGCTGTACATGCTCATACTTTTCATGTTCATACTTTTCAGTTGGCCAACATTTCTATAAATCCTTTGTTTTTATTGTCTTCAGTAATATTCTAATTTTCTGATATGATGAATTTGAGATTTTCATTTGTTGTCATTTGTAATCATCAAAATTAAACAAAATAAACATCTGAAATATATGAGTTTGTATGTAATGTATGAATATAATATACAAGTTTCACTTTTTAAATGGAATTACTGAAATCAATCTACTTTTTCATGATATTCTAATTTTATGACCAGCACCTGTATGCTTAGGTTTCTTGGAGAGTGGCAAATCAAACAAGACCTAAGTGAGGATAAATCCTTCACCATAACCCTTTTACCATAATTATATCTGTGAAACATGGAGGAGGCTCTGTTATGCTCTGGGGGTGCTTTGCTTCGTCTGGCACAGGGTGTCTGAATCTCTGCAGGGTCCAATGAAATCTCCAGACTATCAAAGGACTCTAGAGAGAAAAGTGCTGCTCAGTGTCAGAAGTGGTCACGGTAGCAGTCATGGATCTTTAACAGGATAATGACCAAAAAATACACAGAAACAGCCGAGAATAGCTAAGAGGAAAGCAATAGATTGTGCTGATTCTATGAGCTCTGACCTAAATCCTATTGAGCTTTTTTGAAATGAGCAGAAACTGTTGGGATCCTCAGGCTTGCCCACCAGAGGGCGCCGAGGATCCTCTTCTGCTCTCTTTGTTTTTCCCTTAGGGTTGGAGTTACTGTGGGGATCTGGAGATTACCCTCTGTCTCCAGCAGGATGCGCTGTGGGTCTTCTGGAGCTGGAACTTTCCTGCACACCTGTTCCTAATCCTCTCATTAGAAGACTTCTCCTTTATAAGCTCCTGCCTGACCTTGATCCCACGCCGCAGTGTTGATCTTAGTTGGTTAGCTTCCTGAGCCTCTGTTACAGAAGAATCTTTGTTATTTCTCATGCGAGATCAGATTCTAATTCTTCCTTGTCTCTGCCTCACAGGAATCCTGTCTCTTCGTGAAAGCTCTGGATGAGCTTAACCTCCTGTCTCCTCGTGAAAGCTCTGGATGAGCTTAACCTCCTGTCTCCTCGTGAAGCTTTGGAAGAACTGTCTCTCTGGCAACCTGTCTCTGGCCTGCAGCTCTGGGAGAGTTGCATCACAGGGAACCAGTTTCAAGCCTAAAGCTCTAGGAGAGCTAGCCAGCTAATCAGCCCTGGTGAGCCACCCGAAGACCCCTACGTGGTTTAACCTGAAGACTTCTTTGTGGAGTTCCCTAGAGGTTCCCATGTGGATTATCTCCTGTTTTTCTCAGTCATCCAGCCATCCCCCGCTCCTTGCACAGACTCCAGTGAACCAGCCCCAGACACATTCTAGTCCCAGTGTTTTTCTGTGTGTATTTGGACTTTATTAAACATTTTGAACTTTTCCCCTGCCTCCTCCGTGTGTGTTCTGCATCTTGGGCTTAACACTAAGAGAACCCATCATGACAGAACACTGCGGCCAAACACAAAGCCCAGCAGATCACCCCCGTCGTAGCTCAGAGAAACAGGACCCTCCTACTCCTGATCACACTCAGTCCCTCCGTGAGTTAAAATCCCCGTTTAACTCTTAGAAAACAACCGTTTCCAGATCCCAAAGGCTTCTTTGGAATCGCAAGATGGCGCCTGTTCAACTTCCGGTTCCGGGTCCGTCACTTCCGGAATTCCGTCCGTCACTTCCGGTTTCAGATCCGCTTCTAAGGTCAGAATCTGCTCCGTCATTTCCTAATTTCCGTCCTTCACTATTTTCTGGCGAATCTAGTGAATGTAAAAGTTTTCTTTGGCAGTGTAAATTGTTTTTCGAGCTCAATCCGTCCAGTTTTCCCGACGACAAAAAAAAAATAGTTTTTGTTCTCTCACTTTTATCCGGTAGAGCCTGTAAATGGAAAAGGACCCGTTTTCCTTCTGAATCATCTATCAACTGTACATTCGAAGAATTTTTTAACGAATTCACTCTAGTTTTTTCTAGTAAATCTCGAGTCGAGTCTCATGGGTTGTCAAACGCTAAACAGGGAAATAGATCCGTCGTAGAATTTTCTGAAGATTTCCGGGTCAGAGCCTCTGCTTCCGGCTGGAATGACGCTATGCTAAGAAACATCTACCTGAACGCATTAAATAAAGAGATTAGAAAAGAACTAGCAACAATAGATCAACATTCAACCCTGGAGGAGCTTATTTGCATAGCAACCTATTTGGATTACAGACTACTAGCAAGAGTCAAGCCCAGGTCTAGAAAACCAGCTCTGCCCAGTCCAGTTCAGATCTGTACAGCCCTGTTCAGTCCACTTCCGTACAGTTTAGTCCAGTTCAGCCATCACCTACATGACCGCCAGTTAGCACCATCCGTTAAAAAGATAAAACTCAAACCACAACTCACAACCCAAGCAGTCAGAGCCCCCGTAATCCAGGAGTCAGATATCTGGAACTTCTATTACGGGGATAGGGATGATCTGTTCCCCTTCTTGTCACCTTATCATGAACCTATTAGCCCTACTCCTGAACCCGTTAGCAATTCAGCTAAACCTGCACCTGAACCCACTTACACATCAGTTAGCCTTTTGCCACAGTCAGCCCGTGAACCCGTTAGCCCAGCCTCTAATGAACCCCGACGTAAGAGACGGCGGCGCCGTAAGCCAGTTCTGAGCCGTCAAAAGACCCCTGAGCCAGCCGTGAGCCGTTTTGAGTCAGTTCTGTGCCATTTTGAAACCCCAGAGTCAACTCCGAGCCGTTTTGAAACTCCGGAGTCAACTCCGTGTCTTTTAGAGATCCCTGAAGCTGCTCCAAGCAGCCAAGAGACTCCCGAGCCGATTCTTAGCCGTCTAAGGACCCCTGAGCTAGCTCTGTGCCGTCTGGAGACCCCTGAGCCTGCCCTGTGCCGTCCAGAGACCCCTGAGCTAAAAATTAAGAGGGCTTCAGAATTTGGAGGTGATGGAAATATGCCTCCAAGAGCCTCTCTACTAAGGCCACAAATCGCCAAGAACCCTCCACCCACGCCTCAAGCCTCCTCAGAGCCTGAACTTGAGCCTCCTTGGGTGGTCCCTCCATTTCCAGAGGTGGACCCACAGTCGGTGGTATCGCCTGCACCAGAGACTGAACCACATTCGGAGGTTCCGCATGTTCCTGTGGCGGAGCTGCTATCGGCGGGCTCCCCTGTCCTTGATTGGGAGCCGCAATCGGCGGGCTCCCCTGTTCCTAATCAGGAGCCGCAATCGGCGGGCTCCCCTGTTCCAGACCGGGAGCCGCAATCGGCGGGCTCCCCTGTTCCAGACCGGGAGCCGCAATCGGCGGGCTCCCCTGTTCCAGACCGGGAGCCGCAATCGGCGGGCTCCCCTGTTCCTGATCGGGAGCCGCAATCGGCGGGCTCCCCTGTTCCAGACCGGGAGCCGCAATTGGCGGGCTCCCCTGTTCCAGACCGGGAGCCGCAATCGGCGGGCTCCCCTGTTTCTGATCGGGAGTCGCAATCGGCGGGCTCCCCTGTTTCTGATCGGGAGTCGCAATCGGCGGGCTCCCCTGTTTCTGATCGGGAGTCTCAATCGGCGGGCTCCCCTGTTTCTGATCGGGAGTCTCAATCGGCGGGCTCCCCTGTTTCTGATCGGGAGTCTCAATCGGCGGGCTCCCCTGTTTCTGATCGGGAGTCTCAATCGGCGGGCTCCCCTGTTTCTGATCGGGAGTCTCAATCGGCGGGCTCCCCTGTTTCTGATCGGGAGTCGCAATCGGCGGGTTCCCCTGTTCCTGATCGGGAGCTGCAATCGGCGGGCTCCCCTGCTCCTGAACCGCAGTCGGCGGCCTCTTCAGAGCCTCCTCCAGAGCCGCAGTCGGCGGCCTCTTCAGAGCTTCCTCCAGAGCCGCACTCGATGGTCTCCCCAGAGCCTCCTTCAGAGCCGCACTCGACGGTCTCCCTAGAGCCTCCACCAGAGCCGCAGTCGGCGTTCTCTTCAGAGCCTCCTCCTGAGCCGCAGTCGGCGGCTGTTTCTGAGACTGTTCCTGAGCTGCAGAGGAGGGGACGGGGTACCCCGTGGGGGTACCTGCTGAAGCTTGGGCGTCATCCTCCTGATAAGCTGCTTCGCCTCCGGCCCCGCTGCAGACCCCCGGAGCATCATCTTCGCTGCCGGCCTCCTGAACCTCAACCTTGTCTCCGGCTCGGCGGTGGTCCCCCTAAGATGCTGCTCCGCCTTCATCACAACGGTCGACCTCCTGAGCAGCAACTACGCCTCCGCCGTCGGCCCCACGGCAGGTCACCTGAGACTGTGTCCTGCAGCCGGTCCCACGGCAGGCCACCAGAGACTGTGTCCTGCTGCCGGTACTTTGGCCGGCTACCTGGGACTGTGTCTTGCTGCCGGCCCCACGGCAGCCCACCTGGGACTGTCTCCTGCTGCCGGTCCGTCGGCCAGTCACCTGAGAATCTGTCCCGCTGCCGGTCCCTCGGCTGGCCACCAGAGACTGTGCCCAAGAAAGTTTTTGGGTTTTCTTTTGCTGTCGTCCACCATAAGTGGATCGTTTTTTGTTCTGGACTCTGTTTTTGTTTTCTGCCCTCCTGGCCTGTTTCCCCCTTCGCCCACCCTGGGTGGGTTGTTTTTTGTTTGTTGGACCTTTTTTTTCTGTTGGTTCTGGCTCTCCTCGCCCTAGTGCCCCCTCCGCCCGCTCTGAGTGGGTTGTTTTTTGTTTTCTGGACTCTATTTTCTGTTGTCTCTGGCCCTCCTCACCCTAGTGCCCCCTCCGCCCACCCTGAGTGGGTTGTTTTTTGGACTTTTTTTTCAGGGGGTGTCTGGAATCCGCCCTTGAGGGGGGGGCTCTGTTGGGATCCTCAGGCTTGCCCACCAGAGGGCGCCGAGGATCCTCTTCTGCTCTCTTTGTTTTTCCCTTAGGTTTGAAGTTACTGTGGGGATCTGGAGATTACCCTCTGTCTCCAGCAGGATGCGCTGTGGGTCTTCTGGAGCTGGAACTTTCCTGCACACCTGTTCCTAATCCTCTCATTAGAAGACCTCTCCTTTATAAGCTCCTGCCTGACCTTGATCCCACGCCGCAGTGTTGATCTTAGTTGGTTAGCTTCCTGAGCCTCTGTTACAGAAGAATCTTTGTTATTTCTCATGCAAGATCAGATTCTAATTCTTCCTTGTCTCTGCCTCACAGGAATCCTGTCTCTTCGTGAAAGCTCTGGATGAGCTTAACCTCCTGTCTCCTCGTGAAGCTTTGGAAGAACTGTCTCTCTGGCAACCTGTCTCTGGCCTGCAGCTCTGGGAGAGTTGCATCACAGGGAACCAGTTTCAAGCCTAAAGCTCTAGGAGAGCTAGCCAGCTAATCAGCCCTGGTGAGCCACCCGAAGACCCCTACGTCGTTTAACCTGAAGACTTCTTCGTGGAGTTCCCTAGAGGTTCCCATGTGGATTATCTCCTGATTTTCTCAGTCATCCAGCCATCCCCCGCTCCTTGCACAGACTCCAGTGAACCAGCCCCAGACACATTCTAGTCCCAGTGTTTTTCTGTGTGTATTTGGACTTTATTAAACATTTTGAACTTTTCCCCTGCCTCCTCCGTGTGTGTTCTGCATCTTGGGCTTAACACTAAGAGAACCCATCATGACAGAAACATGGTGTCTGGAAAAGGCTCCCTTCAAACCTAAGAACTGGAGGAGTTTGCTGATGAGGAGTGGACCCAAAAAGGAGCCTAAGAGGAGCAGAAGTCTCATTGACAGTTACAGGAACAGTTTGATTGCAGTGACTGACTGAAAAGACCCGAGCTCGTAACATCATAAATGACCCCTCACACCCCCACCATGGACTGTTCTCCCTGCTGCTCTCGGGAAAGAGACTTCGTAGCATCCAATGCAGGTCCAGCAGATTCCAATGTCGAATTTATTTATATAGCACTTAAAAAACAGATATAAAACTGCACCAAAGTGCTTTACAGGAACACCAATTAACAAGACAGAATGTGAAACACTGCTTCAAATAAAAGCTGAAGAATAAAAATAAGTTTTAGGAAGCGATTTAAAATGATCCAGGCTGTAATTTGAAGAGATAAATGGTTCCACAGAATTGGAGCAACAACAGAGAAGGCCCGATCTTCTTTCCTCTTTAGTCGAGTCCGAGGAACTGTCAGTAATAGTTGATTATTAGAGCGTAGACTTCTTGAAACAGACTGGAATTTTAAAAGGTCTCTAAGATAAGGAGGAGCTAATCCATTTAAGACATTATAAGTTAATAAAAGAATCTTAAAATCTATTCGGTAAAAGACAGGCAGCCAAAGTAAAAAGGCCAGTATAGGCCTTATATGGTCACGCTTCCTGGTTCCTGTTAGAAGCCGAGCCGCTGCATGATTTATCCATGCCTCTATATAATGAACTGCAATAATCCAACCAGGATGTAATGAAAGCTTGGATACGTCCTTCAAAGTCCTTAAAACAACAATAAGATTTAATTTTTGCTAAAATCTGCAGGTGATAAAAACTTGATCTAATAACAGAGCTAACTTGTTTATCTAGCTTTAAACAGCTGTCGAAAGTAAAACCAAGATTCCTAGCAGAGGTCTGACAAAACCGAGCTAAAGAACCAAGAATCAGATCTGGATTTGTAGTCTGAAGACTCTGACTAAATAATATAACTTGAGTTTTACTTTAAGATGATTCAATAACAGTTTCTTCCCCACTGCCATTAGACTGCTGAATGTTTTGTAAAATGGGTTAGTGTTTTGTATTTTATTATATTTTATCATTATATATATAAAAATGAAAATGTTAGAACTGTAAATTTAAAGTCATATGTTTATATTACTGTTTTCATATATATTTTTTGCTATTTTTCAAGGCTGCACTTTTACAAAAAGAAATTGTCTAGAGAGCTGTTCCAAACGAAATTTCCTTTTGTTATACACATGTTTAAACAAAATGACGAATAAATAAATATGTGTAAGTCTAAGTCTTAGTCTAAAACGTTGGGCAACAAAATACCAAGTTAAGGAAACCATCATTTTAGTCCAGACATGTTCTGAAAACTAATACCTGATCTCCATTTATTTATTTTTCATTCATTTCTGTTATTTTTCTCTCATTAAATGAAATTTGTGTCCACTTGTATCAGTTTAATGTCTCTCAAGTGGATTTGCCTCTTTTAAGTGGATAACCTGAAACCCTCAGCTTTTCTTTCATTTTTAGATGTTTTTATTTCTGTTGTAAGTCGCCTGTCTGGTTCAGTGTCTCCTACAGGTGGAAGGGGGCAGAGTTAGACAGGAAACACCTCCCTCTGTTGGGGCGGATAGAGTTGCAGCCGGGACACTTCACAAACTTTTTTTTCTCAGTGTCCCACTGAAACATTCCTACACAGTGTAGTGCGCGTCCTGCCATGCTTCTCAGGCTGTAGTTTTGGATCGCCTGGACTGTCTTTGTCTTCTTGCATTCCTGAGTCATGGCTCCGTTTGGAAAGAACTTCCTAAAGGCCCGGCTCAAGAACAGGTAACTCGATGAGACTGCGGAGAGTCACTTGAAACCTGCGTGTTTTCTGCTGGGAGAACGCGCTCGTTTGGAGATGGATTATTACGCAGGACGCAGCGCGCGTCGGATCTGTGCAGCTCCGAAAACAAAGCGGGTTAAGCTGCTGGGCTGTTGTTCAAGTGGAACAGAGGAAGCAATACAAAAGAGTGAAACAAATGTCTACATTATAATCCCGTTCAAGACAAATTATAAACCTTTGAGGATTAGAGGATAGTGGTGGGCTTTAATGGGAAGGATTTCAATCCTCTCCTTTTTAAAGGGTTTAAATGGATATGAGTTGTTTTTTTTTTTCTCACTTAGTAATGGAAATTACAGAAAAAATGTGAAAAGGCACCAGAAAAAGATTTAGGATGAGGTTAGAGTTTAGTATTGCTGATTCAGTTTTCTGTGCAGCAATGAAATGTGAACTGGTGGCTCTCATTCCTTAGAAATTGTCTTACCTTTGACCTTCTCCTTCTCTGTAATTATAACACTTGCTTTCAAAACTGCAGTGAGTCACAAAAAAAACAAAAAACTTCAGACGTTCAGAATAAGCAGTTTAGCTAAATAATCAAACCTGCTTCTGAGATCCAGTTGAAGTCCTTGAAATTACAGAAGTTAGGTTCACCTAAACGTACCATTCATCTGGTAAACAATTTTCTTTTCTTTTTTTGCTTAAATTCTGACATTTAGGGGTTATCATTAACCTAAACATTTTGATAAAGTTTAACAGATGATAGTTTTGATTTGCTGTGTTGAGTGGAGAACTGTATGGCTGAGAAAAGGTTCATGTGTTGGAGTAAGAATCAAAGTTTGCATCCAGCTGTAGTTTAGTTTACCACCAGTAGTAGTGTTAGTAATCTGAGTTTTATACACTGATAAAAGCAATCAGCTTTAATGTAATCATTAAAACTGTTTTACTTTTATTTGCCTATATCTGATTTAGGTTTTCATTAGATTTTTATTGATGATTATTATGGAATATTACAATCGATAGATTTAAAATGGTTACAACAAGAGATGTTCCACATTAAGCTATCAGCATGATGTCTGAGTGCTGCAAACGCACTGCAAATGCATAAATACCCAGAGAACACAAAAATTTGTGCAAACACAAAAATGAAACTAAGACACAAACGCACACAAAATTAATGCACGTAGCAAAAACAACTGAGATCTAAGAAAAGCTGCATAGCTCCACAGGGGCAGAATGTTATCAGACCATTAGCAAAAATGTAGATGGGGTGTCTGCCAACAGGATGCTAAGAGAGAATTTAAAACACATACGTTTTATTGTTTTTATCTTTAGAAATGCTTAAGCTTTCTAAGGTCCTTTGACCATAGAGTGATGATATTCTCCCCTAGCGGTCTGCAGTACCGTTGCTATCCAGAGCTAGTTTTGCAGCTTGTCTTAACTTGTAGTTTGTACTACCAGCACATTTACTTTGCACATGTTTAACTTATTAGCATATTTTATGTGTCTGCAGTGGGGTTTGAATTAGCAGTGCAGTTGCATAATTCTTTTTTTAACTTCTTTGATTTCAGGATTTCTCCTTTGCACATGTTTTTTGTTTGTGTTTGACTCTTTTTTGTGTTGGCTGAGTTCATTTTTTTTTATCGCTGTGCATGTATGTATTTGCAGTGCAATTTGCACTTTTTCTATGTCTGGGACTGCAGCATTCTTGCTTTGCAGTGTTTTACCTTTGAATGGGTTTTGTGTTTTTGTGTTTGCAGTGCGTTTGCACCTCTTGGTCACAGTTTATTTGTTTAGTTTCCATCAAAAAACATTGGAAACAATATAATCAATACATATGGTATGCTATGATCAATATTTGTAATGTTTCTGTTAAATTATAATTTCTTTTTTTATTAATTTTTAATTGATGCAAAAAAATTATAATTTCATGATGTGTAATACTTTTATTGACAATTTGGACAAAAAAACTGAAAAAAAAATATACATCAACATATTAAATATTTTATTGATGCCTTTGTTATCTAACTTGGTCTAACTTGTGAACATTAATCATAGGTCACTACAGGATAAAGTTACTTAAGGTGAAGTCACTTCTTTTCTAGTCTAAACCATAAAGTCATTATCAGAATTCACTGGCAATGACAATATACCATTGTTTTATCACCTTACTGTTTTTATGCCCCCCACTAAAAGAGGTTGTTGTATAATTCAAAATGGCCCCACAGCTCTCTGCAGATCCATTAGACCTCCTTCAGTCTATTATTTTTACGACTAAAACGGGTCACGCTTTTTGAACCAGTGTCTCCAAAACCAGGAACTCAACATTAAGCCTGAAGAAATCCTTCTGCAGTCGGTTATGATTAATTCCCTTACATGATCTGTCCTGGCAGAACCTAAATCAGAAGAGAAGGGTAATCTTTTCATTACCTCCACTTATCAGAAAATCCGTTAGCCACAAAAGTCAACATTAAAAGACTTATTTTGACGAGGCTCTTATGTTAAATTACTGTTGAACTCTTTGACAGTGGCTCCATCAACTGGCTGGATTTGTTTTTCCAGCTCATCAAGCTCCTTACAATCTTTAATAACTTCAGACAGTCAGACTAAAGTCGCCTCTGGTCGCTTTCTTTTGTCGGTGTGTCTGCAGCCCACATGAGTGTGAGTGTGTGTTTTGCTCAGTAATTACCATCATACCACCTATAATTATGTGAAGTGTGTAGATTTGTAGATATGTCAGATGTTTGATTACAGAGACTGGCTCAAACTCGCATTAAGACGCTGAGCTGAGCAGTGAAACATTGAAACCTATCACAGGATGAAATACAGCAGTCAGATGAGCCAGTCAGCTGACAGCTTTGGCAGAGCCTCGTCCAGGGCTCTAATAGTTGATGGAGACGTCTGGCGTTATGTAGAGGACTTCCCATTAAGTGTTTTCCAGCCGGTAGCATATGCAGGAGCAGAACTGTGTCTGATATCCTCGAAGTGTTTGCCAGCCAGTGAGAAACGTGGCCAAGAGAATCTGCCTGCTATTGCACGGTACAGTAGCAGCTCCGCAGCACTGCGTTCAAGGCCAATTAGCAGCTAAAATAGCTCCGTATTTACAAATTAGCTGACAGAAGTAAACAAAAGTACTTTTTTTTTGCACTGGAGGAAACTGGGAGCCAATTATCGTCTGCGCAAGCAAAACCTAATTTGGTGAGTCATAGATGTGAGGGAGACAGGCTGGGTGGGTGGGGGGTCACGGGGGCTTACAGAGGAAAGGAAGAGCAGAGAAGAAGGCTTGTGTTATGTCTCTCTGCTCACAGATCTCTTTCATAGTGGGACTCATCACAGAGATCGACACATCCAGATAGAGACGGGAGGTTATTTCCTCCACCATCCATCATCCTTTCCCAGATAAGAACCACAGGAAGCATCTTCTCTCCAGCAGTTGGTTGTTCTTTCCAGTTTGTCCCTGGTTTGTTTTCTTCCATTATTTACAAAACAATCAAAGCATAACTTATAAAGTATTGATGCTGCCCAAAAAAACTCATGTAAGCAGTTACACTTAAAGGAAAAGAATTCAAACTTCTGACAGTATTTAAAATCTGAAATTATTACATATGGTTCAATAAATGATAAGTGTTTTTAGGAGTAATTTAATTTGAATGTGCTTTACCGGAGGCATCCATGTTTGTCAAAGAACACTACTGCCACCTACTGGTTTGTGACATCACAGTGCGGTATCAGCTGTTGAGCAAGTCCCAGTGCTGTATCTGGTGTTTGTTACAACGCGCTATTATCCAAGTATCCAAGGTATTTCATATCCTTTTGGATGATGGTTTACAAACTAAATGTTTTCCGCACCACTGCTCCTCTGATGTAATGTTGTTGGCATTTGTGGGCTTAAACCAAAATGGCTCGTATTACCTGTTGACATTTGTAAGAACCATTCACCTCCACCACAAAAGAAATTCAATATCTTCATTGATCTTTCAGCTTTCTGTCCTGCACTATAATCAGGTGCTGGAACCATGACACAAATTACTATTGGCATTTCAGGAAGCCCTAAAGTTAATCCATACGTTTGTATGTCTTTGACAATGAAGAGGACTTCAATCAAACGGCTTAAATGTCTGTGAACTTGAAGATCCCATTGAAGGTAAATGCATGTAAATGTCCATCCTCTGTGCTCTGTTACAGTTTGAGCAATCACTACACTGTAAACCCCAACAGGTTCAATGAACTCAAAATATTTGATGAAACTGATTACCTCAAAATATTTAGCTATGTTAAAGAATATTTTAAGTAATTTCTACTTAAAATTAGACTTTTGTTAGTGCTCAAAATCTTTGAGGACAAGGATAAAATTAAAAAGAATAATGTGAGAAAAAGATGTTTTAAGTAATTACTACATTAGTTAGACAAGATCTTTACACTTAAAATCTTTGAGCAAATGAACAACATTAAAACAAATAATTTCAACAAACAAACATTTTGAGTAATTACTACTCTAAACTAGAAAAGTTATTCACACTCATTTATTTTGAGGAAGTTGATGAACTGAAACATAATAATTTCTCAAACTAACATTTTAAGTAATCACTACTTAAATTTTTGATAAGTTTAATGAACCTGATCATTTTGAAACTAATGTTAAAACTAACAAAATTGACACTGGACACGGATTTGATTTTTTTAAGTTATCACCCCTAATAATATATTCATGTTATCACCATGACTCATTCAGTTTCTCAGATCTAAACATTGTCAATTCAGCCTTTTATATTTTTAAGTTGACTTAACTGTATTTAAACACATTTTATTGCCTGTATATGTTAGCTATTTTTCTCAAAATCAAATATATTTTATTTGTATGATTCAAATAAAAAAATATTCAAAAGACAATTTTACTGCAGATTCCATTTATTTATGAATTCCATTAGAATTCAGAACAATGTCCCCAGCAATGGGGTTAATACAGAAAATAAAATAAATAACAACCACATTTTCAATCAAAATGCTGAATAAATACGGTTTTATTTATTCAGCAAATAAAACTGTAAAAAATTTTTTAGTTCCCAGTGACTTCAAGGCAGACCAAAGCATTTCCGTACGAAACTCTGGGACCTCAAGCCAAACACTGAAATGATCAAGTCAAAAACAATTACAAATCTGCAGGTCTGTTTAAAGCTGCCTTCTGAAACATCGGCTTCTCTGTATCCACAAAAAACGAAAAATTGGCCAACATAATAGGCCGATCCAAAAATAATAGGCCAACAATAATAGGCCAACATAAATAAAAAAAGCGAAAACAAAAAACAAAGACAAAATGGTTGCTTGAGTATCACCATGCTGGTAGTAACAACGACATCTTTTAAGCAGACTGCTTACTCATCCATCATCAGATCATTTTTAAGGCTAAGCAGTCTCGGAGGTAACCGCTTCAGGTCATCCAAACCCATTACAACTTTCTGAATAAAATTGAATGTATATGTCAATTTCTTTGGATACTGTAAATGTAGTGCATAAATCAAGCCAAAAAGCAAAATGAATGTCTCTCTTAACTGTGCTATAGTATATCACATACCACAACCTCTCCCTCAAGAACTATAGAATGTATTGCAGGACCAAACTTCACAAGGGAGACTGTATCATTCGGGACAGTGAGAACAGCTACAGTTGTATCCGAGAGGTGTGGCAGGTCAATGTCTTCTGCCTAAAGAACATGACAGTAATTAGTTAATGAGTAGAGCAGTCAATGAAAAACACTGCATGTGTATTTAATATGAAATACCAGTGAATGAAAAGTTCAGGTAAAATTCCCAAATATGACATTCTTGGAGAATTACTGTAGTACAGTATGATTTAATAGCTTTTCTGGTGGCTAGGAAGAGGGTTGTGGTTGTTGTCTTTTGGCAGTAACAGAGGGTTAAATAGAAAAAAAATATATTTATAGAGATACACAAACTAAGAAAAAGAAAGAGTAAAAGAGTACACACAGTTGAATCTAGGGCTGCAACTAACGATTATTTTAAAAATCGATGAATCGGCCGATTATCTTTTCGATTAATCGATGAATCGGACAAAAAATATTTTTTATACTAACCTCTTTATTCCAAAATAAACATTTTAGACAGAACAAACAAGCACACAAGTACAGGTTGCTCATTAACTGTACTGGTGCAATATGAAAAATAAATGTTTGTGTTAAAACTACGCAAACTTACATGAGAAATGTAGCTGTACATCCACAAAATATAGGCTACTTTGTTTCATAAAGCGCAAAAAAAGACATTTTTGTTTTTAAAGCCCCTAAGGGGTTCAAACAATAGGCCCCCCCATTTCAAAAAATGAGTTTTTTTAGACTAGAAGAGTTCTGCCTTTTAAGACAGGAAAGTATAGCAGTTAAAATTGCTACTTGAGAAAATACTGAACCATAGAGATAAAAATAGCCCTGTGATTCAAATTATAAATTGTATTTGGAATAAAAATGAGAGAACTAGGGGTGCTAAAAAACACATCCTCCAAAGACAGATATTTACATGGGAATGTGGCAGATAATTAATTGACATATTACTGATCTTGCTGGATTTTATTCTGCTTTACTTCCATAAATTGCAGGATCTTCTTTACTTTATCTTTGCCAGAAGATTTAAACTTTAAAAGCCTTGCCCTCATAATTTGCAAGTTAATTTATTTATAAAGGCTGTTTTAATTATTGTGATCAATTTGCGCCGTCAATACCGGCGCATGCGCGTTTCATTTGCAGTCTGAACGCTGAGGGTAAACATCCTGCGGCTCTGACTGCAGCGCTGAGAGGGAGAACGGGGTTGAGATGGGGGAGGCGCCTCATGGCAGAGTAGGAACGATACATGCGTTCACGTAAGAGTCTCCAAAGGCCGCCAGTGACACCGTAAAAAGTTGCCAGATTTGTCACTATTCGCATTTTTTTCTTTAAATAGTCGCTGGAGGGGTCTGAAAAGTCGCTAAATATAGTGACAAAGTCGCTGAGTTGGCAACACTGCGCACCTGCGGTGCTGACTCGCTCTGCCGTAAATTTTTTTCCTTCCCCCGTTTCAGTCAAGTGGCAGTGATGACGGCGGCGGCGGATGACGCATTAATCGCGCGACACAACTAATCGATGATGAAATTCGTTGCCAACGCTTTTAAAAGTCGATTTTTATCGATTCGTTGTTGCAGCCCTAGTTCAATTCAATTCAATTCAATTCAGTTTATTTATATAGCGCCAAATTCACAACACATGTCATCTCAAGGCACTTTACAGTTCAACCAGATCATACAGTCAAATTGATACAAAGTTTTCTATCTAAGGAAAACCAGTTGATTGCATTGACTCATTGACTCAAATACAATCCCTCATACTAAGCATGCTTGTAGCGACAGTGGAGAGGAAAAACTCCCTTTTAACAGGAAGAAACCTCCAGCAGAACCAGGCTCAGTGTGAGCGGCTATCTGCCGAGGCCGACTGGGGTTCAAGGAGACAGAAGCAGAGATACAAAAAGCAGCTGTAAAAGGCGGCCCCGTCCAGGAAACACGCAGCCAGGCAGACGAGCTCCAAGGCAGCTCCCATGCCAGAGGATGAAGAGAGCACATCCACTCAGTCACTGTCAGAGAAACCGTGACTGAGTTCAACTAAACAGGCACTTGTTTAGTTGAATCATAAACTTACATTCCAGGTCTTAAAAAATCCAGCAGCATCTTCACGCAGGAAGATGGGAAGTGCCTGCAGAGCAATTGTGCGTCTGCTGTTAACATCAACGTCTTCCTAGAAGACAGAGGGATTGTGGGTAATGGGAAGACAGAATTGCAGAATAAGCAGAATATTAATCATATGCATATATTAAATAATACTATAGTACAAATTATCATGAGGTAGGAAATGTTACATACAAGGAGATCATAGGTCCTGAAGATGTTTCTTAGCAATTCAGAAGTTTTGCCAGTGCGGGCCGCTTTCTCACGGTACATCGTCATTAGCTGTGGCATGTACTTATCAAATGCAGAATAAAATGTACTCTTTAAATTTATATTTGTTATTCGATGGAATTCTGCACAAATCTGAAAATGCAAAAAGAAAATTGGTCACATGACATTAAGTTATATATTGCTGCAGCATGGCATCACTACCCATAGGTCAAATTATGCAAAAATCGTTGCACTTCCTCACAACTGGGTGTGTGTGTTAGACCACTTCCTGAGGGGTGGCTACACTGCTAAATATTATTGGCTGTAGAGCATGTCCGATTTTGATAACGGAAAATGCTACAGGTATCTTTAGTTAGGATAAGTCTGTTTCTTTAAAGCAACATTAAAGGAATAGTACACCCAAAACATGATTAGCCTTCATTTTCTACTCACCCCCATGCTGAACAACACTCTGGAGTACTTTTTTGATATCTCAAATGCATCTGGAGATCTGGGAGGCTTCTTGCTGTCTGCTGACATTCAAATAATGGAGGTCTATGGCGCCCGAGGCAGAAAGGTCCATAAAAGTCCACAAAAAACGTGTCAATATTCCTCCATACTGCTCGTCCAATGTATTCCAAGTGTCCTGAGTGGGTAGCGTCCAGAATTTACTCGAAACGAAGTCATTTAGAATGTTTTTAGAGCATAAACAGTAGTGTATAGGATTTCCTGAAAGCGCGCACCAGCGCGTTCAGGACGCTACGGAAGCCGGCAGACCAAACCAGATGAAAGTGCGCATTCAGCGTCTGCTCTGCCGATAATGCAAGCGTAGAAGAAGAAATGTGCTGTTTACCTGTGCAAAGAAAGAAACAACGAAAGAAAAATGTCTGAGGACTTCAGTGTTGAGGAAGAGCATGAGTTCTTTGCCGAGCTGAATGCGCTAGTTTGGTCTGCCGGCTTCCGTAGCGTCGTGAACGCGTGTGTGTGTGTTACAAGAATAAGCAGAAAGAGTGCTGCCTTAATGTAAATCTTAATATAAGCCTTAATGTAGAACATGTAATATTTTAATTAGTCTGGTGTTCAACTGAATAAAAAAGAAACATAAAAACATAAATTTATTCAGGGGGGCTTTTTTCTTCTGAAATACATAGGCCACTAGTGAACCCACTGGTAAAAGTCATAACCATGAAGGACTTCCGATGCCTTTTGGATACCAATTTACACCTCTAATTCCAAACGTTTATGTTTATACCCTTGTCTGATCTAAACAGCCTCAAAATATGTAATAGCAGGACAGTGAAATCAGGTGTTATTAGATGTATCTATCCATCTGTACTCACTGTTTGATTTTGTATTGTGAGGGAGCTGTAGGAAGTCTTCATGTGGCAGCTGACTATTTTTCTCCATATAAGATGTCTTATTATGTTTCAGTTGCTCAGAAAAAGCAAAAAATCCTAAAATGAGAGAGCAGATTTACTGCCAATATTAAAAAAAGATGTAAAGAAGTGCACTTCTTTAAATCAACAGGACAGCTGCTCCACCTGCTCCACTGAAAATACTGAAAGTAATCAAATAGCATAAATTTATACGACATATAATCCAGATAACATATTATTTAAACAGTTAAGTTTAATATTTACATTTAACTCAAGTTGTCTAATCCATGATGGCTTGCAGAAACAACTGAAGGTTGTAAATTCTATCATTTGCTATGACCTGTTAAAACCGCCTGCACGCACTACTCTGTGCTAACTTGTAGCTTGCAAATTGATGACACAACAGAGACTTACAGAGCTGTTATTATGAGCGTTACAATGGGCCCGTGCCACCGCTGTGGAGCTGCACTGCAATCCTTCCACACAGAAACCCGCAGCCTGCATTCCTATAATTTAGAAGCGGTTTCCTCCCAAATGTCTGATGCCTACCCGTGCATCACAGCCTGCAAGTTCAACCTGAGGTCAAGCCAGTCTGCTCGGGTTTCTTGGCTCCACTCAAGTGTGAAACTACTCACCTTCTCTTCTGTCCTTAATGTGACGACTTGTAGATGGACAGGGAAATGACAACCAGGCTACTTGCATCCTTTAATCTACTTCAGCATTCCGTACATTTCCGTACAGTTTGTTTAAACAACCCTGTTGGATTTATATCTTTTATCAGGCAAAAGGTGTTAGAGCTATGAAGGCACCCTTATTTTCTCAATCTAGATTCAAAAAAGGCACAAAAAGTGTCAGCCCTTATCAGAGTTTCATTTGTGATGCAGTCAGCTCTTTGATTCATTCAAAATTGTGTATGCTCTGGCAAACAGTGCTAAGGCCTTCCTGCATTCCTTGCAGCTGATTCCAATCAAAAGGTTTGGTGCCATTTCAACATTTTCTTCAAGAATAGCAATGATAATTTTAAGGTGATTCATCTTTAAAGTCTTGAAGCTCCAGCGCAGTTTAAATGTTTTACTTATGACCTCAACTTCTCCAGCAAAGTTGATAAATAAGATTGTGAAGCTACGTTGGCTTATTCTGCAGGAATAAAGTGAATTTGTAACAGATACAACCTATTAACTCCATTTAAAGGCTAACTTTGATGGTGTAACTTAACTAGGCTGTTAAACTACATTACTAATTCTCATTTAGAATGATTGGAATGTCTGCTTTAGTAGCAAAACACATTTTACTTCTCGTTTTCACAGCTTATCTTCAGGGAATGTAGAGGTTGTAAAAGGTTGAGAGCTTAATAGGCCTCATATAAGACTACCTGGCAAAAAATTATCATTTTACTCTACTTAGCTCACCTGTCGGGTGTGACATCAAATCCCATAATGCTTTGCGAGGAGAGCTCTCCACGCAAAGCCTTCTGGATATATCTGCCTCTTCTGAGGCCGTTCTGTTCTTCTCATACACTTCGTAGACACTTTTCTCTAACGATCCTCGACCATTTTCAAAGGACCGTGGTGAGAAAGGTGAGCTTCAACGACTGTCTGAAACCGTAGCTCACCTCAGATATACGGCTGAAGGTGCGCATAGTCAGGAAAAGATGACTAACTGGGGATGAGTACGTAGGACGGCCTTACGTAAACACATCACCAGAATCTTTGACAATTAGGAGGACCACTGATTTAGATGATCCACCCAGAAATAAAAGATGGTCCTCTAAACCTTTAAGAGTTGGGATTTCGGGAAAAATAGCCAATCTTCTCAGGATGGTTCCACCTTCAAAGTGACAGAAGTTGATATGAGCCACAGACACAGGTTCCCAGCAGAGTAAGAGAGAATCTAGAGGAGCATAAAAAGCAAGAGAGAAGAGCATGGAGTCATGGTGGTGACATAATGTTGGCATCACGGGGTTAAATCTGCATGCTTAAAACATTTAAAATGCACTTAAAGAGTATTTTACATCCATGTCTTTTAAGCAAAAGTGCTTTTATTAGTGTTTTTTACACATGTGCCTTTGGGATGAATTCTTACTCCTCAACATTTTCATTTCAGCTATGTGGAAAATATAAGTTCCACCTATTGGCACCTCTGTTAGCAGCTGATGGTGGGTCTGGCATTCCAGCACTTAGCCTTACCAATTAACACACTAATGTCAGCTTGAGACATTAGAGATTGAGTTTATAGTTTTTGGTCAAACATTGTAATAATCAGGAAGTTTAAATACATCTTCCTCTTTTCACCCCAAGTTTACATTTCTTCTAGTTTCTTGAAGTCTGTTTTCAAATCAAAGCAGAAGCACAGGGACTCCAGTTTCCCATAACTCATATGATATGTGATAACCTTCTCCCTGTGTTAGACTTCAGCTGAAAATGGGCCGGTAGTGACTAATATGGAATCCATTATTCCTTTTCCTCCCGCAGTCATTTCACTGCAGCAGCAGGATGTTGCCTGAGAGTCGGTGATTGTGGCTCAGGACAAACACAGGTGTTTCCCCATGTTGCTGTACCCTTTTCCTGTACAGCTGAGGCCTTGGCTCACCCACACTAAAATACACAATTGTCTGGACATTGTATTTATTTGGGTGTTATTTTCATAAGAGACTGGAGCAACATGTTTGTCACATGTCCTTCTGTAGAAAAACATTTGTGTCTCCGTTTTAAAGTTTACTGATAAAGCTGCTGTGTTCTTTGCCTCATATATTCCACATCCTTTAAAAAATGCTGACTTCTGTATGTTTTTTGTGCTTTTTGAACATCTTACAAATAGTATTCCTAGAAGCAGAGGCATGACTTACGTGGCCCTGCTGTGTGAGATTGTGTCAGACCACACAGGTGTGGCTTTTTGCTGCACCAACTGCCTCCTTAATTTTCCAGCAGTAGTGTTTATGGAGCCTAAAAGCGGTGGATGCATTTGTCACGCATGATGTCTAGAAATGCCAAAGGCGGGGGCGGGGTTGCGTGGCCTCAGCTATTTTCTTTACTTCAGGTCTCTTTATCCATTAACTCAAGTAATGAATGTGCTTCAATCAGTTAAAGTTACTTCTTATTACTTATTTCCATGTTGTGCTCTTTCAAAAACAAGTTTACAAAAACATCAAGTTTAAAAACTTTTAAATGCGTTATAGCAATTAGGCTTCTGAAATTACACAATAGATATCTATATCACCTTTATTTTCTCCTGCTGTTTTGTGATAACCATCAGATAAGGTAGAGAAAGATTATCTAGGGAGATTAAAGCGGAGCTACAGCGGAATGCAAATCTATTCATAGGAATTACATTTATTCACATTCTCCCATACAGCAATCACCAACTTTAGTTTATCTAATTGGATTTTTGTTGTTTTTATGATTACACTGTGTTTATCTGCATTTTAGTTGTGTCTGTCTTTAAATGATGTACTGTATACCATAAAAGTACAACAAAAGGCAAGCATAAAACTCAAAATTATTCCATTTATGTAAAAATCCAAAACTGAAAATGTTGGAAGTACAGTAGGATCCCATTTACGGGACAGAGCGGGCACAAATGAGTGATAAAACAGAAAGGACATAAACACTTTTATTATCTTAGAAAATAAATAAGTAATCTTTTTTACACTTTGTAGTTTAGTAGGCTTACTATAATTAGGGAGAGAAACAGAAAGAAGCTACATTTGAGGAGGATACTATTAAGCATCTTAAGCTTACTACAACTTCTTAAACCTCAAATTGTAGTGAATTTTATTTTATTATTTATCTTGTAAAATGTGTTATATCTAAAAATCTTGCTGAGATACAGTTTTCCCTTTTCCAATTGTAAGTTTTTTTGGCTTATCTCAGGCCCAGAATTCTCATTTTTATTTTGTTTTTGCTCGTTTTTGTACTTCCATTTTTCCACTGCATTGCAAAAATGGCCAATCTGACCAAATCTAACAATTATAAATTTAGCCAAAATGCTTTTTTGATTTTGATTTGGGATTGATATGCTGAGCAAAAGCAGATTCTTTTAGATTATTAATCTTCTTTTGAGAAAATTTTTCTCAAAATAAGCTACTGTTACTGTTTTTATGCAAGAATTTTTGAAGCAATTTATTGTCCAGAAAATGTTTTCATAGCTGTTCTATGTGGGGAAGCTCGGTGGTGGTGAAGGAAAAACGGGTTAAGCACTGTAGTGGAAGGAAACTGGGTAAAAATATCCCTTCCTTGTTGAACAATCCCTACAGTGGCATGGGGTAGGGTTGTGTAAAGTACTGAAACTCTGAAAAGTAAAAGTACTCAAAGACTGTATTCGGATACAATATTATATAATCATTGTATTGTTACTAAAGACAAGTGTTATTTGCATAGTTCTGTTATTATTCGTTTTAAATAGATAATGCCTTAAACTATTGTCATATTGTGTTATATTTGGGTTATGCATTTTGCATGTATTTGCACACTAAGTTGACTGTTACTGTTGATTCTATTAAGAAAGTTTCACTGTGGAAATTGAAAAAGGTGAATTTATAATGTCAGCTGTTTTTTACCTTTATTGATTTGCTGAAGTACAGGGAATTGTATGTTTCAGTAGAGAACTTTAAATCAGTTACCAGAAAAATTATATGCAGGCTTCCTCAAGGCTCCGTTCTGGGGCCGTGTATTTATCTTTTACCTGCTTATTCTTTTATTCTGCTTTAACTTCTCTTCTATTTTATTGTTTCATTTATATAAAGAACACCGAATTGTCTTTGTACTGAATTGGGCTATATAAAGCTGGGCATACACTGAGATTTTTTCAATCGTTGCTACAGCTCACACTTGACGACAAACGTTTTTGCAAAGTGTGTCAAAAGAAGAGGTCCTAAGTAAAAACGTATTCCTCACTTTTAAGTTATGTCATATCTAAAACCATTAGCATTTGCTCTTGCAAAGGAGCAAAATTTGAAAATAGGTCAAAAGATATGAATATTTTATAAGACCCTTGAAATGTTGTAATATTCCCTTCTAGAGTATTCAGTGTATACAAACTAAAGGTTGCATCAATTCTATGGTGGTTAACCTAAACAAGATCTCAATTCAAATGATGTTTTTTTATGTAAATGAGCTTTTGTCCCAAAACAAAACCATAAAAGCTGAACAAGCAGAGGCATGGGTTGATAATTCACCTCGTGAGCAGCAGCTTAACTGATCTAGCCTTGCTATTCAAAACAAAGTGTGTGAATTTAGTGGAAACTGAGACAGTGAGACAACACATTCATTTGATTTATTAGTACTAAAAGGTTCATGACATTTGAAATGTTATCTGCCAGATTGCCAAATTGAAACCTTACATTTCTTTAAAGCAAACAGACTACAGCAGGAGTCACCTCAGTGAAAATATGCAAATTATGTTTTTTTTTATTCAGTTAGGAATGTAATTAAAGAAATATTATGAGTTATTTTTTTTGGCGTGCTTTGCTTAAAAGTAATCCAGAGAGAGAATCTTGGCAGTCTGTTATAGACGTAACAAAATAAATAACATCAAATCAAACAAACAGAAAACATAATACATCTTTCTTTATCTCAGAATCAGGTTTGCCTGTTTGGCTATGCTATCTACTGATCGGATTACTTGTGGCTGTGTGCATATATTTTAATGAGTGGATATTAGGTCCAGGATATTACCGGTGCTCCATTAGGTTTTGAAGAAAGAAAAAGACATCATCAGCTCATCAGTGGTCAATTTTTGAAAGTTTTATGATTCACACAAAAACCTAATGAGGATTAAATAGCTCAGAGCCAAAGCATTAAATGATCATCTCTGATGAGTAACACGATGAGTAACGGCCTATTAGAATCAAGCAAGGGAGCAGAAAATGACTGAATCTAGTTTTTATGCTCACCGGCGTAACGGAAAAGCATTAAACTGCCTAGTTATGAAAATGAATTCGGATCTGCATCTGTCAGTCATGGCTACCTTGTTGTTACCACTGCTTTAAGAAGCTACTGTAGTGTTGTTGTTATTTAACGAACACAGTGTACTGATGTTCCTTTGTTCTTAGGCTATGGATGCAATAATACATCCAGCTTAGAGATGAACAGTGGCATGCACAGACTTTTGTGAGGACAGGGGTGGAAAGAACAAAATGGGCATATATAGTGCATCCTAGGGCTGGGCGATAATTCAATAGCGATACATATCGATTGATAGACGTGTGGCGTAATAGAAAAAAAGACAGTTGATTAAAGTTCGATAAAAAAGAAACGCAGTTTTCCTTCCTTCTCATTGTAGCCTATCATGTAGGTTTATGCTAGTCACTGCTTCCTCCCAACCAATCACAATCGAGGACCCAGGCACGCCATCACCAAGCGCCGCCCTCTCAAACCACAACACAGAGCACATGAAGATGTCGCAGCAAGCAGAGGCGGAGGAAATTGTTCCAAAGAAGGATTTTTGTAGTTCGGCAGTCTGGCAGTATTTCGGTCATGGCAAGTCGGACAACAAACAAACCACAGTCATCTGTAAAATGTGTAGGGAACCAGTGAAAACCAGTCTGATAACACAACCAACTTTTCTTTTTTTTTATCATCTCAGCCGCTCACAGCTGCAGGAGTACGAGCTGTGTAGGCCCTGACGCAGCTCTCCTCCGAGGAATCTTCGGGAATTTCGGGAAAATATATATATTCAGTTCTGGGCAGTTTCCCACGTAGTTCTAACAATTGAGATAAAAATGCTGAGGGGCCAGAAACTTCAAAGTAATAACTCAGGTTAAAGCAGGAAACGGGGGCGGCGGTGGGGGGTCATTTATTTATTTATTATATTTATTTTGGTCACTTTTCTGGTCACTTTAGTTTATTCTTTGCCAGTATTTAATAACATAACTCAGGTCTGTTAAGTTATTTTTCTTTAAAACAATTCTGTTATGGTTAAAAACGTTGGTTAAATAATGATTTAATTCGAAGTCTGTTTGTGTTTTTTATTAAAATTAAATCATTTAGCAATATTATAAAAAGTCAGAGCTGCACATAAAATATGGTTTCAAATCGTTTCAATAATTATCGATATCGATCAATATGCATTTTTTTTTTATCGATAAGCTTTTTTTCTATATCGCCCAGCCCTTTCAACATTTGTTGGGCAGTGGGCTTACGAGTTAGCCTGACGTAGTCCGACTCAATTCTAGTCAGAATGAGTCTGATGCTGCTCCATAGAGCTGTGATTATGGGGCGTGTTTCGAACGAACCAGGAAAAAAAATGCCTCTGCACTTAATTGGATAGACCTACAACCAATAAGAGCAACGGAGTGCGTGACGTATGTTAAGCCACGCATAGTTGTTGTCAACAAAAATCAAAGCGTGCAGTTGCACGCCTAGAATTAGAAGATGAGACTTGATCGTGTTTCTCTGTTCCTCTTTTAAAATTAATTTGCTGTTGATATCTTCTAGAACAGACCTAATAGCAGAATCTACTCACCTAAACTCTCCAGCGGCAGCCATTGTTGTTGTCACCCAAGCGCGCTTTGGTCACGTGGTTGATTACGTGACTGTTGGTCATCTGTCCATCATCGATTGGATCGCCTGACAGTGGGCGATAATACTCGCGCTACTATGGAGCAGAGCCAGACCGAACTTCCCCGACCTCAAACTTTGTGGGCGGGACTAAGTTCGGAATGGCACCCAGGCTACTTACGAGTAGCCTGAGCAAAATAAATCAAATTGAAGAAGTGACCTACTATGTCTATGAAGCTGATCCCAGTGGAACATTTGTCCTCTGCAAATGGGCAGTGATAGCCATGCCAGTCTATGGACTGACTGCAGTTCTACTGAATGGTGCCTTGGTCAAGGTCAATGACAGGCGTACCTGACATGTAACAACCATTCCATACATTAGTGTGGCGTTGATGCCATGTATCGGGTATCGGGTATACCGATACCCGATACCCGATACATGGCTGTGCAGTATCGGCCGATACCGATGCCATCTGTTTTCAAATTGATGTGTGTGTGTATATGAAGAACTGCATACTACTTGGATGTAAAATAATTGCCGTCATGGCTTTGTCAAGCTGCTGCCTACCTTTGTGAGGCAGGAAAAAGACTAATACAAAGTGAATCCAGTAGAAAACTACCATACATACTGCTTTAGATTAATAGACTAATTATGATATGTATGCTTTCAAAAAATAAATTCCACTACCCCCCTTCTTTTTTTTTTTTTTTTACAGCTGGACTACTGACTGTAAAGGGCACTTTAACATGTACTTTAGCTACCAAGGGGGCATTTTGGCATGCAATTTGGCTCCCAAGAGGAAAATGTAATATGCGTTTTGGGAGTAGCTGCCTAGTGGTTAGGGAATAGAGCTTGGAATCCAGAGGCCAAGGTTCAAGCCACACTTCCACAGACTGCCACTCTGGATCTCTGAGCAAAAGACCCTTAGCCCCACACTGCTCCCTGGGTGCCGTACAATGGCAGCCCACTGCTCCTCAAGGGGATGGGTCAAATGCAGAGAGTGGATATTGTTGCTCTGTACTTGTGACAGTGTAATGACAATGAAACACTGGAAAGGTTTTAGTATGCTTTTTACTGTAGCTCCCAAGGCGACATTTTAACACAAGTTATGGTTCCCAACAGGACACTTTAGTACCTGTTCTGGCTCCTGAGGGGTCACTTTAGTACACTCTTTCTGCTCCCATAGAGGCACCAAATCCAATTAGAAAAAAGTAAATGAGATTAAACAATTAATTTTATACAACCAGTACAACCGCTAGCCTATATGTACCTGTTTATATTTGAGTGAACATATATTCAACTTGGTGACTCCATCAATAAAAACCTATATGGAGGACCAGGAGAGTCACTGAAAAAGATAAACAGTGTTCCAAATTTAACATTTAAACCATACTATTAGAAATCTAATCTTTCTTTTCTTAAATTAAATAATTAAATCGTAAATATTAGTTGTATGTATTAATTATTAGATTAGATACTGTAATTTGAAAATGTACCATTGAATCCTTTTTCTAAATGGGTTTTTAAAAACAACTTCTCATAAATCTGATCATTAATAGCTTTCCTAATCACACATTTAAAAAGCCTACTCCTCAGGTGTAACCAGCTCTGTCATGGATTATTGAACTAAGTGTGGCAGTCTAACCAATCGGACCATGATTGTTTGAATTGATTTTCAGTTTGCTCAGGGACCAGAAGGGTCATGCAAAAGATAAATGGAAAGTCTAAAGTAAAAAAAAAAAAAGCAAATGAAAAAGCCAAACTTTGCTACCATAGAAGGATTTAGCAAAAACTGCACCAGATGATTATGATTGCAAAGACCTAAAACTTTCAAATCTGCCGTTCCAAAGCCACAATTGTAAGCTTTGTTTTTCTGTCTCTCATTCAGGACAAAACAAGCTGATCCTGTGGTCGGGAAAGAGATTCAGGTCACCGTCTGCAATGAGGAGAAGGTCGTCTGTGGAGTAACAAAGCACACGACATGCACAGATATGATCCAGGCCTTACTGGAGGACCACAAGTCCCTACCAGAGAGCAAAAGGCTCCTGGATGGGGAACCCAAAGACTTCTGTCTTGTGGAGCGCTGGAGAGGGATTGAACGGGCGTTACCGCCTCTCACCAGAATCCTGAGGCTCTGGTATGCTTGGGGCGATGAAAGACCCTTCATCCAATTTGTTCTCATGAAGACCAGCGATTTTGTGCCACAGGCAGCCAAGAAGGGTGGAAAGTCCAAAGGTGCCCGGCCCAAGAGATGGGAGCTTAATCAAGCTCAGTACGCCCAGCCTCTGCCAGTGGACAAGCAGAAGCGTATGGTGAGAAAGGCTTTCCGGAAGCTGGAGCAGCTTCACAAGGAAAACCGGAGCTCCCCGGGTGCTGAAGAGGTGGAACGGATGGTGCAGCTTATTCTCAACCAAGACCACACCATCAGAGAGCAGATCCAGCGGATGAGGGAACTAGATGCGGAGATTGAGCGGGTTCAGAACCACCCTCAGCAGAGGGGGGACTCTGAAAGCTCAGTGGATCAGGGCTGCAGCCTGGCAGCCAGCAATGAGGAGCAGCTGCAGAAGTACCTCTACACCTGTGATAGCATTGAGCAACTGGAAACGCAGGTTAAGTGGCATGAAGATTTCATCATACATCTTTCCCTGGAAATAGACGCAGAGTTAAGGAAGTTTAGCCTCCCTGCGGTTCCAGAAGAGGACGGCGAGCAGAAAGGAGCCGCGGCTCGCGCTCTCCCTGACACGGACGAGTCTTTCTACAAAGCAGAACTGGAGAGGCTGCAGGATGAAATGAAACACAGCCTGATCAGTGGAGTGACTCTGCAAAACCAAGTCGCGGAAATAGACAAGCAGTTGATGTTTCTGGACAGTTCACTGATAGCCAAGGACCAGGAGTGCTGGCAGCTGGCCACCCAGTTTAACTCGCTGCAAATCATGGACAGCATGGAGGAAAAGAAGCCCAGCCTTGTCCTTGATGAAGCTCAGGATAGCCTGACCAGGACAGTAAAAGCCAAACCCAGCCTGTCCCCTGCAGACGTTACAGACACAGACTCAGACACTGGGATTAGCTCCACGCACAGTCAGGACTCTCTGTCGCCATGTCTCGACTTCCCTCCCCCGCTTGATACAGATGTTTAGAGAAACACAGAAACACACACACCAGTCAAAGGTTATGCTTTAACATGTCTTGTATATTTGACGCTTTAGGCTGTGTAGATTTATTTTAAACAAGAAAAAATGTACTCTTGCTTTTATAGAGTGATATTTATTGGTTATTTTTTCAGGTTTAACATATTTTTTGTAAAAAAAAAATTTATTTTGTTAAAACCTTCAAGACACCACTGCTTAATATGTAAATCGTGAAATGTTTAATCAAACCCCTTTTGATTGATTTCAAGCATTCAGTCACTGTCATCAGTTATAGAACATTTCTTTAACAATACATAAATGCCTGCAGGAAAATTATCAATGATGCAAATGATAAAAAAAGTTTCAGTTAGTATAAAAATACAAATAAAATTATGAAATTATTATTTAGAAAGAGCTTACAAACAAAGGGCTGAACAGTAGTGGATTAATAAAAATCCTCCAAAGCAAACAATATTAAAAACCTTTAGTGGTCAAGCTAAGTTTAGATATAGGTGGGTTATTCGCTTGGCTTTAAAATCCTCTGCAGACAAGCCTGCAAAATGTCCAGATTTGGGATAGAGTGGAACATTTGCATTGTTTTTCTTTTCTTGTATTGGTATCACTCAATATGTTCATATGTTGGCTGCTTCATCAGTGCTTCATCAGTGCTTCATCAGTGCTTCATCAGTGCATTCATTAGTCATGCAGATTTTATTGAAATTCAGAGATTTTTTTTTAATTTTATCATGAAAATTGAGAAAGAAAAAGCAATATTAGCTTCAAGAATTAGGTCAAAAAATTGCACAGTTAATTATATATATATATATATATATATATATATATATATATATATATATATATATATATATATATATATATATATGTACACACACTACATTGCCACTGCTGTTTTTCTGTCCACTTCTACATGTAAATGAGGCTGTAGGGTCCAGCATCTAAGCCTCACTGTTTTAGTGTTTTTCACTTCTTTGCCTTGTTGTTTTTTACCAGTTGTGCTTCATTTAGATCCACTTTGATGACCTGAGCACATTTTATTACTTTTTTTGTCATTCAAGGTGTTTGGTTTTTTTTTATCCACCTTCAGGTTTTGTTTCAGGTTAAAGTAAACAGGGTTTATAATTAATGCAAGACAGGACCTGACAACAGGAAAACCCTGCTGAAGGCAAGATGGCAGACAACGAAGGCAATATGTTCACTATATCCTGTTTCCGTGTCATCTCTTGCCACACGGGGACCACCCAAATTTTAGCTAAAAATAGAAAGAAAAGCAGATTTTTTTGTTTTGCTTGCTTGATAAAGCAAATTTCCTCTGAGTCGAGTCCTCTGCTACCATATTGCTGGTTGCTGACTTACCAGAAAGCTGTTAAAGGGACTCAGTGCATCCATTACTTACCTGTCAAGGTCTTAACCATCATGTCTTTTTTTTGGGACCTTTTCTTTCCTACTCCAAATCAGAAACAAAAGTGGAAAAAAAAGGTAATAAGGAAAAACTTTTTTATGTGCATGTTTTTCCCTGAAGCAAATTTCCTGTTAAACTTGTTGGTTGAATCCTTTGTTTCCAAGCGACCTCGTTAGTCGGAGCAGCTCATATTCTGTTGTAAATATGAGTCCCAACAGGCTGGGTTGGATATGTGACAACCTGCATTATTAACTACTCATCTGACCAGTTAATAAAATCTTTACTACCTAAACTTTTTTTATTGAGCAGATAAGTGAAAGAGTTCAGTAATATAATACAAAATAAATTTAAAATAAAATCATTGTCAGTTAAGTTTATGATATTAAAAACATTGTCTTATTTTAATTCAATTCAGTTTATTTATATAGCACCAAATCACAAAAGATGTCATCTCAAGGCATTTTACAGAGACAATTCAACCAGATCATAGAGTCAGATTGGTTAGAAGTTTTCTATCTAAGGGAAATCAGTTGATTGCATTAACTCATTGACTCGAAGCCAATCCCTCACACTAAGGATGCTTGCAGCGACAGTGGAGAGGAAAAACTCCCTTTTAACAGGAGGAAACCTCCAACATAACTAGACTCGGTGTAAGCGGCCATCTGCCGAGGCCGACTGGGGTTCAATGAGACAGAAGCAGACAAACAGAAACAAGCAGAGATACAAAAGGCAACTGTAAAAGGCGGCCTCATCCACGAAACACACATCCAGACGAGCTCCGAGCCAGCTCCCATGTCAGAGAATAAAGAGAACACTTCCAGCCAGTCTCAGTCAGAGAAACAGGGCTACACTGGAAAACAGCTGATATTTCTCTCCAGAATAGCATCACAGCCAAACAGGAACAGACCAGATGAAGCTACTATGAGAAAAGCAGAGAGGGAATAACGTTAGAGATTGAACTAACATATTCTGCAGAGTGGAAGAATAGAGATAGAATGGAGCAGAATTTAAGTGCATAATATCTAATTTTCTTAATAATACCATTCACAGATCATCCCTTTTAACTGCTCAAATTAAGGGCAAATACTCTGATTTTAAGAGATTTTCGCTTATTTGTAAATTGTTTTTGCAGTGTGGGAATTGCATTGCAGAAGTACTATACTTGTTTCATTGCAACCACAAAAGGAATACTATGAAATAGAAAATTATCCAAGGTTTCAGATCCATACCCCTGAGTTTATAAATCCAACTTTTCTATGAAGGCCTCAGAGTTCTTAAAGAGTAATACAACATCAGCGAAGACCAAGGAACACAGTAGAAAGGTCAGGTAGAGGCTTTAAGAAGGGCTTCAAAAACTGCTTACCCCAACAAAAGCCAAACAAATCAGCAAACCTACCATGACCTGGGAGTCCAAATGTATTGGGAGGTTGAATAAGAAGAGCATTTATCAGAGAACCAGTAGCAAGGTTCGTGTTAACTCTGGACAAATCCACAACTCAGGTGGAAAATCCTGTGGAGTGAATTTTGTTTCATGTTTTGTAAATAGAAATTTGAAGGAAAAATAATGCAATCCAGAAATAAAACAGTGAAAAAGAGTTTTAAGAATAATTTTACTGTTTTCTTAGTTTTTTTATATATATATATATTTTGTTTTGTGTTTTTTCAATGTTTTACAATGTTCAATATTTTTACAGATGTCATCATATACAAATGACTTTTTTGAGATTGAGATTTATAGCTCAATCTTATTGACCAATAACATTGTTTCTAACCTACATGCAGAACATTAGAAATGCATCTTGGCTCCTCGCTCTGGAGGAAAGGACGTAGAAGAGAAGAGAATGTGACTACTATTAAAACTTTAGGGGAGATTTGATCAAATAAGATTAAAAAATAGATATTTATATACATATATAATTATAAATGTACATTTAGAAAAAAAAATGCATAAAAAAAAACTTGGTAAACAACACATACTATTAAAACCTTTTTTAATAAGGAGGTTTAGAACTTTAATTTCTGGATTGTATTTTCCTTTAAATTTCCATTTGCAAACAGTGTTCTTTCTTTGTAACAATAATTTAGCAAAACTGACTCCATAAAAAAATCTATTATAGCACTCTGCTTATTTGTTTTTTGCAAGAAGAATTAATACGGTTGTAGCAGAACGATGCAGTGGACTTATTTTATTTTTTTTTAGTAAGGACAGGGTGTTTACACGTGATCAAACTCTTTCTTTCCAACACACCCCTTTCTTTTTATCTACCAAGTAACATAAATCAAATATAGACAAACAAACGTAGAAAAGAACTTTTTGCAGGGCACTCCATGCTTCTCAGCTGTTCCTCAAGAGACAGAGGAAGACAAACTGTTCAGAAAGGTCACTTCTGCAATAAATCTTTCCAAAGTCGTTCTAACTACTGAAGCCGTTTTAGTTTTTTATAAAAGCTTCTAACAATTAAAAAAAATGTTAAAGTGCACAATGAGAGTATTTATTTGAATGAAAAGAGATTTTTTCCCCCCATCATGGTTAGTTTGAAGGGAAATACGGTGTTTACCCTTTTAGGTTCTCAGTGCATCTACTGCCTGTCTTTAAATAGATCTAACTAAAGTAATGATGTTTTATATTAAAACAAGCACCTAATTGTTTTGGATCTAGAACAAATTTAAAAAAAATCTGATGACAAGGTCATAAATGAAGATGAAACTGCTGTAAATTAGAAACTCATTTGTATAAACTCATTTGTATAAACTCATTTGTTATTGTAAAAGCTATTTATTTATGTTGTAGTTATTTTTTCCTGCTGAGTCATCTGAATGAAACGCCACACTCATTAAAAAAAAAAATCTGTTATGATTGCTGCTTTTCTGGTTTTTATTTGCTGAACATGTAAAGTGATCATGTTAATGTTTCCATTCTCTAATAAAGACTTTTTCTGCAAACCTGCACAACATGATCTTGGAGTGAGTTCTATGGAGGGAGGGAATGTGGTTCCACTAGTGTTGCCTGTAAAGATCTGGAAATTGTAATTTGAAGAAATGACAAAATATAGAACTAAAATCTGCAAACAAACAAAAAAAAATGCTAAAAAATAAAAATTATATGTTAGAAATAAATACAATTTAGAAAAATAAAATTGGAAAGTTAATTCTTAAAAATAAATTAGTAATAAAAATAAACATAACAAGCAAACTGCACTGTTAAAACCTCACTTGTTGATTACACTTTTTCAAATCTCAATTAAATTTTATTTAACATTTAAAAAAAACTTTATAATAATAAAAAGTATTGCTTGTAATACTTCAAATTAAAGAATTAGTATTTTTTTTTATTTCCTTAAACAAAACTTTTTTCTTTGCTTCTGACAAAATTCTCTCCATGCTGTTGATGAAATGAGATGAGAGCGGCCCAAACAGGATCAGACGGCTTGCTGATTTAGATGACGTTAGGGTTAAAGCTCCACTTAAAGCAGTTTAAAGATTTCTCAGACTGAGTCACTGCTGAGAAAAAGGCAAAGCTCCCTAAGAGCTGCCTTTCAGCCGCTGCAGCGTATAATCAAATGAAACGGTCGCCAGGGAAGCAGCAAAAAACAGCGAGCCATCTCTTCAAGTGAAGGTACTGCTGACAGACTAACACTTTGTGCTCAGGGCCGAGCGGAGAAGCCGGGGATATCTGTTTCACAAAGTAATTGCTCAACCCCTCTCCCCTTTCTCCTTCTCGAGCCTCTAAGTAAGCAAGCCTGAAAGGCTAGAGAGCTTACATTGTGAACAATCGTGCGATGGTGCCTCACCTGGTGACGGATTTGAAATGTTTTGTGTCTCACTGACATCCATAGAACCATTTAGGTAAAGGAATCGTACGATGGAGTTTATAATGCTATTGAGACTTGCACTGGATTGGTGACTGTCAGGAGTCTGAATATTTTATTCTCCACCCAGGAGTAGCATGTTGGGTTTGAATTTTTTTAAATTGCCACTGAGGTACTCTCGCCGTGCTCTGCTTGTCTTAAATGTTGGTGGATTTCAAAATATTTGACATGGATCTTAATAAGGGTTTTCTAAAGGACAACACGTTTTTGGCATGTTGAATGATATTGTGCAGCTCTGGACCACGGTTATAGAATACAACAAATTCAGGTGAAAATGTTTAAAGCTACAATGTGTAATTTTTAGCTCCATCTAACAGTCAGACTGCAACGACATTACCGCCCTCCCTACACATACACAAACACAGACTGCCTCTCCCACTCCGCTGCACTGCGGAGTCATCATACAAAATGGCTTCCATAAGGTCCGCTTTACCTAAGTTGTCAAGTGATGACGAGGTTCTTTTACATTAGCTCACTGCATCTTGGGGAATTTTTCAATACCTCTGTCGAATTACATTGACAAGAATGAATATCAGAGGAATAGAAAGTATCATGTATTCACAGCTGTTTTGGTGAAAGAGGTAGTGGAGACAATCTTTTTGTAATCAAAATGGAAGACAGAGAAAATAATGCTGATTAAGGATATAGCGGAGAATGTTCTTAAGGTGTTTGTGAGTGGCTTTTAAAAAGCCATTTTAATTTAGCCCTAGAAGGACTGTTTATTGTCCTACATATCAGCAGAGACACCAATCAGCACATTGCCACTCTGTCCACCCACAGGTTCCAGTGATGTTAAATGGTCTGTACGTGTATAGTGCCTTTCAAAGTCAGGAGACTTGACGAAAGTAATTTACTCTGGATTCAGTCATTCACGCACAGGGTGGCAAGCTACAATGGAGTCACAGCTGTGACAGTGTCTTGCCCAAGGACACATGAACGCTGAAACCCAGAGATGGAATTTGAACCAAAAACCCCCTGATTGCATGGCCAACTCCTGCAACTGACACCACTGTCGCCTCAGCTGTCCTCCTTTCACCTACAGCAGTTAGCCTCTAGATGCTAGCCTGCCATCGTCTCTTCCTGCTCCCCTTCGATGGCCCGTCCTCTTCCTCATGGTAAGACCTCTCCTCTCCCTTCAACACCCTCTCCACCCAGTAGACTTAGCCGATCATCTGCCTTTCTGCTTCCATCCTCTGCAGTTACCTTCAATACCTACTGTAGGCCAGAGTATCTGTAGCCTCTCTTGGGCTTTTAGCGTTTTATTTTCCTGGGAGGCTTCTCCAACCTACCAATGTGCTCCTGAGATCACTTCCTGAGCTCGCAGTAGCAAGCTGCTGCCTCTACTGCTTGAGTCCCTTAGCTCTAGAATAGCTTACAGATTGTATATGTTTAAGTTTCATTTTCAAATGTCTCTTTTTTAAATTCTACTACCCAGATTACATTCTCTTCACTCCTGACGGTTGACTTTCCTCTGGCGTGAGGAGCGAAGACGCATTTCTATTGGTCTTAGCAACATTTTTATTGGTTGCAACCCTAATTCGAAAAGAAGCCAAATCATAAAACTCAATCTGAAATAAAGAGATTAAAAACAAACAACAAAATACAAGAAAACAGCAGAGTTAATCTTAAAACCCTATTTTTTTTTTCAAAAAAATGTCAAATTTTAATTTCTAGATGGCAATCATTTTCAAATTCAATTTAACAATGTGTTATTCAAGTTTCCATTTACAAAACTTGATTTACTTGCAGCAATAAGTAAAACATAATGTACCTCATACTAAGGTAGCTCCATTTAATGTTGAAGATGCAGTTTATAAAGGATCGCTTACTTTCCCACTTGAAATTCCAACACCAAGTGAATATGATTCAGCAGCAGTAAGCTTGTGCAAATGAAGGATGAAGATGCTTTGTTCAGGCTGTTTCTGGTCCTTAACTCATGCTGACCACCATGTTTGCAGGCTGCTGCTCTCTTTCAAGGATAACATACCAAATGCTGTGCTCTGTTGTGAAATCCTGGAAATCAGGAACCAGGGAGTAAACACTTGCTTCACACTGGAACGACGTAGCTATGCTCTGTACCTCTAGGTTTGGAAGGAGAGAAACATTAAAGGAATAGTACACCCAAAACATGATTAGCCTTCATTTTCTACTCACCCCCATGCTGAACAACACTCTGGAGTACTTTTTTGATATCTCAAATGCATCTGGAGATCTGGGAGGCTTCTTGCTGTCTGCTGACATTCAAATAATGGAGGTCTATGGCGCCCGAGGCAGAAAGGTCCATAAAAGTCCACAAAAAACGTGTCAATATTCCTCCATACTGCTCGTCCAATGTATTCCAAGTGTCCTGAGTAGGTAGCATCCAGAATTTACTCGAAACAAAGTCATTTAGAATGTTTTTAGAGCATAAACAGTAGTGTATAGGATTTCCTGAAAGCGCGTTCACGATGCTACGGAAACCGTGGCAGACCAAACCAGACGAAAGTGCGCATTCAGCTCGGCAAAGAACTCATACTCTTCCTCAACACTGAAGTCCACAGACATTTTTCTTTCGTTGTTTCTTTCTTTGCACAGGTAAACAGCACATTTCTTCGTCTACGCTTGCATTATCGGCAGAGCAGACGCTGAATGCGCACTTTCATCTGGTTTGGTCTGCCGGCTTCCGTAGCGTCGTGAACGCGCATGTGCGCGCTTTCAGGAAATCCTATACACTACTGTTTATGTTCTAAAAACATTCTAAATGACTTGGTTTCGAGTAAATTCCGGATGCTACCCACTCAGGACACTTGGAATACATTGGACGAGCAGTATGGAGGAATATTGACACATTTTTTGTGGACTTTTATGGACCTTTCTGCCTCGGGCACCATAGACCTCCATTATTTGAATGTCAGCAGACAGCAAGAAGCCTCCCAGATCTCCAGATGCATTTGAGATATCAAAAAAGTACTCCAGAGTGTTGTTCAGCATGGGGGTGAGTAGAAAATGAAGGCTAATCATGTTTTGGGTGTACTATTCCTTTAAGACATTTTTGACGGCGATGACTGATTAATTACAGGGAATGGGTGACAAAAGAGAATGATTTTGGTAAATTGAATGTATTGCTAATTTTTTTCAACTTTCCTGTTTCTTGGTTTCACGGTAAATATATCTTATTTTAATTCAGGGGGAAGTTTTTTATTTATACTTTAAAACACAAAAACCCTAACTGAATCTTGAAAAGGTATGTACCTTTGACATTGAAATGTGCAGAAGCCCAGAGGCAATACTCCACAGGTACTTAGCTTTAAAGAGAAGAGCTGCAGTGATGCAGAGAGCTGATTTGGCTGCTTACTGTCAAGTCTCAACTGTCACTTCTCCCTTTTCTTTAGAACCACAGGAGGAATTCCCATGACTCGGGTTGCATAATTCTCCTCAGGAGCCCGTCCCCACATCTCACTGGCTGTTTTTGTTGCTTCAGCAGAAGGGGACAAATCTAAAAGGAAGAAAAAACACCCTATGTGATCCTTCAGGGTGTGTAGGAAAAGGTACAGAGAGCCCTTAAGGACAAACTCCCTTTAGCTCTGCATTCTACATTCAGGCATGTTGAGGCTTTTTTTTGCTCCCAGGTGGCAGTAAGTCATAAAATAAACCACTTCTCGCTGTGCTTTAATGCATCAAGGGTTTCTGTGTACTGTTCCTTATGCTACCTGTTGCAGAGAGCTGCAGTGCAAAAGGTCGACAAAGCAAGCGTTTTAAATTTGTAGTCCTCTGTAGGATGTACAGGCCAGACTAAACACTCCCCGTCCCTTTACCTTAGTCCCTTCAATCATGACACAAGGTTACAAAATCTTCAGGGTGAAATCTTGCTTTCCACTGATAAAAGAAACTCTTGGAATCTTACCTTCCACCCAAAATCTGCTTTATTAACTTTTATGCAGGTATGTTTTAATCAGTGTTTCTAAATATCACCTATTTCCAACAGCTAAAGGAACATAGAATACGTTATTGAATTACAAATAGTTTTGTTGAATTATTTACTACATATTAGATTTGAAAGATTTTAAGTTTGAAATAATTAATAGCCCTAATAAAAAATGTTGATTCTCACTATACTGCTTAATATTACCTTAAAAGCACAAAGGCACATTGTTTATTTTTTTATTTTTATGTATTCGCCAGTAACTCACTCTGGTTTTTTATGACAAATTATGGCTGCCTACTGGTGTAGTATTTCTTATTTTTGCTCATTTTGTTTGTAAAAAAAGCCTTTTTGTGTATATTTTCCGGACAGCATCATAGGACCAGGATTACATCCCTGCTGATGCGTACAGTTGGTCTTCAGGTTGAAGCAATGAAGGCGAGTGAGTTTTGAACTCCCAGCGTAGTTTTGAAATAGAGTAGTAGCCAGTCAAAATGTCCCCACATTCCTTGATGAGTCCTTGGCAGTATCCTACAATTCCTTTTCAAACATCAATACTTGTACTAAAATAATCTTTCTGTAAGGATTTGTGGACATAAAGATCAAAAGAGAAGCGTTATCTCCTGGTCAAACCCTGTAATTCAGCGAAAAGGTGGAGTCAGAGTTAGAAAAATAAGCACGTCCAGGAGAAAGCCAGTGGCTGGAAGCTGGAGGGGATTTCGCTCGGAGTTGGAGGGAAGTGGGCTGCCATTTGGCTTGGGAATGGCTGCTACTGTAAAAAGAAAAGTCCAAGACCGAATGAAAAGTGCAAGAAGATGCTTGAGGGATAAAACCAGAGATGCTCTGGGAAAACTCTCTGATTGTTAGAGTTCACTAAAGCTGGAGCTAATAGTGTTAACAATGCTTTTAAGCCCTATACTATGTGCTGTCGGTTTTCCTCAAAGCATTAAAGCTCGGTCGGTTAGGGACTGGTCTAGCTGGCCAGGCTACTTTTAAGCCCTATCCTCTAAGCTGTCGGTTTTCAGTGCGGCATTACAGCACAGTCAGAACTCATGGCCACCATCTGACTTTTTGGTAGTTTATCGGTACTACCTGTAGATGGGGCCATGTCTTTTTATGTCAGCTCATTGCACCCCTTGCTGCGGTTCTATTTAGGCTAAAAATGGACCATCAAAGCACAACCAGGAAGGAAACTTGGAGTATATAGCCTTATTTTATCCTTATTTAATCATAATCAAGTGGATGTTTTTTTTTTTTTTTTTGGTATATGACAGGACTACGGACCTTTAAGCTTTCGACACAACATAGAATTTTTGTAGTTTTAAATACTAAAAACCCAAAATGCACAGAAGCCCAAATCATCTGCATAATCAACAAATCATAGGCTAAAAGTTTGGCATGTGGTGATGAAGCAGTTTATATTTTTTAGGTAAGCAATGGATATCAGATCCTAATTAGACCCCCTGGTTCAGACAAGGTATCATAACAAAAATATAAAAATAGTTTAGCCAGCGCAGTTTTAGAGGGATGTAAACTCAACAAACTAATCAATTTGACCTCTATATTTATTTTTAATTACTTAGTCCAATTCTGCTACCCCTTTTAAAACGTTTTTAAGGGAAGGGAAAATCATTGACTGACTTTAATCATCATTACAATATTAAGTGCCCCCCCCCCCCACACACACACACAGACACACTCCCCACCCTCTCAGTGTCCACCACATTGGATCAGTCCATTTGCACATGTTCAGAAAGGTCCAAACAGACAGCAGCAAAAAATTTAAAAAGAGAAATGTCGCCAACTAAACGCTTTTGTTGCCATATTTAGCAACTTTGCAGACCCCTCTAGGGTTTATATTTCAAAAAAGTGCCTAGCGCCAAATCTAGCGACTTTTTTTCTGCTACTGGAGACTTTGTGGACAACATATAAAAGCACCAAACCCCACCACCTGCTCTCCTCTATCTTGTCTGCTGTCATGATTCACACAGCTATTAATTCATACTTTTCTTTTCTCCATTTTTCATCGATGAAAAATGGAGAAAAGAAAAGGATGAACCAATAAGCAAAAGCAGAACCAATAAGCAATCATAGCTTGTCTACAGTGAAAACAAGGACTGTGTTATTTACTTTTGCCTTCGCCTTTTTGGAAACACAGGAAGGAGCAATCAGCTAAGTGAGCTTAGTGCTACGAAAAAATATTTCATTCCTTTAGAGACAGCATGAAAAGTCAGCTGAGTACAAAACATAGAGGAAAACAACAAGAAAAAGGACAAGAAGAGAGGGACAAAACGTAGATATAATGTATGCTATCCTCTATTCTATCAACATTTCTGTATCTGTATAATATGTCTCTTTTATTTATTATCTTCTGAATTCAGAAGGCCCCCTGGATGTCTTTGCCAAGGGCCCCAAATTTCCTAAATCCGCTTCTGATCCTGAGTCAAATAATGAGGTCATCAGCAGGTCTCTGGAGAGCTTGGCTGCATAATGAGAAGGTAATTTCATATAGGTGTGTGGAAGTAGACACATCTGAAAGATGCAGGACACAGGAACTGAAGACCCCTTCTCTGCATTGGCCTTCAGTGTCCATATTTGTGTTTTCTCTGTGTTGCGCTTCTGATGGATTGGTGACCTGTACAGGGTGTATCCTGCTTCTTGACCTGCAGAATTCTTGAGAAAGGCCAGCCCAGCCTCCCCCAGAACAAACAGGTTTAGAAAATGGCCAAAAGGTTTGTTAATGACCTTGCTGATTTCCTGAACATTTTCTTTTCCTTTTTTTTGCCTACAGCTCCTTTTATGGAAGATGACTAAAACTTTAATGGGTGTGTTTTAGGCTGACGTTCGTCCTTTTTTTCCGTCAGTTTTACATGTGCTTTTTTATTTCATCGAGCTATCTGTCTCATTTAGGCTTTTTATTACTGTTTTGGCCACTAACCCCAGCTCAAAAAGAATATTTTTTGACATTTTACTAATTTAAGTTTTTAACCCTTCAAAGCCTGAATATAATAATTCACAGAAAATTATAATTTCTTTTTATATTTTAATTTCTATTTTATTTTTATTTTTATTAGAGTTGTCACTGACCTTAATTGTCATTTACATAAAAGATATTCCCTAAAAATTAAATTAGATAACTTATTTGCATCAATTTTGATACAGTAGGTATTCTGTATAATATTTTATAAGTTTCCTTTTCACTACGTGTCTGATTGTGTACATAAGTGTTTTCAAGAATGAAAATATCATGCTGATGATGCAGAGGTCTCTAAACTCGTATCCAATATGATACACTGGGCTTTAAACCTTTAAAATCTATTCGTTCATTTAAAGATTCATTGCTTTTAAAACCTCTTCTAAATTTATGATGTATTGTTTTTCAGTAGATAGTTCTGCCTGTCTGTTTATTGTCTTTTTTTAATCCAAATTCCTAAAAAAAAATAATCTAAAAACTAAGTATAGATGAACAAAGAGCAGGAGAATAAACTACAAAAAACAAATAAATAAATCGAATGCCAAGACAAATATTACGAAATATTACTAGCTTTACACAACCAATAGTAATACGCAGTGTTCTTTAGACCTGCTGCAGAGTTTAAAGCATCTGCAGGTGATATTTTTTTCTTCTCCACTCTGCAGATCAGCAACTTAAAGTCTTGGGACCTCAAACCCACACTTCAAAAAACAATAATTAGACCCACCAAAATTACAATTAGGTGCAGTGGGAGCCACTTCTCCCATTTACAGTAACACATCAGCTTGGGTAAACTATAGTCTGTCATGATCTGGGACTCAGGCTATAAAAACTGAAATGTTACTATCATATTAGAGATCCTTTACAAAGCAATTAACTGAAGCAACAGCCTAAGAATATACAATGTGCATGCATATGTGTAATCTATGAGCAGCTTTAAGCTTTTGGCAACATCAACTAATATTATTCCCTTTCAGCAGCATTTAATTCAAAGCACACCATGGACTTGATCCTTTTTTTAAGCTTGTTAGCCGTCACAGACACATATTTTTTCTCCTTTTACGTATGTTATGTCTTCACACAAACTACTCTATCAACAGCTCTTTATAACCTTGAGTAATAGGGGACTCCTTTATAAACCAACATCCATGAATTATATAGATTGACATTATAACAATTTTTATTTCTTGTATTACTTTATTTCATTCGAAACACACAAGCATGCCCTACGGGATGTGGCCCTAGCACCCAAACAAAAAAGACCACAACAATGGGGTGTAGCATTTTAAGGCTAGATTCAAAACATTCCTTTCTGATAAAGCTTTTAGTTAGAGTGGCTCAAGTTATCCTGAGCTATCTCTGTGATTGTGTTGCTATAGGTGTAGGCTGCTGGAGGACATATACACTACCTTTCCTTCCTCTTCATTCCATCTATGTTCTCCTATTCAGAAGTACTTGTTAGTTCAACCCCTTACTTTATATTCTTTCTGTTTTTATTGTTATAATAGCCTCATCTGGTCTGGTTCTGTTTGGCTATGAAGCCATTCTTAAGGGAAAAATCATCTGGGCTACGAATATACTGTAGAAGTTAGAGTTGTGCCTGTTATTCAGGGTTTAGTCCTGTTTCTGTCATAGAAAAATGATGGGCTTAGCTTTAACTGTATATATTATAATTGTCACTTTCATCCCTTTTGGCTCGAAAATTGTGTCAGAGTTCATCTGCTTAAGTTTATTTCTTAGACAGAGCCACCCTATTGTCCATAATCAAAGATGTTGATTGCAGCATCCCAGCTGATATTTCCCTCCAGGATGAGTCACAATCAACTGAACCAGATCAAATGAAGCTACTATGATGGGAAAAGCAGACAAAACTTTAAGTTAGGGATTGAAGTAACAAATATTGCAGAATTGGAGAGTAAAAATAGAATGAAGCAGAATGATGAAAAGGCGTCCCTACGTCTTTCAGCAGCCTAAGCCTGTAGCAGCATAACTACTGTATAGAGACAGCTCAGGATAACCTGAGCCACTAACCATAAGCTTCATCAAAATGGAAAGTTTTAAGCACAACCTTAAAATTGGACAGAGTGACTTCATTCTGGATTAAAACTGGTAGTTGGCTCCACTTTTAGAAGTTATAGGAACCATCAGTAAACCTGCAGATTGAGAGTGAAGTATTCTGTCTCATTCAGAGGTTTAATGTGCATTGTGGACATCCATAAAAATGCTTTCACATTGCCAAGAATGAGAGGAGACTTGAACTTTAATGCAGTTACTGGCACTGTCAGAGTGCTAAAAGACCGTTTGGTGAAGTGTTTCAACGTTTCTCTTTTTTGTCACCACATAACTTGTTTTTCAGGATCAAACTCGCCTTGTGCTTGTGCCAACATCACGCTATGCTCTGTGGCGTTCCCATAACACAACTGACAGTCAACGCAGTTTCAGATTCTGCTGAATACCACCCGCTGTTCTTCTTGTTGGCAAGGAATGAGGACATTTCTGTGTCCCACAATGTGCCAGCCTTAAAAAAAGACTTGTTTTTATTATTTGCTGAGACGGTCACCAGACTCCATGTATGCAATCCACTCCAAAAGATGATATTTATTTGGTGGCAGAGCAGTGAACCCTGCTGCCTCTGGTTTCAAGTTTGCGCGAGTTCGGACTTGTCAAAGTAGTTCAAGAGTTTTGGGCTTTAATTGCTTCAATCAAAGCACCTTTGGAGTGGCATAACATCCAAGACACATAAATCACCTAATAAAAGGAGCATGGGGCAATAAACTGTCACTGCTGTGCTGGCAGGTAGAGGAGAAGAGAGCAAACCAGGATAGAGTGGTTGTTCCTTTTTCATGTCTCTGCATCTATGTGGGTATTTGTAAAGATGGTAGCTGCTGCAGTTGAAAATATGTGATTTAAGTTATGTGGCTGATTACTGCATAAAATATAATGTGCTTCAGTGCAAATTTAATTCAGAGTGAACATCAGGGCTTTTCAGACGCATGCACACCTCAATCGCTGGCTCAGTAATCCTCCCACCTCATATAAACACATTATTTTTGGCATGGCCCTTAATTACCCACCCACCCCAATTTAAAAGAGCCGCTGTCCAGGACGCCGCTGTTTGCTTTTCTGCAGGTGCTGTGAGATGATGCCTGCTCCCTCAGCTTCTCCTGCTCTGCAGTCTTTCATTACAACAAGCTTAAAACACTTGTTTTTGTTTAAACAGTCGGGTGGCGGCTACAAAGATGGCTTATCTTTTTATTTGTTAAGACGCCACAATCTAATAATAGATCACAGATAATGTAGTTTTAGGGTTATTACTATAATCTTTTAAAAAAAGATGCTACTGGCAGCAACATTAAAGTGAAATAAATGTTTAAATGAAGCTAAACAATCGACTCCTGACTTTGAGACCTGAAACTGTCTTAGATTCTGCCTAAAAAGTGAATCAGAAAGCTGCTGCTGATCCAAAATGCCACAGCCTCACTAAAACTAAGAAAGTTGACCACATCCGCCCGGTTCTTCCACTGGCTCCCTGTAGCTCAGAGAATATACTTTGAAATATTTCTGCTCTGTTGACCACTAAATGGCTTTACTCCAAATTGCATTACAGACTTGTTGTCAGTGGATCAACCCCCAGACCTTAAGCACTAATCTAGTTTTAAAATTCTCTGGCACTATAGAAATATTGATAAACAGGAGAATTGTTTTAAATATTTATATATTTCAGAAACTTGGTTCATTAGGTAATACACTTAGAGATTAACTACACACAGACTGATGCTTTCAAGCTTTTATTTCTTGTAAAGATGACTTCCCATTTTCAGCTAATGAAAATGTATTTTTTAATGTTAAATATCACATCAGACAACAATTTTAAAAGAGAAATCTGGGCTTCAACCCAAAGCCTGTCTATTTTGCAGAGTGAAGTCATAGCTACAAGTCAGTAAAAAAACAACGGTGGGTTAAAATTTAAGTTAATCTAAGTCACGCAATCAATGCATTTCATCATTTCCAAAGCCTAAAAAGGGTTTTCATATCATGCATTAGAGGCATATGCTCTGCTCATGAATGTGGAGAAGACAAAGGAGATCATCGTCGACTAACCACGCTCCACTGGTCATCAACAGCTCAGCTGTAGAGGTGGTCAGCAGCACTAAATTCCTGGGGGTGAACAACACAGACACCATCAACTGGACTGTAAACACCACCTCACTGATCAAAAGGGTACAAAGGGACATGCACTTCCTGCTGAGGATGAGGAGAGCCAGTCGGAACCCACCCATCCTCACCTTCTACAGAAGCACCATAGAGAGTGTTCTGACCATCTGTCTCACTGTGGTGTTGAGGCTGCAGCGCCTCAGACTGGGAAGAAAGTGAGAAGAGTAGTAAGAACAGCAGAGAGGATCGCTGAAGCTCTCTTTCCTCCATTAAATACATTTCATCCCAGCGCTGTGTGTCCTGAGCCAGTAACAGCATAAATAACCCCTCACTACACCCAACATGGACTGTTCTCCCTGCTGCCCTCTGGGAAAAGACTTTGTAGCATCCGATGCTGGTCCAGCAGATTCCAGAACAGTTTCTTCTCCACTGCCATTAGACTGCTGAATGTTGTATAAAATGGGGTTATAAAAAAAAGGACCCTAAATGTTGGAAACTGTAACTCTATCTAAGTCTGTCTAAGTCTAGTTCTTTTTTAAAGGCACAACATGTAACTTTTGGCCACTGGGGCACTAGTGTTGCAGCGCTGTCGCAAAAGTAAACACACAGTCAGCCTCCTGTGTCTTTAGAGGTTTCCCTGCTCTTACACAAGTGATTTTCATTGATTGCTGATTAACAGGCTTTTCCTGAACTCCAATTATCAGAATCAGCTGTGCTGAAGCACGAAAAAATCTAAAACCTGCAGGCCTTTAGGACAGACTATTGGCCGGCCTGCTAACTATACACATATAAAAACAGCCGCTCTGCCAATGTAATGAAAGAAATTAAATAAAATCAACAAAGCAGTATTATGGGCGTAAAAGATTATCACTACCATGTTCTACTGGTTTTGTTTTATGAAAAGTAGGAATCAGTTGTTTGCACAGAATGCTGGAGATTTACACATTCAGGCTGTGGGGTTGTTTGTAGCCTGCTAGCTTTTTTTATCGTATTTAGCTCCTTCTAAACATCGAAAATAATAAAGATATATGACAGTATATTAGGAGCAAATGCTGCTGCTCTGTGGAAAACACATTTATTGACTTCATTTATTGACTTAATTTACCAATCCAGACACCTAGACATGGATTTCTTAACATTTATCATTATTCTTTTCTTAAGATATTCTGAAGTCTTTATCCTGAACTTCCCAGTCAAGTTTCAAGTAGAGACAAATAACAATCAAATCAGGCTCTAAAATTCTTATTTCAAGTCCTTGTGAGCTTTTATTTTAATAAAGTTGAATTAAATGTTGAATATTTAAAATAACTGACCATGTTGGCTTTTCCAAATCCCTTTTTTTCTCAACATGTGATGAAACCGGTGCAACTGAACCTTTAGTAGTAAATAGGACCAAGTAGAGGGGGGCCTCCTAGAGTTTCCTTTTGCAACGACAAATGTCTGTGTGTGTGTGTGTGTGTGTGTGTGTGTGTGTGTGGGGGGGGGGGGTTCTTTGTGGTGACCCCACCCTTTGCCCACAGACTTTTGCCCCACTGCAGATAGATAAAGCAGGAAATTATGAATGTTTGTTCAGTTCATATAGAAATCCCAAACTCTTCAGGGTTTATTAGTATTTCAGTTTTTAAACCAGTTTAATTTGATTGCCTAGCAGTACAACAAGTACAGAGAGTGGAAAGACAGAGATATCATCCACAATTTTCAATATGGAATGAGTGAAATTATTTTATTTTGTGCACACATTTTGAATAAAATATATTGTAAAATTTTGATCTTGGGCAAAAACACATTCAAGTCTATTTCAAGTCCTGTCAAGTCAAGTCAGGCGTCTCTCAGCAATCCAAGCAAATACTTATTGCGCAGCTAGCATTATATCCCAGTTGCATGCTGTAATAAAATAAGTGGACTATGTTTGCTGCAGCGGTCTGCATGCCTCTAAGTTGTTTATTTCTATAACAATTTCATTGAATTACATCTTTAGAGAGCACAGGAGGATAATGTCTTCATTCAGTTGGTGCTGCATTTGTAAAAACCTCAAGAGCATTTGGTAAATCAAAAATGTTGGTTAAGGTGTGGAGTCAAAGAATTCAGTCAAGAGGGAAAGCAATAATCAAATATCTTGTAAAAGTGAAATAAATGTGGTTACACTTTTTTATAGCATTGCTTTGAGCTACATTGATATATTAACTCAATCGCGGGAATATTTATGACTTCATTTAGAATACACACCCTGGAATGTCATCAGGTTGGTTCATGCAGACGTCGACAAAAAGAAATATCATAGTGATGAGGAAGCTCTAATGCAACATCCAGCTTTGCAGTTTACGTAAGACCCTCTTTAACCATAGACCCTCAACATATTTATTGGGATTGTTGGAGGTTGTTCAACATGAAGTAAAGCATGACTGAGGAATGCACTTCAGTATAAAATATCTCACAGCTTTTTGCCAAAGATGTTCAGGATTCCCATGAACCCTAACCAGCTTCTCTACTTCTGGTAAAGAAAAATTATCCCATTGGATAATGCCGCCACTTATCTGTTTAACTGATGCGGTAGTATAAGTAGGTGTGTTTTTATTTTTCCATGATGATTGAAGGCAGATATTCAAATTCAGAATAATATAAAGTAAATTGTAGTCCATTTTTTTAGTATGTGCAATTTGTGGGTGTATTGTAGGTGATCTACAAAGATTGCTGAGCGAAACTGGTTTGGTTCTGCCAATCAAAATGAGCAGATTTAGTGTTTTACTGGCAGTTTGAGGGTGAAAGGAAAAGAAAGATGAGGTTCTAAGCCATGTAGTTGGAGGTTGTAAAGAGAGAATTTTTTTACTAAAATAATGATTATAATACTAAATATTGTTAAAATTAAGTGATGAAATAACTAAAGTAAAATGTAAAAACAATGTATTATAAAACATGAGAAAGTTGTTATTGTTAATTCCCCCCATTTGAAAACAGGTGATAATGGACAAAATATCACCAAGCTTCATGCTTTGTTGAATGGAGGGAGAAAAAAACAGACCCCTCCACTGTCTCTTTGCAGATTATGTTGATATACTTTTTAATAAACATGCTACAGCATTTAATTTAAGCATTTCTTCCTTTTGGTTTAACTTAATTAAGGTAGTCTGCCAGAGTGTTGCATGAACTTGTGCCCACATAGACATTTCGCCTTATCAATAATAGTTTACTATTGCTCAATATGTTAACATGCCACAGAATCTGTAGTTGCAGAATTTGTTGTCTATCAGTTTGCACCTGCCTTTCAGAAAAAACTAAAAGATGGAAAAACTTTGTCTGAAGTTGAGTTCCAGATCTAGATAACCTCTTGATTGCTAAATGTTTTAAATTAGCATATTTCCCACCTATGAATTTGTCCAGTTTGGTCATACAGTAGAAAACGATCTGCACATTGATGAAGGCAAACTTGTCTTAAAAGGTTTGCACTGTCTGCTGAATTGCATATGCAAATCGCTTTTCACCTTCTTTGAAGATCTCTTCTGTGCATACAAACATGTTTATGCCTGAATTTAGACACATAAGCTTCTGAAGATCGGGCCCTTAGAGTTTTGCAAAGCTTGACAGATTCTCTTGAAAAAATATGGCCAGACGACAACTAGAACACAGCCTTGGACTTTGCCTCCGTCGGCCCACAACAATCACTTTGTTGAAAGTTATAAACACCTGGCAAAAGATCCACATTACTTTATTATGACTCATGACGTTATACCATCCAAATGACAGCAATAGCACTGATGTTGAGTAGATTAGGTGCTAAGAGAATACTATTTTAGTTTGATTTAAATATTAACAAGCAAATGAAGGTCTTATGCTGTAGTCCATCTGCATGAATCAATACCAAACAGGTATAGTGTCTGAGAAAAAAGAGAAAAAAAAGGGAGAAAAAAAAAAAATGTGTCTGGACATTCTGGAAGTAATACAGTAATAAAAGCAATTTAAGGTTAAACCGGCACCGGAATTATCGTCTATCTTTGGTTCTAATCTCACCCTGAGTTCACAAAATGAATTAAGAAAAAAGATTTTAATTTATCCAACTGACAACACCGTGTAAAATAATCCACTCCTTACAAATCTGAAAACCACTTTATTTGTTAATTATCTTATGCAGTAACTTACTGCACATTTAATACTAAAATATAGTTTTAAAAACGTAACTTTGGTAAAAGTCTTTTAAGTTTGTAAGTATGGTAAGAAGACTGTAGCATCGCATAAGAATTAAAAGATAAGGGCAAAACAGATTTTGTTTCTAGATGCATTATATACGTATCTTAAAGACCCTAAATCCTGCAATTTAAATCTGCTTCTTTAAGCTTTAACTATGTTATAATCAGAGATGGGTAGAGTACCCCAAACTTGTACTCAAGTAAAAGTAACAGAACCTCCTTATATAGATTTTGGTGAAATGTCTTTCATAATTCAGAGAGTTGATTTGAATGTTGCCATTTCCATCCAGCTCTTTTAATGTGATGCTTCTTAATGCAGACAAAACAAAATTTGGTGGGTAATACATAGCAGTAGAGGAGCAAATGTTTCTGCCTTTACTAATATGCTCCTCTCCTGTGGAACCAACTACCAGTTTTAGTCCGTGAGGCAGACACCCTGTCTACTTTTAAGAGTAGACTTTAAAAAATTCTTTTTTAATAAAGCTTATAGTTATAGTGGCTCAGGTTATCCTGAGCTATCTCTATAGTTCTGCTGCTATAGGCTTAGACTGCTGGAGGACATAGGGACCCCTTTTTCATCATTCTGCTTCATTCTATCTCTATAGTTCTGCTGCTATAGGCTTAGACTGCTGGAGGACATAGGGACCCCTTTTTCATCATTCTGCTTCATTCTATCTCTATAGTTCTGCTGCTATAGGCTTAGACTGCTGGAGGACATAGGGACCCCTTTTTCATCATTCTGCTTCATTCTATCTCTATTCTCCCACTCTGCAGAATTTGTTATTTCAAAATCTAACGTTATGCTGGTCCGTTCCTGTGCTGCTGCCATCAACACCTTTGTTTGTAGATGTTTGAGCTTGGCCTATTTTTCACTGTAGTCCTGTTTTTCTGACTGTGACTAACTGGAATGGCTCTTTTCATCCTCTGACGTGGGGGATGGCTCGGAGCTTTTCTGTCTGGCTGTGCCTTTCCTGGACGGGGCCGCCTGTGGAGCTGGTTGACAATTTGCTTTCGTATATCTGCTTATTTCTGTATCTCTGCTTCTGTCTCAGTAAACACCAGTCGACCTCAGCAGATGGCCGCTCACACTGAGCCTGGTTCTGCTGGAGGTTTCTTCCTGTTAAAAGGGAATTTTTCCTCTCCACTGTCTCTACAAGCATGCTTAGTCTGAGCGATTGCTTTCGAGTCAACGATTTAATGCAATCAACTGGTTTTCCTTGGATAGAAAACTTTTAATTGACTTGACTGTATGATCTGGTTGAATTGAATCTGTAAAGTGCCTTGAGATGACATGTGTTGTGAATTGGCGCTATATAAAAAAAAACTGAATTGAATTGAAATGCCTAACAAACTGGGAATATCTGTATGTGTAGAAACTTAGGGAAACAAACAGTTTTCACAGGACATGTGGAAACTAAACATCTCACCAAGACATTAGATCATTCAATTTTTTGCAAAGTTCGGTGAAATCAATAAGACGTTCACAATGTTAAATTGTTAATTTAAGCCCAATCTGCATGGAATAAGCATTTTCTAAGGACACCATGTATTGAATACATAGAATACCACTGCAATGTCTGCTTTTTGTGTTGCATTCAGACAGGATTTCTGCAATTTATGGACATCTCCTGGATATTCTGTCAATGCATTGTTCATTGCAATGTTATAGCTATTCCTAGCCAGCTGTATAAAAGTTTGTAGATGGAAATGCGAAAAAATGCAATCATTCGCATGGTAATAACAACAGACAATATTCACATTTATTACTAATCACATGTGGTCTATGGGTACAATAAATTCTATAAGTGTAGAACAAGTGGTTGAAAATATTACTGAACTGAAATTATATAATGGAGGGCTGTCAACTATACAGTTAAGGTAATTTTTATTTTATACTGGTATTTAATAAAAAATTTAAAAAAGTGCACTTTTACAATTACTACAAAAACATGGGGTCTGCTTGGGGAGGCAACGGATATGTTGTCGAAACAATCTTATAAGAGACTTACTTTTTCTCATCAATAACAATCCAATTACAATGCCTGTTTTCTTTCATAGCTTAGCTTTCAGACAATTAGTTTGAATCAAAGAGCTACAAACCCCTGAAGATCAGACCGTTTTACTTCTGCTGCTTGTTGGATGGGAGCAGGCGGGACAAAAAGCTCTCCCATTTCCTGGACTACGAGGAGGCTAGATGACAGCACTAATCTAGCCACACTTCCTCCTCTAGACTTGCCACTTTGAAGAGCCCTGTCTGTAAGATTAGGATATGGAGCCTGCTTCCTGAGGGGCTCTGTTATTACTGCAACTCCACCCTAACATATGCATACGGGGTGTAGCCCATTGCAAATAATCACACAGAGACACTATAATGTAAAGAGAAGCAAATAAAAAAAAACCCATATACCTTCTACCTACCTACCTACCTACCTTGGTTCTATTCTAACATTACTTCCACAAAGAGCCTTGCCTTTACAATCTTATCTCAGAGTTGCCTCAGAATTCCCTTCAGAGCTTCCAGGTTTGTTGTCACTGATACAAACAGGCTGCATTCCTCTGTTACTGGACGTATGACACTGGAGGTCTTGACCTGGCTCTTTTGGTTGCGATCTCTTTCCAATGGCTCATGTGTTCTCATGGGCAGTGGCTTCCTGTGATGTTTCCTGTAAAAAAAAAAAAAAAAAAAAACTGGCTTTCAGGGAAGGAGTTATCTACTATCTGTAATGTGAAATGGATGAGAGGGGCTAGAAAGCTGGAGAGCATAACAGATCGTAATGGCTTGTTTAGAAGATATTTAGACAAGCTGTGGGAAGATGCAGTGAATGTGATGTTAATTATAATGTATCATTCAAGAGAATGAGGCTCCTACACTGATTTGTGAAGATGGAAGCATTTTGTAGGACCACTTAAGTTAAGGTGACCAGATTTCTGAAATCTAATCTGAGGACATTTCCAGCTCGTAGTTAAAACTAGATACATATCATGAAAATAAAAATACGACATGGGGACAGTGATGCTTTTATCCATTCTTACATATTTATTAATATTCAAACAATAGGAATCAACTGTAAAATCCAGGAATTTGTCTCTCCTATATCTTAAGATTATTAAAATGAATCAATTGATTGTGTTTATAACTGCCTTCTGGTCATTCAGTCTTCTCTGTCTTCTTCCCTCTCATCTTCTTTTCTTTCTTGCTAACTTTGGCCTGTTCTCTGTTTTACTATTCTACATTAATTTTTCGTTAATTTTTCTCCCTTCGCTTGAACTGTTCTTTCCATCCGTGTTCCTATTTTCCTCCACTCTCATTCAATCTTCTTTCTAGCTATCTTCTAATCTTCTTCCTCTACTCTTCTGTCAATCTTACCCTAATCTAAAACAGGGACATGATAGAATCAAAATCCCTTCTAAACTCCTTTAATCTCATCATACATATTATGATGATTATGATGATGTTGATTATTATGTTGTGTTGTTGTTGTTTTTATCTCACATGATTAAATACTACAAGGTTTATCACCACAATATTTGGAGCTACAAGTAAAAACAAAATAATAAATGAACATTAAACATCATCATTCTCATGCCACTGTCACACCTTGACAATTTAGCCAGCATATGCCGACGTCACAGAAACTTCTAAAACTGAACTTTCTATGTATGTTTTCAATTTTAGCCGCATACATAGAAAATTCATAACGACTCGAGATCGTAGTGTAATGACAGCCTAACTTATGCATAACGCACAGCAGCATAATGCCCATGAAATGTCACAAGCCGGTGTCCTGAGGGGGGCGGTAATGTGCCCAGTGGTGCCCAGGCTGCATAAAAAGACTTGTTTGGTGGGTAGTAGCAGTAACACTAGCTACTGTTCACGGCCTGCCAAAAAAATAAAATTAAAAGTCGCAGCAGATTCAGCGTCATCTCTGCTAGGAAGTTTGAATAGTTGTGGGCCTGAACGAAGGGAGGATCCATCACACTCACCTTCACGCTCACCCTATAACTGCAGCAGAGTCAAATTAATCAGATCATGCTGATGCTGGAGGACAGCTAGCATGTATTCCCATCTCAGCCTTGCCATATCCTCCTTCTCTTCTGGAACAACTGAAGTCTGGAGAAGAACTGATGGTTTCCTCCTGTGAAGCCTTTTATAGAAAAACGCTGCCAATACCCCATTATACAGTAGCTGTAAGTTAGAAGCACATACAGCTGTAATCTGTAACAAGACAAATATACCTGCTCACTTCTATATAAGTTGGAGATTAGTTCTAGATAAGTTACGCATAAGTTGCTCTTAGGTTTTGAATAAGCTAGAAACCTAGACCCTTAGCCTTTAGATGCAAAACCCCATCATGGACCATAACATATTTTTGCAAAAATTTTGAACATAAATTCGCCAAATATAAGGGGAACATCGTAGTTGGTTTAAAGAAAGCATTTTGATGTTATTAGAATTTAATTTGTTGCAAGGATTTTACAGTTTGAAGAAATAGAAAATTACACCATATGCCAACCGTCACAAGGAAGTGCTAAATATACTGCATGCATCATTTCAGTTGTTAACATTGTGTTACTTCTTGAGCTCCTTGAGTTATTTACTGTCACAGGTAGGAGCTTCGGCCGGAGAGAAAGTGTTGGGGTTGGTATGATTTAAGGAGGGCCGGCCCTCGCACACTGAAATTAGGTCCAGCCCACCAAGCAATTGCCCGGGTATCACAGATTTCCAGTCCGAGCCTGGCCTATTTCATAGCTTTAAACGCAAGACAAGACTTCAATAAAACCTTGATTTAAAAATAAATACATTATCTTCTCTTCAAGGGGTAAGAATCACTACTCAAGATGTTTGTTGTCAGACAATAAACGTCCTCCACATGCTTGAGCAGACTATGCACATACATTGAGCTGTGCAGAGTCCACAAGCACATTTTAGCCTACAGAGTCGAGCATATCTCTTCCTACATTACTTATGACAACAGCTTTCATTCCCAACACTTCCAGGGCATCATTGGATGAGTTTGTACTGTAGCTATACCTGAAAAAGAGAATAAATGTAAATGGGCTCCCTACACAATTCCTTCTCCTACCCCTCAGAAGTGGAAGAAGAGAGGTGAGAGAGAAGCAAGATGCAGGGAGCAGCTGCTGCAGGGGTCTTTGTGATGGTTGCCCTGAGCAGTGTGTTGCTGGGGAGACTGGCCTGTTCCGGGTTAAAACATTTCAGTATGAATACGGCAAGTAGCACTTTTCTGTCAAGCAGTGTAATCCTTGCCCACACGTGACTACCCGGAGTCCGCCTCAAGTTTGCGCAGGCTGCTCAGACATTTGAGAAGCTATTCGCTCGAGTATGTGGGAGCCAAAGGGGCAAATTCCCACCTACCACGATTGGTCCCCTTTCAACAGACAAGAGTTTTTTCCTTCCTTTGGTCCAGAACTTTTGTGCAGAGGTACTGCACCAACTACACTAACTGTGGTGCAGATCTGACAACTCTTTTCAAGGTGGTCTCAGTCCACTTTTAAACAGCCTTTGGTCTGGCTTTAGGGGTAAATGCAACCCTGCTTCAGTCTGACCAATTTGCAGAGAGCATACATGTCATTGGACTTAGCCAGCACCCATAGAAGTAAGCATAAGATCAAATTCATGTGTATATTGCTGTCTGTTGCTGCCAGGATGCAGTGGACCAACCTCTGCTTGAACAACGCATGTTTAACCCTATAATGCCAAATGTATCGTATTTGATACATACGGTTTCTGAAATGTTTTGCATCTGACACCTTTTGCATAATTTAATGATAAAAACTTTGCTCAAAATCCTATTGTACACAATCAGACATACCTGATAACAGCCAGTAGAAGACTACACAAAAAATAATCTTGACTTATCACATAGTAATAAATTATTAATATCAAAAATGTATTTCTGTTTTTTCTTTTTACATATTTTGTTAAAAGGGCAAATAAGGAATTCAAACCAAAAAAAGTTATTTTTCTGTTTTGTTTTATTTTTGGATCAGGCTTTGAAGGGTTAACGGTCTTCCATAGAGGATACCCAGAGTTGTCTGTAATATTTTTCATTAAAATTGAAATTTTTCTTTATAAAATCCTCTCTAGAGGTTCCATAGGGGTTCTCAGAACCGAGCCTGCTTTATCTTGTTAAACATTTAGATTGTTAAAAAGATACCAAAGTTTTAAGATTGTTTTTAAATAAAGAAGGCAATAAGTCTTGTTAAAAGTACTGTAAAGATTAAAAAAGACAAACAAACACCAAACAGGTTACCTGGAAAAACTTTTTACAAAAACCAAATGTTTGCGAAATATGGATAAAGATGAAAGAAATGAAAGCAGAATCTGGATATTCAGTTCTGAATAAATGTGGTAACTGTAGCCCTCTAGGAGACCTGCCCTAAATCCTGTTGAGCGTCTTTGGAAGGAGTAGAAACATGCCGTCTGAAAAAGGCAGCTGAGACAACTGGAGCAGTTTGCTAAGGAAGCACCACATTACATTGAAATGTAATGTCTGACTTTCATTTCTTCATTTTACATTTTTCATTTATAACCTGTTGGATTCAAATTATTTCTGTGACCATTGTGCGTTTTTCTTTCACCAAACTCAGGCCACCAACTATTTTTTCACGTTTATATTCCGGTAAGTCACCTCATGAAACCCATCAATCCATTTTCCATCACGCTTATCCCAAGCAGGGTCGCGAGGGGTGCTGGTGCCTGTCTCTAGCTGTCAAGATGCAAGAGGCAAGGTTCACCCTGGACAGGTCGAAAGTACCTCATTAAATCCTTTAAAAATTTGTTTTTAATTGTTAAATAAGGTACAGAAAGAATGTTGCTTATCCAAAGCCTGTTAAGAAGCAGCTGGCAGCAAATCTTAAAATAGCGAATAAGCAATGAAACCCGGAGAGTTAAAGGAATAGTACACCCAAAACATGATTAGCCTTCATTTTCTACTCACCCCCATGCTGAACAACACCCTGGAGTACTTTTTTGATATCTCAAATGCATCTGGAGATCTGGGAGGCTTCTTGCTGTCTGCTGACATTCAAATAATGGAGGTCTATGGCGCCCGAGACAGAAAGTTCCATAAAAGTCCACAAAAAACGTGTCAATATTCCTCCATACTGCTCGTCCAATGTATTCCAAGTGTCCTGAGTGGGTAGCGTCCATAATTTACTCGAAATGAAGTCATTTAGAATGTTTTTAGAGCATAAACAGTAGTGTAAAGGATTTCCTGAAAGCGCGCACATGCGCGATCACGACGCTACGGAAGCCGGCAGACCAAACCAGATGAAAGTGCGCATTCAGCATCTGCTCTGCCGATAATGCAAGCGTAGAAGAAGAAATGTGCTGTTTACCTGTGCAAAGACAGAAACAACGAAAGAAAAATGTCTGAGGACTTCAGTGTTGAGGAAGAGCATGAGTTCTTTGCCGAGCTAATTGTCTGTTTAATGATAAACAAAAAAATAGAAATGTTTTTCTTTCTTTTTTTTTTTCCAAGACAAGGATATTAATCAAAATGTGGTTTTAGGATAGGTAAAAAAAAAAAGCTATGGACCATGTTTTATCCTAGCAACATCAAGCAGGATGGTGTGGAAAAATATATCACTGGAAAAACAGTTTTTGTTTTTTTTCCATTAAAATCAGGAAGACAGGATTTAATGGTTCAATGTTTTCATGTATAGGATTCAGGCCTCAGAGCATCACAGTGAGATAAAAAGATATCCCAATGAAGTAGCTCATGTGATCTCTGGTGTAAATGGGTCTAATAACCAACCCGGTGGTACAGTGAGTGAGGAAAATGTTCTCTTTAAAGGTCACTGTTAATTTTCAAGGAGTAACTTTTGTAAACTACTGGATCCATGAGGGCCAGATATTAGTAAGGAGAATTAGAAGTTACAAAGTCAACTATTCAGTTTTATCTGCTAGAACCGTGAAGAACATTCACAGAAAATAAGATTAACCGGAACACAAGTCATGAGATTCAGTTTTAAAAAAAGAAGAGAAAACAGTACAAGACTGATTTGCTTTTCTCTCCTTTACTGTATATTCCTTCTCTGCTTGTCCTGATGAACACAGTTTTACAGTAATAGTATCTCTGATTGAAGGAAACAACACATTAACAGTTTAAAACTTATCCAAACTTTCCTTTAAACATATAAAAAGAGTAACCAATTACCCCCATAAAACAAGGTAGCAATCACTCATATCTGTGGATCATAATAATGAAGGCTTCAGCTGGAAAGTTTGATCACATAAAGCAACAAGCTGAAACTTTGAGCTAAATGGATGATTCATGCTGCTGGGATGATGATCCCTGAAGGTTGTGTTACTGAGAGACAACGAGAAAAGTACTAAATTGAATATTAGTGCAGACTGTGTGCGGGGAAAATGGAGAGTTAACCTTTAGAGTGGTCTTACTTTGACATTATATAATGCTCTGTCTATGCCATGAATCTGATTAGTGTCCACATGTTTCGGCCCCTCTTCACTTTTACACACAGGGATGTCTTTGTCTGTGATAGACATTGTGGTTGTATTCTGCTCATTTCAAAAAATGTCTGAAAAGCCAGAAGCCATAATGAGTGGTCTACAGCGCTAGTCACAAGCATTCATTTTACTTGTTTTTTTGCAAATTGTATAAAGGCAAAAAAAGATTTAAAATGATGTGGTTTATTTTTCAATATAGCAAATAAGTCAATTGTCATGTATTATCATCATTTTATGTCTTCCGTCATCCTTTTTTATATTAGAGGTTGCCTTATCAATTATATCTAAGACCCAGACCTTCTAGCTGTTAGGTAACAGTGCTACAAACTGCACCAACATGCAGCCAAGAAAGAAACCGACCTTAGAAAAAGTAAACTGCCTGTGATTGGCTACTTTTCTTGAGACAGTCCTGCAGCTCTTCCTATCTTCATGCTTTGAGTTTGAAGGATGAATGAGTAAAAACCTCTTCTGTCCTCACATATTATCATATGAAATTGATTTAGACTTACACAGCAAAAACGGATCAAAATAATAAAAAATATGAGCAGCTAAATAAGCTGATTTGAAAGAAAAGGAGGAAAAGGAGTATTTATGCAGCTCCCTCTAGTGGTCCGGAGACCTTCCTGTTTTTTCAGAACTGGTTTGCATCTGTTTTTTCTATTTGTTTTGTGGTTGCAGCCATTTTTGTTTGCATTTGCTTTGTTGATTGCAGATTTTTGCTTCTATTTTTAGTTTGCAGTGTTTTACTGCTGCTTTTTTTACTTGGATGTGTCATAAATATTAAGAAGATGCAAACTGTCCCCCTTGAATCAACACTAAGTCACTTTTCAACCATGACAAAATACTTTGACATCTCTGTCATGGCCCGAGGGGTCTTTTTTGCTTTTACTGGCACTAAGCATCTTTGAGGAGGGCAGAAGTAACCCTGTCTCACTAAATAAATATGCAAGCTGCTTTATGGCATACATCACTTCTCCCTTACCCCATTTGTTATGAAGATGGAAGGCGTTGCAACTAAATTTCCCCGAGACTGTGGGTGTGTTTGTCGTCACAGATATCAGTATGTACAGTAGTCCACACACTACACAGATATTGCAATCTGTGCTTAAATGTCAACCAAACCCAATTGCACAGGGGAGATAAAACCTTTCAATAAACTAAACATACCCGCCACGTATCTGACTCCATAACCATTAAAACAACTATTTTCATTAATTTCAGGTGAAAATATTTACATACTTGTATTATATTAAACTGCACTTACAATATTCATCACTGTTCTTCACCATTTATCTTTTTTTCTCTGAAAGTGGAGCAGCCAGCTTGCTTGGACAGAATACACCGGACCCATCGTTTAAAACAGGCAAAAAGAAGGCTCCATTTGTCACCTCCATATTGAGGCGTCTTCCAATCTGAACAGGCCACAGTATAGTTTTATGGCACAATCGGCAGAGGAAGCTGGCCTTCTATGGATGCAACCACTGTATCCAAACACACCCTGTTTAATAGTGCAAATAATGCAGGGATGATAATCAGACAATGCAACACCTTCCTGCTGGGATCTATACTTGTGTTTACTGTGAAATTATCAAACTTATTTTATTAATCTATCATATTCCTGCAACAGAGCAATAATACAGTATCAAACCAAAGTCACATGTTTTAACAACATCATGTGTTATTGTTTTGCCACAGTTAGATCCATTACCTCATCGCAATTCAGCTTTCATACAGCCACTGGAAACAGAAATTTAGTTCATTCCAACTGCAGGTGACTGGGATATCTGCATTTTAGCACAAGATGTCCTGGTCCTGATGAGAAATATTGCCTTTTTTTTTTTTTTTTTTACTTTATTGATATCACGTTAGAGAAGTATACCTCTGCATTTAAACCAACTGCTTGAGGAGCAGTGGGCAGCCATTGTGTAGCGCCCAGGGAGCAGTGTGGGGTTAAGGTGAGGTTAGGCCGGCTTTCCCCAGGCAAATCAATATAACCTCTGTTCACTGGTGGAGCCAAAACTGAAAGAACTGCCCTAAATAAAATGAATGTGGAGGTTTTTTGCGAATTTTTGAAAAGAAAAGCCCCCCCCACTTTAAATGTACATGTTCAACCCTGTATCCACACTTGAGAGGGAACGCCTATAAAAAGCATGTGAGAGCATGCACGAGCCCATTTCTCCTTATACATGCTCTGTTTAAAAGTTGCTGTTTGTGTCGCTCATACAAGCTTACTTTCCAAAAGAAGATTTGTAATTTTGCCACTCTCAGACTCACCAAGTGAATATGGGGACGAGCACGCAGGACAACTTTACGTAAACATATCAACAGAATGATTAACAATTAGGAGGACCACATATTTTGATGATCCACCTGGAAAAAGAACATCCTCCACTATATATTTAAGTAGTTTAGTATATCCTCGAAAACACTTGAACCGAGTATCAGCTCCATGAACTGGAGCTAAGGCCTGACAAATGCCTTTTCAAAATCCCTGAACATGTACACCCAGGCAAACATTCCAGGGAGGAAATTTCATATGTGCACCCGATGAGGTGAAAAGAAGGGTTTTAAAGCTTACTGTACATCATCGTATTCAGCTCCTTTGTGGTGGACAATTCTGCAATTTGCCTAAAACTTGGGTCATCTTGGCTAAGATACAAGGTCTTTAATCCAGCCCTATTTCTTTGGTCCAGACCACTGTTAATAGACACATGGAGCATGTGGTTATAGTGTAGCTTGGTAAGGAACATTTAAACATATATTAATGGAGATATGTAAATATATGTGTGCAACTTTGATACTTGTTTGAAATAAAATTCTCAAGAAATGTAAGCTTTTGTACCAAATTCTTATATTGAAAATTCTTTAAAGAAATTGAATGGCTCATTCCCTGAACTTAACTGGGTACACATCCAGACAACTTGGTTTTAAGTAAAATAACTACAGATAATTATGAGTTTGATCAGTCTGTCAACAGCTACAATATCTACACTTCATCATTGTTTTAAAATGTCAGTTGTTTAATGTTCTCCATATTTTGTAATGGAGGAAATGGGATTTTGGAAAGTCCCTAACAGCCATGATCACATATTTTAGTTTGATATTTCCTGCAGTTAAACAGCTACGGTTTATGACCCTGAAGTCTGAAATATGTGTTAATCTGAAATACAGGAGAAATTAGTTAGAATGACAGCTACAGCTTATCAATGATAGGCTAAATATGAAATGTAATGTAATGACTTAGTCATGAATGTATGTAGGTGGGGGCAGTCAAAACCATATTACGCATTGTTTTAAATACTAACATTCAAAAACATAAGATATTTGGTAGACAGAAAGAGAAAGAAATTTCACATTGAATGCACTGGCCGTCTATTTGCTTGGATAGCAAGCATATAGTTATGCTAACTTAACAGCAAATTAGACTGTTTTTCTCTCTGTCTGTCTGTTAGACAGAAAAGTTAAGAGTAAAAAACTTTGCTGCAAACTGAACAGCATTAACTTTGCATGTATAAATAGACTTTCAAGACAAGCTCTAAGGAAATGACAGAGGAATGCTGGATCAGTATAGGTCAAAGGAGACGGAGGAAAGATAAAGATATGGCTACAGATTATGTAACAGAATATATAAACCTCTGGCACCAAGGCAGAATGCTAACAATAGCTTATTATGGGCATAATTATTCCCTCTGCTGAACAAACACACACACACACACACACACACACACACCCACACACACACACACACACACACACACACACACACACACACACACACACACACACTGTGTTACTGCTTCAAATATTCAACTTTGTACACCAGCTAGAATTTGCATTCTGTTCATATGCTAAGGATAAGACCCAGACTTTTTCCCACTCTCAGTATTTAAATACTGAATATCCAGATTTTGCTCCTCCACACATGGAGCTCCTGCATTCACAAAATAACTTCAAAACACAATTTATGTATCTGGACATAAACCTCTTTGACTACATTAAGGTATATATTCCTGGATTTAAATGCACATAGTTATGTGCATTCTCTGGCTTATTGACCTTCAATATAACAACTACTAAGGCCCACTACATAGTGGAGTAACTACACCACTAGAAATAGGATGCAACATGAATGTTCTCTGGTGGTGAGGTAAACTGGAGTAAAGCAGGACTCCTATTATGCTGAAGTGTGATTCTTTTTATATGATTTGTAGACCGGGTGTCTGCAACCTTCATAACCCAAATAAAAATCTTCCCTAATTCCTGCAACATAAAACTTTTTTAGAGCTGAAAATGTTACATGACCATTTTGAAAATGGGATTAAAATTGTTGCAATAGGAAATATGTAATTTCTAAGGAACCACTGCATCATTTGTGTTTTTATGATTAACACCTGTAGAATAAAACTTTACTCTAGCCTGGTTTACTGTAAAACGCAGAAAGAGTTAGCTTAAAAGATCAAACATTCATCCTAAGTACATTTTTATTCACTTAAAAGGTTTTCATGATAGCTCATAGGAGTTTCTTTAACAAGATCTTGTAGATGTTTATAGCTGTAAGCATAGACAGTTTGCTGTGAGGGTCTTGCTTACAGCAGGTCTGGAGATCCCTCTGACTGAGGACACTTCAAAATGGATGGTCCATAATGTTCTTTATTTTATTAAGATTTCTTCTAGATGACTTTGCAGAAAATGGGCACTGATGCCTTGCAGCAAGAAGGTTCCGGGTTCGATTCCCATCCCGGGGTCTTTCTGCATGGAGTTTGCATGTTCTCCCTGAGCATGCATGGGTTCTCTCCGGGTACTCCGACTTCCTCCCACAGTCCAAAAACATGACTGTTTGGTTAATTGGTTTCGCTATATTTACTTTGGTGTGTGTGTTTCTGTGAATGGTTATTTGTCTCAGTGTTGCCCTGCGATGGACTGGCAACCTGTCCAGGGAGTAACCCGCCTCTCGCCCGTGGATAGCTGGAGATAGGCACCAGCACCCCTCGCGACCCCGCTTGCACTGCATGAAAAGTGGGATTTTCGTCAATATGCGGCACTGTAGATTGTCGTGGACCTTCAGGTTAGTGGAAGTTTACGACAATTTGCAGGCTTCACCGAAAACTCCCGTAAATTGTCAGAAATTGACGTGGACTTTGTTAGGCAGTGTTCCCCCCATGCCTCCCCCCCATGGAATTCTAGGGGAGGCTTTAACATGTAAATGAACATGCTGTGAGCTATACAAATGCAAATCAGGGTTGTAGGGGGGGTTTTACTCCAAGTGACATTTTTCTAAAAGGTAAGAAAATCTCTGATACAAAGAGATGCGGCTCAGTATAGCCTCTTACATTTTAGCTTGAATTGATTTATTTAATTAAAGTATAGAGACCAAAACAGATCTTTAGCTGACAGAGCAATACATTTAGAGCAGTAATTATAAAAAAAAAAAAAATTGCATTTAAGATAAAAAATAAAATATTGTCTGTCAATATGCTCAATTCACAATAACTTAAGTGGAAAAGTTTCAAGAAATGAGTCTGAGATGATTCACTTTATAACATGGCGCATTATCCTGTTGGAAGTAGCCATCAGAAGATTGGTACACTGTGGTCATAAGGTCCGGCCAGGTCAAGATCCGCAATTGCAATCGCACCAAACAGGAAAAAGAACATCGACAAATTCCGGTTCGTCAAATTAAAATATAGCAGCAACAGATCGGTGACTAGAAATTATAGCACAATTCTTATATTTAAAAAAAAAGAAACTAACACCGTTTATTTAAATGATTGGATCCAAACTATTGGTTATTCACCAACGAGGAAGCAGGTTTCTCATCTCCATCAAAATATTTATTTTATACCGAGGGACTTAAACTTTAATCAAATCCATTCAAAAGAAACTTCTTATTACAGGAATGAAAAGAGATGTTTGGGAGAAGAGAACAAGTTCATTCAAAAAAAGCAGTTTTGAATTATCCTTATCCCCGTTACAAAAATCTACAAAAATATAAATATATATTTGGGCAGAAACTGAACATGTGCTGGATGATGGTGGGATTTTTTTAATATGTCATATTAAATTAAGCGCTCACAGGGTTCATACAGGAATGAGTGACTCTAATTTAATCCTATTAGAAATGATTTTAATGCCATCAACAAGAACCATGTACACAAGTTATTAGTGTACATGAAATATGAAGGAGCTGTAAGCAGAGTTCCATGACTCCTGTATGTATGTAAACACACACACACACATATATACGTATATATATATCCTCTAGCTTTTTCTCCGCCTGGAGCGATATAATATATCTGACGAAATTGTTTTTATAAGCATTTTTTATTAAAGAATTATAAATACTTCGATAAACATATTTAAATAATTTTAGTGCCAATTAAGGCCTTGATTTAAAAAAAATGAATGATTTTTCAATAATTTTTATTGATCCGCGGAAACCCTGGTTCATCTCGCGCATGCTCTGTACGATCTCCAAGAAACTCAGAGCGGAGCGGTCTGCAGCCACAGTGGAGGATGTATGCTTTGCTTTGTGCAGGCGGTCTGGAGCGGAGTATGTGGGATTTCGGGGTAAAACTCCTCTTGGACGCGATGGCGACTCTGCATCGAACAAGACGAACTCAAAGAAGAGATGGTAGCGGTAAATATATGTTCGATTACTGCCTGCTAGGCTAAAAGCAGCCTAGCCTAAGCTACGGCTAATAGCAGCCTAGCCTAAAGCTACCGCTAATAGTAGCCTAGCCTAAAGCTACGGCTAATGGTAGCCTTGCAAGAACAAGCTTTATTAAAGTGCATTTTTTGTGATTCACAGGAAGCAGTACGCCGTCTTCACAACTCGGAGACTAATTGCAGGCGCTATGAACCGGAGCAAGGGTAAGATTTAAAGAATATGCTTTCATTCTGCGGTAAAAGGCAATGGATACGGATAGATACCGATCATAGCTTTACATTTTGTTTTCACAGACTACTGTCGCCTCACAATGAGGCGGTGACCTCCTATTTGCTCGGAGCCATACAGCAAGTCCAGATTTGCACGATGTTGATAAAGACGACATTGTGTGTAAGTGACTTGTTTTAATGTTTTCTCCTTCCTTGTTACTGTGACTTGCGTTTGATTTTTTATTCATACCACTCTCATTTGATTGTTTTCCAGCTGCCTGTAAGACGTATTTTCAGACGGTACGCAGGAGCTTCAGATATACGCAGCCAGCCAACACGCTGCGTGCGGAAGCTGCCAAGCAATCTGCTCGGAGTCGGGCCAGAAGAAAGAGGGTAAGACTTTATTTGGTGACTATTTTTCAGGTGCATTGATAGATGTGTTGTGTCCATATGCAGTGCGCTGATTCATTGTTTTTTTTTTCAGCTGCTGAAAGCGAGGCAGAGTGTGCTAGCAGATGAGGAAGTGGAACTCTGGAAGTCCGCGACCTTCGGCCTCATGTCCGACGAAGAAGATGGCGTCGTTGGCGGTGTCTCTGGATGGATTGTACGGTCGCCGCCATTTCGTAGGCCGGATCTCACTGAACTCTGTGTTAAGCTGCAGTCCTGGTTAGAAGCGATGCCGAAGTACAGGGCCACGCACAGTAGGCGTCTGCACATCGGACCTGCCTCGGAGGGAATGCTGCCAGTTACCTCCAACCCCGAGGAGGCAAACGGACCGTTTACGGACTTTTAATTTTTAGAAACGCATGTGTTTGGATACGCGTTGTATATAGTTGTGTGTGTTTTAATAAAGCTTTTTCTTTGCATAAACAGCTTCCTGGCAAATGTTCATTTCCTGTATAAATTCATTCATGTCCTTGATGGTAGCATAATAATTGTGTAGTAGTGTAGGATAACATAAATACACAGCATATGAATGAATAAATATATGAATGAATAAATATATGAATGAATAAATATATATGAATAAATATATATATGTACATTTATATGTAAATATATATATATGCCAACCAATCACGAGCGACTTTACTTGTTTAAAAAGAAGTGGTTCCGTCCAATACTCAGTAAGAAAATTAAAGCCTGGCGTGGCCACGTGTGGTTTTGCTGCCAATCACGAGCGATTTTACTTGTTTGAGAATAGTGGTTTCAGCCAATACTGAGTAGGTTATTCAAGCCAGACCTGGCCAGCCGCGCGGGTTTGCTGCATTCATATGCTAATTAGGACCATTAGTACAGCTGATCGCTCTCCACATACGTCAGAGTCTGTTTCCGACAATTTGTGGCATGACAAACGCGGACAAGCACGGGTTGCAAATTGTCGGAAACTGACGAAAATCAGGCAGATCTGCGGGAGTTTACGGGGGTTTACGGGGACGAAAATCTCACTTTTCATGCAGTGTTGGGATAAGCGTGACCGAAAAATGGATGGATGGAGTTCGCAGAAAGTATCTCACCCTTTTAGTAAGCTTTTTCAACTTCTTTCTCTGGTAGAAAGGCTAACAAAATCTTGAAACATTTGCAGTGTAGTAAAGAGTGAGGTGTGATTAAAATAACCTCCTAATGCCACAGAGGCATTTGGATACAATATGTTTAATTCACAACAACTGGGTTGATGACATTACATGCAGTCTTTGCAACAGAAGATGATGAAAAGTAAACAGCTGCCTGGATACCACTGGTTAGCTCTTTGGGTAAATAACATGGACCTAAACCTACTCCCAGCAATTTAAAATATGTGGTTCAGGGATGAAATTTCACAGGATAACACCACTAGTTGTCTATAAGCTCTGCAAACCTTACGTTGGTTTTGTCGCTCTTCTTTTAATTCTCTGTCTGCTCCTATGTTCAGGCATATGATCATGTAGTTTAAGTGAAACGTGATACTTCATTCTTAAAATCCTGGCTGGCTCCTTGCAAGTGTTTGGGCTTCATCTAACCTTTTTGCTGTTTATCTCACATTTCCCATAATAACTGATACAGGACATGGCTTAAATTTCTTTCGTCTCTCTCTCCTCTTTTCTCTTGCTCTCCCTCCTTTGCTCCTCCTTTTTTAACTCATCCTTGACTTGGGAATATAGTTGAAGTATTATTTCAGTTTTTGAGATGTTAATCAGCTGCTGAAACTAAGAATTCTTCCAGTTACACAGCATCCACCACCAAAGGAGAAGATTATGTTGGTTGCCTTGACTTATATGTACAACTTTTGAAGCTGTTCAAAGAAATATAATCAGAAAATTGAAAATATGGAATGGAAAATTGAATGAGTTACTGAAAATTGCATAATTATGCATCCATTTATCCATTTATATTCCTTCAAGGTTAGCCCTACTGGGGTCGTGAGGGGTGCTGGTGCCTATCTCCAGCTGTCAGTGGGCGAGAGGCGGGATACACCCTGGACAGGTCGCCAGTTTACAACACGGCAACACATGCACAAACAGGACAAACAACCATTCACACACACACTCTTACCTAAGGAGAATTTAGAGAGGCAAATCATGTTGTTCTCATGACTGTGGGAGGGAGCCGGAGTACCCGGAGAGAACCCATGCATGCTCAGGGAGAACATGAAAACTCCAAGCAGAAAGACCGCAGGCTGGGAATTGAGCCCGGAACATTCTTGCTGCCACGCTGCAGTACTACCCACTGCGCCACTGAGCAGCCCACAATTATACATTTTAATCATATTTATTTATGAATTTTATTAAAAGTGCAGATAAGAAAAAAGCATAAAAAAAAGTGGAATGTGGCCAAAACAATTGTCAACATAGACACAAGGCCACTATTTGGTTTACAACTTTCTTGATCTTTTAAGACAGTTTTAAAAAATCATCCTTGCATCCCTACACTCTGCAATAATAGCTTCTTTTTTTTTCTTTTTTTATTCAGTGATGTCCTCTGTGCTTCCATTATCTTTGACCGCCGCATTACCGCTCTCTGGGGAGATGGTCAATCTGGTAAACACAAGCCCCTGCAGGAACAGTGACGTCATCACAGCATTTCCTCCCCATCCATCCTTTTCCTTTGGAACTTGAGTCAAAGCTGGATGTCATAATTATCATTTTGCTCAAGTCATTTCACAGCCATGAGGAACGACCCCTGCAGACAGTAAACAAACAAGCTGATCGCATCATCTCCCAACCGCAAATAGTAATTACTGCGGTTATAGTTTTTCCTCCATTTCCTGCAAATAAGTCAAGTGCTTGAACTGTTCAAAAGACTGATTAATAAATGTCTTTATCTAAGTTACTCTATTACTTATTTTTTCATGTGCGTCCAAAAACCCTTGGGAAAGGTGAGTAAACACGGAAAGGGGAGAGAAAAAACGGACCAAGTCAACTGTTTAGATATTTGGAACAGCTCTAATTGGCTATGAAAAGCCTCTTGGTATGCAGTAGAACAATGGGGGCATTGAAATTATAGAACAATATGAACCAGCTGCATACTGGAAAAACAAAGATTGATCAAGGGCTAAAAAACTTTTTACATGAGCTAATGAAACATTTTTGCCACCCCCCACAGTGAAAACCATGCAACACACAGGATTTTAGCTGTCTCTTTCCCATGAAGCTGCCAGGGGGGTCCATGTTGGAGATCCAGGCCCAAAAATGCCCAGATCTCCAGAATGATCAACTCATGATGTTGACTTTTCAGAGCTGCTGCAAAACAGACTTTTTGCAACACATTTCTCTTGAGTTTCAGAACTTAAAGAGCCAGACTGGATGAGAAGGCCTTCTAAGGATCCCTTGGTGTGAGGCACATGGACAATGAAAACCCCTGGTTGCAAGAACGCATGCCTGCTAAGTTACTGCTGGATGAAACTCAGGCCTTCCAAATGGACATGGACAAAAGCTTTGCAAGTCTGGCACAATTAGGGACAGAACAAACAATATGCCTTTTGATGATTTTGATCATTTCATGTTTTTGATGGGTAAAGACAAAGCTAACAGGATGGACTGCATGCTATTCTATGCTACACTAATATGGTTTCAGCTGTTGTTAAAGCTTGGAAAAGCTTTATTTCACTAAGGGTTTAAACACTGATATAACATTAGTGTTCATGTGTTCCTCAGATTCTCATTACATTTCGATTACCAAGTATGGCCAAGAGTCATTTAGTGGAATCCCGATGTCTATTCGCTGCTAGCTATTTCAAGGAGGTTAAAGAATCATTAACTAAAGGTTTTTGGTTCCTGATTAAGCAAATCATTTAATAAAACATTATTTGGCCAAATAATGTTTTATTCACCTCATGGAATTGCATTGTGAATGGGTCTGAAAACATTCCAATTTCTCTAAATTAGTAAAAAGCTAATTTGATCAGATCCCAAATTCTTCCAGATAAACTTTGGTTTCAAACACAGAATCCATCATAAACTGTAATATGGTTTTCAACCGTTTTCCCCTTCCTCTTTGTACATAGTAGTTAGTTTAGTTGAGTTTCACTAGTTTTAGTTATGAGTGTTAAACTGAAATATGTTTGACTTGGAGCTGAATGATTTTTGTTAATAAAATCTTATATTTTGAACAGAAGTTGTGGTGAATTTATTCCATGTATGTGCAGAATTATCTGTTTGACCATGATTAGAGCTTGAATCATTCTTTCATTTATTGTTCTAACGCACAGCTAGTAGGGCTGTGTGTCATAAACAATATATAACAGACGAAATAATATCTGATTAAGTGAGATATTTTCTACGCCATACTGGGGAGGGCAATAAACGTCCTAAAGTATCAAAAAATATGAATTCCCAGCTGGCTGGGAATTGAATACAACAGTTATTCACAACATAAATATGGCATCCGACCTGGATTAAAATTGAATATAATATAAAATCACAACATTTGCAACAAGAAAATGAGAGATAGCAAACATCCAGTCTGATAAGCAGATTATCTTTCAGGAAGCTCCTGACAGATGACGGATAAGGCCATGCAATCAGAGTTCCATTCTTCAAAATATAGAAAGATTTAAACTACTCAAATTACAGCATGCATTTTCCTTATACTCTCACCTTAAAGAAAAAGTGCTGATGCATAAACTTCTATATTTTGTAAAACAAATTGTGTCACGAGACTCATAAAATTGTGGGAGTCCAGTTTCAGAATCAAAGAAGGTTTTGAACACCCTGCACACATGTGCGGTCACCTCTCGCTCTCACATTGTTTTAGTTTTGCTTTTTTTGGCTGCAGTGCATATGGATGCTGCTGCCTTTAGGATATGATGTCAGGTAGCACCTGCTGTTTTACGCACCAAGTTGGGGAGTTAGCTAATAGGTTCACGACCTGCTCCAGCTTTGACGTGAAAGGGTCTGGATGCTAAGTCTCTTTAGTACATGCATTCAGTGTGTGGAATGTGGCAACACACAGATGCTTGCACAATACTACAGCTAGACTGCCCAGTAATCACAGGAAACTGGTAGCAGGAGTGCTTTGATTCCATCAGGAAACACCCTCCATTGTTTTCTATGCTGTTTTATTCCTGGCCTCACATTAAAATGCCATTTTAGGGAGTTCTCCTGGGTTATAAAGCATCTGCCCCCATGTTGATGTGCTTAATATTTTTGGCCTGATGCAAAAGATTCTGAAAGCTGTCAAACAGTTATATATTTTTATAAAACAAATAATCAGTTAAAGAAAAAATCAAACACAGGATAAAGCGGCTCTATGATCACTTCATCATCCTTAGGCCCCAGTCTAACGAGTTCTTTACCAGGTATTGATGTAAACTTGAAAAACTTGTGATCTCGTACTAATTTTTATCCTCTTTCTCACGTAAACGTTATTTGTCCATTTAAAAGTTGCATCAAGTATATTGAGCTCATTTAAAGAACAAATGTCAGTTCACTAACCACTGACGTCTCTTGCTGTAAATACCAGGTTTATAACAAATTAAATAAAAGCACATTCTGTTTTGTTTATTTAGAAATGTAACATTCTCTTTTATTCATTAGCTATATTTTTTTCATTTGCATGAGGTTGTTTTATATTTACAGACTGTTGGTTTCCACACTAATGGGAAATTATTTTATGTATTTTAGGTGTTTATTTGATATATTGCTACTCTTTTATGTCAATCAATCTATCTATCTATCTATCTATCTATCTATCTATCTATCTATCTATCTATCTATCTATCTATCTATGGAATGTTTGGGGCTGTATTAGTATAATTAGTATACTACAGTATAAATGGTTATGCCATGTTGTTTGATGTTTGTTACAAACAGATGTTGGGGACGCATGTTGCCAGTCATATAAATGATTGGTCAATCTTTGCCTAACAGCTGAAACTTCAAATATTTATATTAGGGTGTTCTCAGCTACAAAGCCCTTTCAAGCAAATAAGCCACTTATGGTTAACTCTAAATGTTAACGACCAGAAGTCGCAATGATTTGAATGGATTGATTTGACTGGACAAAAATGCATGTAGGGGATGGAGAGGTTCTCCATCTGGCTTGCAGAAGAGAAATATGAGGTCAGTAGCCTGAGCTTTTTTTTTTTTTAAAGATATGCTAACAAAATTTTTAAGAAGCTAATGTAGATTTATGAAAAATGGTCCACATGTTGCACATATAAACTCACTATTTAGTTACTTTTTCTGGAAATATAATTTTCTGATGGTAGACCAATCGAACAATGTATAAAGATGGCCATATAATTAAGCTAAACCATGCCACCAGGACTTCTATTTTGTATATTAAATGTTAAAGCATTTATCCACGCCCAAAAACATGCACACACACACACACACACACACACACACACACACACTTGAAAGAAATTAGGGTGAGGCATTATGTGAGATAAACGTAATGGTAAAAAGCTCTCAATATGAAACTATAACTTGACATAATGTCAAATACCAAAATCATGAAAGAGAGAGAATGATAAAAACAAAAATAAGAAGAAGAAAGAATGACAAGTGGAGCGGAGGACATGAGGGACAACAAGAAGATTTGAAAAAGGCAATTAGGTGGAGACAAAATTAAAGGGGGGCAAAGTGATTTAGGAAATATAATCAGGAAGGAACCAAAGGAGTGGTGGAAGAATATGGTGATGTCTATTCGCTTGTTGAATTGAGATTGCAATATAAATTTTGTGACATTAAATTATACAATGTGTTTGTTAAAATTACAGTTACAGTAATAAGACATAATTTGGCCTGTTTTCAATTGACGGTGGCGAAATGGGTCACAGTAAATCAGCTAATGTTTCAAAGTTTATAAAAGTTTTTAAATATATTTAATTACATCAATTTTATACAGAAATAAAAAAAAATGCAAACAAGCCACAAGAATATTTTAACAATAAACCAAACATCCCTCTGACATATATGAGTTATTTTTCATGCCTTTGCAATCATCAGGTAATAACAAGTAACATCCTCTTTATGAAAAGAAAGAAACATATTTTGACACATCCATGTTTTACTAGTGCTTGGAATAAGAACCTGTGAAAATATGTGGCTGGGTGGTTCTAGATATGGTCCACCAGGGGCTAGAACTGGCCCTGGCCCTTGTTATGGTCCTCTAATGGCCCCTGTATGAAAAGTACACCCTGCAAAAGTTAAATATAAGAGAACCTTTTTATTAAAATTATATTTTTTTTGTTGATATAAGTGGGTGGGTGAGAGAATTTGTTGATGGAAGTTGTTAATTTTTAATTTAAAATTGGACAAAACAACTCATTTATTTTATTCTAAGAGCAACATGCTTATTCCATTGATACATAATTTTATTTTCCTGCTCAAATAAAAGGCAAATAAATTTTTTTTTCTATAGATCAGTTCTTTTGTTATAGTGCAGTAAAATTATGTATAAAAATCATGTCACTTATGATGATATGAACTAATAAAAGAGACCATAACTAATTTTCCATTGTACCAATTTAATATTTAGCTTTTAAAGTTCAATTTAACAATTGATTCATGTTGCAGTCAGCTTTAGGCCTCAGGTATATACAGTTTTCATCTGTTAAATCAGGGATCTGCAATCTTGGCTAATCGATGGACTCTTTTGGCACTGTTTTGATGTGGTGTTTGTTTGTTCTTCCTTTTTTCTGTGCCCCATGAAAAACCACAGGCCACACCCTGACACCCCCATGGTAAATTTAGTCTAGAAACTCCAATGTGCTATTTCTAAGGTAAATTTGATGAATGTATTTATTTTTCAAATAAAGAAATTGTAAAACATGGCAACCGATTGAACATCAATATCAGTGTGTACACCAGCCCAACCCGTCCCCCAAGTTTACATGACTTGTCTCATCAAGTAATCATGTTAAGACTGGACTTACTTGATGAGATGACTGGAATCTGATGTGCTATTGCTTGGTTGGAAAGAAAACCTGCAGCCACACGGTCCTTTCTGGAACCGGTTTGAGACGCCTGGATTAAGTAGTTTTTTCCTAAAGAACTCTTAGTTCCTAAACTCATGTAGGCTGAAGAGTGTCTGGTGTCTCATGCAGGAAAACATGATCTATAGGGGTGAAATGGGAGGTCTTGTTTTGACACCGTAAGATATCTCACTTTGTTCTTGCTTATCTCCCCATTCTGAAGCTAAACCCCTACATGTTGTTGTGATGTCTACACATATGATAGCTAGACTTTGAAGAAGGAAGCAGCAGGTTCCTTCATCCCTAAAAGCTATGCTTAGCACCTATTGTTGCTGCTAAGCTCTTTGAATTACACTGACAGCCAATCAAATTTTTTCGTAGAGAAAAAAGAAACCATAGAACCTAAGGAATGAAAAAACTGAATCGGACACCTTGTAGGACATTGTATGGCAGTTTATCGAGCTAATATATGATCATTGTTTTTGTTAAAACCAAGTCGGACAGGGACTGAATGCCCGATTTCCAAATTTAGATTTAATTTGACCTCAGACTTAAATGTAATCTCAGAGGGTTTTATATGACTAACATAGCAAAATTTTGAGTGCATTTCTGTTCAGCCCCTCTACTCATATACCCCTTACAACAATCTAGAACAATCAAGTAATTTCTGCAGAAGTTATTTAATTAACAAATACAGTGAGACTGTTTTCCATCAAGTTGTCCTGTGAAGGCCTCAGAGGTGTGTTGGAGAACATTAGTGAACAAAAAGCATCAAGAGGATCAAAGAACACTGCACGCAGGTCAGGGAGAGAGTTATAGAAAGGTTTTAGTTGGGTTCTACTTATTATTCAAATTTAAATCCCAATACAATTTATTTATAATGGGCCAATTCATAACGCATGTCACTTCAAAGCCCTTTACAGAGACTAGAAAATATTTTCTATCAGAGGAAAACCGGCTGATATTATCCTGGCATCTACTCATGGATGAGCTTGTGGCAACAGTAGGGATTTGCTTGCATTATGTCATTGACTCTACAGCAATCCCTCTCCCAAGTGCATGCTGTAGGTCAGGGATGTCAAACTGGTTCCAGAAAGGGCCGTGTGGCTGCAGGTTTTCTTTCCAACCAAGCAATAGCACACCAGACTCCATTCATCTCATCAAGTGAGTTTAGTATTAGCCTGATGACTTGACGATTGACTGGAGTCTGGTGTGCTATTGCTTGGTTGGAAAGAAAACCTGCAGCCACATGGCCCTTTCTAGAGCCAGTTTGACACCCCTGCTATAGGTCTTGGCCGGAGGGAGCCGGCAGAACCACATCATTTACAAAAATCAGGGGCAAGATCCAATGGTCTCAGGAACCAGATCCCTTCTTGTCCTTGGCTGTGCCAAGAAAACTTGTCCCTAATTGTTATGAAGAGGACCGATGACAGAGGACAGCCCTGGCAGAATCCAACATGCATTGGAAACAGGTTAGAACCCTGCAGAGGGTATAGAGCTGGTGCACTGTTCCACGGCCGGGATGAAGACAACACTGCTCCTCCTAACGCCGAGGTTTGTCCATCAGCCAGACACTCCAGCACCCTAGCATAGGACTTGCTGGTCGGGCTGAGGAGTCTGAATCCCCTATACTTGGAAAACACCCTTTGGTCCCTTTTCTTATGCAGGGGATCCACCACCCCAGTGGTGTCCTTCCAGGGGCACTGTTCCGGAGCACAATGTGAGAACTGCAGAGATGATCATCGGGGCTCCTCTTCCCTCCATAAAAAGACATTTCATCCCAGCACTGCGTGCTCCAAGCCCGTAACACCATCGATGACCCCTCACACCCCCACCATGGACTGTTCTTCTTGCTGCCCTCTGGGAAGAGGCTTCTTAGGCATCTGCATCTGCAACAGCTTCTAAAAGGTTGGACCCCTGAATCCTGCTTTTAAAAATGTATTTGTCTCTCACCAATTTAGTAATTTAGGCCATAGCCTGAATTACTAAATTTAGGCCATTTTTCAAACAAATAAACGTGTCTCTGTTCATTTCACTCAGGAGAATTAATCCAGCCTGAGTGATAAATCGTGAGTTAAAATACAGTGGTACTTTTATTAGCTACAATCAGACAGTATTATATTTAATAACTAAACACAACAAAGATAAGCAAAAAAAAAAAAAGAGGGAAGAGGGGTTTAAAAGTCTGATCAAAGTCTGAGGGATTTCCTTTAAAAATAGCAGATAAAATTTGAATAAACCTTGACGCAGAGATGTTAACTGTATTCAAAACAGTGAAGTTTCATTTAGTGTATGGAGAAGAATGAATAATTACTCAAGAATGTACTAAACTACAATGAGGCTGAAAGACCCGTTACCTTAGCTAGAAAGCTTATTTCAAATAAAAGACAAACACGACTATCTATTAGCTGGTCACAGCAGAAATAAGGGAGAAAGGGCGGGTGAGCTGCTTTATATAACTCCACCCACCTCCTCCCTCTCCCTTTAGCTAAGTAGGTTTACATTCATTAAAAATAAAAAGCAGAATGGTTTTAGACAATTAAGAAATATATTTATTTTAAAAAACCCTTATGACGAGGACTAAAACGAGGCACGTGACGTCGCCTGGTACGGCGGAGCCGGGACCCCACCCTGGAGCCAGGCCTGGGGTTGGGGTTCCTCGGCGAGTGCCTGGTGGTCGGGTTCTTCCTCGCGGGACCCGGCCGGGCCCAGCCCGAAGGAGCGACGTGAGGCCATCCCCCAGTGGGCCCACCACTTGCAAGGGGAACCATGAGGGACCGGTGCAAAGGGGATTGGGCGGCAGCCAGAGGCGGAGACCTCGGCGACCTGATCCGCAGGCGCTTAGACTGGCTCTGGGGACGTGGAATGTCACCTCACTGGCGGGGAAGGAGCCCGAGCTTGTGCGGGAGGTGGAGCGATACCAGCTAGAAATAGTTGGGCTCGCCTCTACACACAGCCAGGGCTCTGGAACCCAGCTCCTTGAGAGAGGCTGGACTCTCTTCTACTCTGGAGTGACCCGCGGGGAGAGGCGGAGGGCGGGGGTGGGGCTGCTTGTCTCCCCCCAGCTCAGCCGTCTCGTGTTGGAGTTCACCCCGGTAGACGAGAGGGTCGCATCCCTTCGCCTTCGGGTTGAAGGGAGGACTCTGACAGTTGTTTCGGCCTATGGGCCGAACGGCAGTATGGAGTATCAGGCCTTCTTAATATCCATGGGGAGGGTGTTAGAAAGCGCCCCACCCGGGGATTCCATCATTCTGCTGGGAGACTTCAACGCCCACGTGGGAAACGACAGTGACCCCTGGAGGGGCGTGATCGGGAGGAACGGGCCCCCAGCTCTGAACCCGAGTGGTGTCTCATTATTGGACTTCTGTGCAAGTCACGGATTGTCCATAATGAACACCATGTTCTGGCATAAGGATGTCCATCGGTGCACTTGGCACCAGGCCACCTTAGGCCGAAGGTCGATGATTGACTTTGTAGTCGTATCTTCTGATCTTCGGCCGCATGTCTTGGACACTCGGGTGAAGAGAGGGGCGGAGCTGTCCACCGACCACCACCTGGTGGTGAGCTGGATACGCTGGAAGAGGAGGAAGCCTGAAAGAATCGGCAGGCCCAGACGTGTAGTGAGGGTCTGCTGGGAACGTCTGGTGGAGCCCTCGGTCAGGGACGTGTTCAACTCCCACCTCTGGGAGAGCTTCTCTCAGGTTCCGAGGGAGGTTGGAGACATGGAGTCCGAATTGGCTGTGTTCTCTGCCTCTATTGTCGATGCAGCTGCCCGTAGCTGTGGCCGTAAGGTTTGCGGTGCCTGTCGTGGTGGCAATCACCGAACTCGGTGGTGGACACCGATAGTAAGGGATGCTGTCAAGCTGAAGAAGGAGTCCTATCGAGCCTGGCTGGCTTGTGGGACTCCTGAAGCAGCAAGCAGGTACCGTGAGGCCAAGCATGTCGCGGCCCAGGCAGTTGCAGAGGCAAAATCTCGGGGCTGGGAGGAGTTCGGAGAGGCCATGGAAAAAGACTATCGGTTGGCCTCAAAGCAATTCTGGCAAACCGTCCGGCGCCTCCGGAGGGGAAAGCAGTGCTACACTAACACTGTTTTCAGTGGGAGTGGGGAGCTGCTGACCTTGAAGGAGGATATTGTCGGGCAGTGGAAGGAATACTTTGAGGATCTCCTCAACCCGACAGACACGCCTTCCGTGGGGGAAGAAGAGACAAGGTGCTTGGGGCTGGATTCGTTCATCACCAAGGCTGAAGTCACCGAGGTAGTCAAAAAACTCCACGGTGGCAAGGCTTCGGGGGTGGACGAGATGAGTATCTCAGAGCTCTGGATGTTGTCGGGCTGTCATGGTTGACACGCCTCTTCAACATCGCGTGGAGGTCGGGGACAGTCCCCCTGGATTGGCAGACTGGGGTAGTGGTTCCCCTCCACAAGAAGGGGGACCGGAGGGTGTGTTCCAACTATCGGGGAATCACACTTCTCAGCCTCCCCGGAAAGGCCCATGCCAGGGTGCTGGAGAGGAGAGTCCGGCTGATTGTCGAACCTCGGCTGCAGGAGGAGCAGTGTGTTTTTCGTCCTGGCCGTGGAACGGTGGACCAGCTCTACACCCTCTGCTGGGTGCTTGATGGTTCACGGGAGTTTGCCCAACCAGTCCACATGTGTTTAGTGGACTTGGAAAAAGCATTTGACCGTGTCCCTCGTGCTGCCCTGGGGGGTGCCCCAGGAGTATGGAGTCGGGGGCCCTTTATTAGGGGCCATCCTGTTCATAACTTTTATGGACAGATTTCTAGGCGCAGCCAAGGACCGGAGGGGGTCTGGTTTGGGGAAAAGCGGATCTCGTCCCTGCTGTTTGCGGTTGACGTAGTTCTGCTGGCTCCCTCCTGCCAAGACCTACAGCGTGCGCTGGGGCGGTTCGCAGCCGAGTGTGAAGCGGCCGGGATGAGAATCAGCTCCTCCAAATCCGAGGCCATGGTTCTCGACCGGAAAAAGGTGGCTTGTCCCCTTCAGGTTGGAGGAGAGTCCTTGCCTCAAGTGGAGGAGTTCAAATATCTTGGGGTCCTGTTCACGAGTGAGGGAAGAATGGAGCGGGAGATCGATAGACGGATCGGTGCGGCTGCTGCAATAATGCGGACGTTGCACCAGTCTGTCGTGGTGAAGAGAGAGTTGAGCGAAAAGGCAAAGCTCTCAATTTAGCGTTCGGTCTACGTTCCTACCCTCACCTATGGTCATGAAATCTGGATCATGACCGAAAGAACGAGATCCCGTATACAAGCGGCTGAAATGAGCTTTCTCCGCAGGGTGGTTGGGCTCTCCCTTAGAGATAGGGTGAGGAGCTCGGTCATTCCAGGCACGTCCCACCGGGAGGAGGCCCAGGGGACGACCCAGGACACGCTGGAGTGACTATGTCTCTCGGCTGGCTTGGGAGCGCCTAGGGCTTCCCCCCAACAGAGCTGGAGGAGGTGTCTGCAGAGAGGGAAGTCTGGGAGTCTCTGCTTAGTCTGCTGCCCCTGCGACCCGGTTCCGGATAAAGCGGGAGACGACGAGTACGAGTACGAGATTTATTTTAAAAGAATTTAGAAGGAAGTTATTCCTCGCTTATTCTAAAAAAAATATGCATATGTATGTGTTTTCAGTGTGTATGAAAAACTTTGATTGTACTGATTATTGCTTGTCGGGGTTATTGTCATAGCCAATAGCAAGCACCAATTCATAGCAAAGGTTTAGATAAAGGTCAATGCGGTTAAGGTTAGAAAATATCTCATGGTTAGGGCTATAACAAAATGGACAATGATTAGGGATGGTTAAGTTAGAATGATTAAGGTAAAGAAGCCGAAAGGAAGCTGAACAACAGGTTAGGGGCAGGACTAGTGTTAGAGTTGTGTGACAATCACACAAAAAAGGCAAACCGCCAATCAAGAGCCCTAATAATGCAAAATTGGAGAATAGAAATAGAATGAAGAAGGGAGTGATAAAGTGGTCCATATAGTTTTATAGTTTTTATGGAACTTCCGTGCCCTCTTTCTCCGAGGTCTACATGCATGCAGATTTGGTCATCTTAATCTTAATCGTATAAGATGTAGTTTAAATAGGAACTTTTTTATTATTATTATATTATTATATTATATAATATTATATTGATATATTATAAAAAGTAATCTGCATTATATGCAGTTTTTAAACTGAAAGTATTTAGTCCTAGTTTATGTTTTTTTATAGTAATTCTTTCCAGTTTAGGAGTGAAATAGATTTTAATTGTGTATTCGTGTCCATCAGCAGCATTTGCAGTGGACTGATAACAAGTTTTCCTGATTTTTTATAAATCTTCATTGAACCATGCAGTCCATATTTACATCTATGGTATACTGCAACAATGATGTATTGCTTCAACAGCAACGTTTCCCTTATTACTCTTCTTACTTGGTGTAAGTTGCCAGGGTTCCCTCTTCCGTCGACTGGGCACTGTATAGTACCTTGGTGTATTATTTTGCAAAGAGACCATGCTAATTTTTTTTCAGCAGCAAAGATCAAGATTATATTTCAGCCCAAGGCTTTGGAGTGGCCACAGATCTTGGGAGAGTAAATCTTTGGGTCCACAGGGGGAGAGCTAAATAAGTAAACCACCGAGCGGTTCTCCTTTAAATCCTATTGAATGGCAGAAAGAAGTGAGAAACTCTACCAGACATAAAAGAAGGAGCCTCGGTTTAATTCAATTCAATTCAGTTTATTTATATAGCGCCAAATTCACAACACATGTCATCTCAAGGCACTTTACAGTTCAACCAGATCAAATTGATACAAAGTTTTCTATCTAAGGAAAACCAGTTGATTGCATTGACTCATTGACTCAAATACAATCCCCCACTTTTTATTGTGCATTGTTTACACTCAATGCTCTGGGATCCAAGCCTCACACACCAGTCCTTAACAAGAACTCAGAGATTTTTAGCTTTGTGCTGTATTAGTTGAACCTGAGCAGTGCAAGCAAGCCATAAAATAATGTAATCTGTATTTAGCAGCGTTGGTTCCAGAGCAAGGTTTGAGGATGCTTGACATTCCTTCCCCACAAAGAGCACGAAAGTTTAAACAATTTACCCATTTATTTAAGTTTGTGTTCTAATTTCTCATTAAAACATGCATGTCATGAAACTAATCCTTTTCTAGTACATTTAGTCTCATTGATCTGAAGAGGCCTGAAAGCTGCCCTTTTCAGATTTTACTCACTTTACTAAATTTGCATCCCTTAAAGGATCACATCTTTCTTGAGGTAGAAACGACAGGGGCGGACCAAGAAGGGAGGCTAGGGGTGGACATGGCCAACTATCATCTGATTTGTTTTTCCTGTAGCAATATAATTCACATCTGTACAAGCAATTCCCCTCTAAACCAGAGGATGGCAACAGTGATACTCTTAGGTGAAATGTCATAATTAACTAGATTTATCTGTTGTTCATATATTAATCATAAACTGACAACAAAATTACAGTAATGAATTAACTTCTACATAATAATTGAACTTAATTAAGAACTTTACATCTGCATTTAACCCATCCCCCTGGGGAGCAGTGGGCTGCCACCCGGGTGGGCGGTGTGGGATTAAGTGTCTTTCCCTGGGAGCCAGAGTGCAGGCTATGGGGATCGAACCAGGTACTTGCAACCTTTTCAAATCACAAACCCATTGCTTTATCCATTAGACCAACATTCCCCCATACCAGTACTACATCAATAGGCTAACTAAATGAGACAAAAACAGAACTAATGGTCTTTCTTTAAAACTATGTTTGTGCTTTATGGGGAATAAGGGAAAGTTATAAATCACTGCAATCATGAAAGAGTCTTCTATGAAATTAGACATAAAGCACGACTGCAGAACCCATTAAATGTTTATACTATAGAGGACTTTAACTTAATTAATTAACATATATGTACAAATAGGCGTGCAGATTTATTAGCAAGGGCTCCCTGAAAATCTAGCCTGTCTTCACAGATTCATTTGTGAAAAGAGACGTTTTGCTTGTTCAATATCAAGTGGGTACGGTGGGATAAGAGTAGACTGACCTTATTATAGTTTTTGCTTCTGGTTTAGTTTCTGCCAAACTACTCCTACAAGTTGTAAAATCTCATTTATTTCCCTCTGCAATGGAGGCAGTCATCAATAATTGGAGATAAAGTTGGACAGTCTTAATATTATAATAATGTTCCATTTGTCCAAAGTCATTGAAATGATCGACATTAAATTAGCCAGTAATGCTGAAAAGAGGCAAATGAGATATGAAGGCAACAATAAAACATGAACAGGAATGTCTAACCAGAACTGATTTGGCTCTAGATGTAGCAACAATACCATTTATCCCTCTACTGTAACCTTAAGTCTAAGGAGATTTCAAAGACAACATTTAGGTCTGACTAAAGTCTCCTAAAACCTTACAGATGAATGGCTGATATAATAGTCTCAGACTTTAAATTAGAGGTACTATGAGAATCACCAGCAACACCATGAGTGAAACTAGATCAGTCCTATATTGTCCTATATACTTCAAATATACAGTAACTAGTGCTACTGTATAGTCACAGTAGATAAAATTATGAATAGTATAACATGATATTAAGTGATGACCAGAATCATTTAAGTGTGTAGAAGTTGTAAATAATGAAGTAAAATTTGTTCCATTATTGTTGCAAAAAAAGAAACATGTTTTGTAAATGGAATTCAATTCAATTTCAATTCAGTTTATTTATATAGCGCCAAATTCACAACACATGTCATCTCAAGGCACTTTACAGTTCAACCAGATCATACAGTCAAATCGATACAAAGTTTTCTATCTAAGGAAAAACAGTTGATTGCATTGAGTCATAGACTCTTCAGCAATCCCTCACACTAAGCATGCTTGTAGCGACAGTGGAGAGGAAAAACTCCCTTTTAACAGGAACAAACCTCCAGCAGAACCAGGCTCAGTGTGAGCGGCCATCTGCTGAGGCCGACTGGGGTTCAAGGAGACAGAAGCAGAGATACAAAAAGCAGCTGTAAAAGGCGGCCCCGTCCAGGAAACACACAGCCAGGCAGACAAGCTCCAAGGCAGCTCCCATGTCAGAGGATGAAGAGAGCACATCCACTCAGTCACGGTCAGAGAAACAGGACCACACTGGAAAACAGGCCGATCTCCAACATCTATAAACAAGGGTGTTGATGGAAGCAGCACAGCTGATGTTTCTTTCCAGGATGACGTCACAGCCAAACAGGAACAGACGAGGCAAAGCTACTCTGAGGAAAAGCAGAGAGAGCAGAAGGTTAGAGATTGAACTAACAGATTATGCAGAATAGGAGAACAGAGAGAGAATGAAGCAGAATGATGAAATGGGGGTCCCTATGTCCTCCAAAAGTCTAAGCCTATAGCAGCATAACTATAGAGATAGCTCAGGATAACCTGAGCCACTCTAACTATAAGCGTTATCAAAAAGGAAAGTTTTAAGCCTAGCCTTAAAAGTAGACAGGGTGTCTGCCTCACGGACTAAAACTGGTAGTTGGTTCCACAGGAGAGGAGCCTGATAACTAAAATATCTGCCTCCCATTCTACTTTTAGAAATTCTAGGAACCACTAGTACACCTGCAGATTGAGAGCGAAGTGCTCTGTTAGGAACATAAGGAACAATCAGATCTCTGATATAAGATGGAGCTTGGCCATTTAAGGCTTTATATGTGAGAAGGAGGATTTTAAATTCTATTCTGGATTTAACAGGAAGCCAATGAAGAGAAGCCAGGATAGGAGAGATATGATCTCTCTTTTTAATTTTCATCAGAACTCTGGCTGCAGCATTTTGGATCAGCTGAAGGCTTTTAACTACAGTTTGTGGACTTCCTGATAGTAAATAATTACAATAGTCCAGCCTTGAAGTAACAAATGCATGGACTAGTTTCTCAGCATCACCCCTGGACAGGATATTTCTAATTTTTGCAATGTTCCTCAGATGAAAGAAGGAAATTCTAGAAACCTCTTTGATATGGGATTTAAATGACAGGTCCTGATCAAAAATAACACCAAGATTTTTTACTTTATTATCTGAAATCAGTTTAATCCCATCCAGATGAAGTGACTGGCTAATCAGTTTCTTTTTCAGAGACTCTGGTCCAAAGACTATAACTTCTGTTTTATCTGCATTCAGAAGCAGAAAGTTAAGAGTCATCCAGGTTTTTATGTCTTCAAGACATGCCTGTAATCTATGTAATGGGTTACCTTCATCTGGATTATAGACAGATATAGCTGGGTATCATCAGCATAACAGTGGAAATTAATCCCATGCTGTCTAATAACTCTACCAATTGGGAGCATGTATAAAGTAAAGAGAATTGGTCCTAGCACTGATCCCTGTGGTACTCCACAGGTAACCTTTGAGCATGTTGAAGATCTATCATTAACATGAACAAACTGAATTCGATCAGATAGATAAGATTTAAACCAGTCTAGTGCTGTTCTTTTAATTCCAACAAAATATTCAAGTCTTTCTAAAAGAATATTATGGTCAACTGTATCAAATGCAGCACTAAGATCCAACAGGATGAGCACAGATACAAGTCCATTATCTGAGGCCATGAGAATATCATTAGTGACTTTCACCAGAGCTGTTTCAGTGCTATGATGAGCTCTAAAGCCAGACTGAAACTCTTCAAAAAGTTCATTATGGTGGAAGTGATCGCAAACTTGTTTGGCAACTACTTTCTCAAGAATTTTGGATAAGAAAGGAAGATTGGATATAGGTCTATAATTGACCAAGTCATCTGGGTCAAGAGACGGTTTCTTAAGCAGAGGTTTAATTACAGCAACCTTAAAAGCTTTAGGTACATATCCCTGTAACAGAGATAGATTAATCACATCTAAAATGGAGGAGGAGATCAAAGGGAATACCTCCTTAAATAACCTGGTTGGAACTGGATCTAACATACAAGTTGAAGGCTTAGATGAAGACAATAATTTTGCTAATTCAGAAAGTTCAACTGGATCAAAGCAGTCTAAACTCGGTTCAGATTCCATGACTACCTCAGGTACAATCGCGGATAGAGGAGTGCTTATGATCTTATTTTTAATAAGATCAATCTTATTTATAAAGAATCCCATAAAATCATTGCTGCTAAGAGCAGGTGGAATGGACGGTTCAACAGAGCTATGGCTCTGGGTGAGTTTGGCAACTGTATTAAAAAGAAATCTAGGATTATTCTTATTCTCCTCTATTAATGAGGAGAAGTATGCTGCTCTTGCTTTACAAAGGGTCCTCTTATACAGCAGTAAACCATTTTTCCAGACTAGGAAGGACTCCCGCAGGCCTGTGGAGCGATATTTTCTCTCCAGTTTCCTAGCATTTTGCTTCAAAGTACGCAGCTCTGCATTAAACCAAGGAGCAAGCTTTCTATTTTTAACGGTTTTCATTTTCAAAGGAGCTGCGTTGTCTAAGGCAATACGCAGAGAACTAGCAACCCCATCAACAAAATCATCAACCTGTGAAGGGGAATAAGCTATGCTTTTGCACTCTGGAGCACTGCTCAGCGACACAGAGGAGAGAGAAAGTGAAGCAGATTCTTTAAAATGTATAACTGCACTATCTGATAAAGATCTACTAAAATTGAACCTTCTTTTGGGGGAGGAGAACTCTGTTAAAGTAATCCTGAAGGTTATTAGAAAGTGGTCAGAGAGGACAGGGTTGTGAGGAAATACTGTTATTTCTTCACATTCTATGCCGTATGTCAGCACAAGATCCAAAGTATGAAGATGAGAATGTGTGGGACTATTCACATTTTGAACAAAGCCAATAGTGTCTAAGATAGCATTAAAGGCTGCTCTTAAGCTATCGCCTTCAATGTCAGCATGGATGTTAAAATCTCCCACTATGATGACCCTGTCAGTATTTAATACCAAATCAGAAAGGAACTCTGAAAACTCATCTAAAAATTCAGAGTAAGGACCTGGAATTTAAAAAACAAATCCATAACAAAATAAAACTATGAAAAATATCCTAATAAAAAAAGATTTTAATAGTCACTTTGCTGTTTTCACAGATTGTAATTGTTCAAATTCTTTTATTATTTCATTATTTATATTTTCAATTTTCAGTTTTTTTCAGATTAAGTTTTATGCATTACATTTGCACTTTTGCATTTTATGGATCACATTCTCTTAACTTTAAGCTGAATGAAAGACCCTCCCATTGACCAATGCAAATAAAGTTGCTAACATCTCAGGAGACCAACGAAATACATCTTTACTTCCTTACTGCATGGTAAAGCTAGCCCAGAGAAGAGATGAGAATGTGTAAAACTCTTGACCTTGTTAAAGAATTATATAAAATATATATTTTTGAATGAAATTAAATATAAACATTCAAGTAATAAGGAAAAAAAATACAACAAATGAAATTTGAAAAATAAATTGATTTGAAAAAAGGGAGTTAAAATCTAAGAAAATTGCCCCAAAAACCTTCTATTGATTAAGAGTTTGTTTTTTTTCTGGATTTTTTTTTCAATCTTCCATTTACAAACCTTGTTGTTTTCTTACCATAACAATAGAACAAAATTTACTCGACCAAGAGCTCTGCACACAATCTGAAAAACATTTGAAGAACTCCTCCACAGTGGAGATGAATAGTGTGCTTTGAAAAGCTTTATCATGGATTCACATTTTAGAAATTATACAGCCTGTCAGAAGGGCATGTACACTTACAGATTATTTTCAATTGCACTAATTTAGCACGGTTATCAGCCATTGCAGCCTGTCCAGGAAATGAGGATGCTCCCCCCAGCAGCAAGGAAATAAACTAATTATGAAGGGTGATAAGGCAACTCCAAGAACATCATAGAAAGAAGTATTTACTGAACTGCATTGCCTGCTTTCTCTGAGGTCTACATGCACGCAGATTTAGTCATCTTTGAGCCCAAGATTAAACATATGCCTGAGAACCCCCCCCCCCCCCCCAACTCCCCCTTGTTATTATTAAAGTTAATGTCTTGATCAAGGACCTACTCATACCGTGTTTTGCCTGTTGATCAAAATATCTGCTAATACTTAAATGTTTCACAGCTTTACTATTTTACAATCCATGCTGACACTGAAGATGATGTTTAAACGCAGTCCTTAATGCTATTAAGGACTCAATTGGCTTTGTTCAAAATGTGAACAGTCCCACACAGTATCTTATTCATACATTGGACATTGTGCTGACATTTGGCATTAGAAGTGAAAAACTAACAGTATTCCATCACAACCCTTTCCTCTATGACCACTTTCTAATAACCTTCAATATTACTTTTACAGAGTTCTTCTCTCACAAAAGAAGGTTTCACTTTGCAAATCATTATCAGATACTGCAGATATTAATTTCAAAGAAACAGTGTCCCTCTCCTCTGTATCACTAAACGATACTGCAGACGGCAACTATTTAGCTTAGTTTATTACCCTTCACGAATTTATGCCATTGTTGATGGGGTTAATAGTTCCCTGCGTACTGCCTTTGACAATGTGGCCACTTTGAAAAAGAAAAACTTTAAAATTAGAAAGCTGGCTCCCTGGTTTAATGCAGAGCTGCACACTATGAAGCAAAGTTTTAGAAAATTGGAGAGAAAATGGCGCTCTAAATGCCTGAAAGAATCCTACCCCGTCTGGAAAAACTGTTCAGTGCTGTATAAAATGACCCTTCGTAAAGCAAGAGAAGCATAATTATTAGAGGAGATTAAGAATAATAGATTTCTTTTCAATACAATTGCCTAACTCACCCAGAGCCATAGCTCTGTTGATTCTTTATATTTCAGAGTTAGCAAAATTATCTAACAAACCCTAAAGTTGTATGTTAGATCCACTTCCAATGCTTTAAAAAAGTATTCCACACAAAAAAACAAATGAATTGAAATTAATTTTCAGAAAATAGTTTTTATATACTAAAAAATATAAAGCTGACTAATATCTTCTCCATTATTAAATTGCTACATTGTTTCTTTAGGTTTGTGACACCATATTGGACTATCCAAAACACAGATTTGCCTTCACAAGAAGGGCAACATCTATGTCCAAAAATTAAAGCTGTACATGAAATGATGCTTTTATTTTTATGTGTTTTTATGAAGTTTTTTGTTGCTGGCATTCATTTAAATATACTGTGTCAGGGTTTAGTTGCGGTTTGGAGGACCCAAGAGCAGAGGCAGAGAGGCTGAGGAGATTTGTAGGAGTTTTTAATGGGGCAAAAACAGTAAACAAAGGCAGGAATCCAAAAATCCAACGAATAATGAAAAGCAAACCAGAACTAAGGAGACATCTGGGGAAACCAAACACGAGGAGCCAGGGAGAGATGAGGTAGGTGGACAACAGCATGGGAGGACAGCAAAGACAAGGAACCAACAAAGAGTGAGAGCAGAGGGAAAGCATATATAACTGACTGAGACAAAGGGAGGGCTAACGAGCTGACAAGGAGCAGGTGTGAGAGGAGACAACCAGGGAGCCAAGGGGAAAGGAAAACACACATACACAAGAGGGCAACAGAGGACAACAGAAAAACATGAGAATCTGGGACACCCTAGGTGGCGCTCGCTGCATCTTGTTGTCAGTCCACCAGCTGGATCCTACCTTGTTCTCTGGCTATGGACTGATCTTGTAAAACCAGGTTAGTGGCTCAAGTTTATAATCAACCTCTGTTAGATTTATGTGGTCACTAACTTGTGTTTCCTCTCTCCAGAGTTTCCTCCCTCAGAAGCCTTAGCCACTGCAACTATAGATCAGAGTTTAATAAACACTTTTTGAGTTATCCCGCTGTCTGTCTTGCCTTGAATACTGGGTTTGTGTGTTCGAGTAGTGACACCAATGGTTCCTAGAATTTCTTAAGAAAGAACGGGAACCATATCTTTTACTTATGAGGCTCCTGTCGAACCAACAACCAATTTCAGACCGGCAGGCACTGTTTACTTTCAACATTCATGCTGTTGAATTTGTAAGCATAAACATTTAAAATGCATGTTTAGAGTACTTTATGTTACAGATTCACCGATCCATTTTTTTAGGATCCAGTCTCTTACCAATACATGGTCTGTGTCAGCAGTTTCAGCAAGTGGAACGATATCTGAAACGATAATACTGTTCAATGAATTAATCGTATACCTACCATGCGAGTAAAGGCACCAGGCTTGACATAAACATTGTTAAACAAAGGTAACAAATCAACACAAATATAAACCATGACCAGCTGTATAAACGATGTGTGAACAATGACCCAAACAATGAAATTAAAGTCACTAGATTGCTGTGTATGTAAAGTCACTGTATCGCTGTGTATGATATCAATAAAAATAGAAATGACGATTGGAATGCTGGATCAGCATCATTTATCAGATATCTGATCCAGATAATTAGTCAATATCTGCTCCTATCCGTATTTATTACAGTCTGTACGTTAGCCAGAATGCCGATCTCATAAATGTCCGTAGAAATCCAGCAATATGTGAATTAATAATGAAAAACCACAAACTACCCTCCCATATATTTACTGGATATGTTTGTTCACAGAACATTTAATCTTCCTCTGTTAAGACATGTGTGTAATATAAATGCTGAAATGGGGGGGGTGTAGTTCTCCATTATGATGAGTCTGTGCTGCTCAAGGATATGAAAGCTTGATGCAGTGCGCCTTCATAATGCACGACTGGCACAATCAAACGGTACCCAGGGGCCTATTACTTCTGCTTTATTAGCAACCTGAGAAAGTGCATGCAGTTCTTGTTCGGGTAAATTGATACTAAGTGGTGGGATTAAGTCAACTCCGTCGTGACAAATTAGTTTCGGCCTTTTCTTTTCTTCGACTGTGTTACTCACAAATAAACTTTTAAAATCAAAAGGTATGATGAGTAAACATGAGAAGCAAATATTTTTTTCCCATAAGGCACATAAACAGCTTTATGTGCTTCAATCTATGTTTAGTCTATCAGGTTAGAATTGACAGAACCAGACTACAGCTGTGCAAGTTGAGACAAAGTCCTAATTCCTGATCAGCCTATGGGGAGGAACCTTTTATTGCTGATGCTGGCTAAGCGAAGGTTTCCTCACCTCCCATCACAGCAGCTTTAAGGGTTTAAAACGTTTACCTCACCTCCGGTGTGTCAGCTTTTGCAATCACGTCATTGTGAATGTTGTGTCTAATCAATGTGTTGCTGCAGATCTACAGCTAATGGACATTTGTTTCTCTCTGCAGCAGTCTGTTATTTGTTGCAGAGGAAGAGGCAGCGATGTGAGCACTCTGCAGAAATGGTGCCTTAATAATACGTTTACACTACCTTTGGGTTGTTCTTTACTAATAGTCAAACGTTATATTGTCAATAAATGCTTCAGCTGCCATTGCTAAAAGAAACCTAAAAGCACTCCCCACACACAGACACACATGTAGCAATAGCTACAGTATTTCTGGCTCTGAGATTGGCGAATCAGTGATCACCGAAAAATACATTCAAGAAATACATATCAAAAGCATAGATTTTAACAGATGACTCATTTAAAACTAAATACATCCAAATGTGGCCGTAAACAAACCACTTCCTGGTTGTCTTTTCTAATGTGATCAATTCCCTGAGAGAACATGGACAGAGATCTTACTACAGTAGGTATTTAGGTATGCATAACTTAGACAGACAGACAGACAGACAGACAGACAGACAGACAGACAGACAGACAGACAGACAGACAGACAGACAGACAGATAGATAGATAGATAGATAGATAGATTGATTGATTGATTGATTGACATAAAAGAGTAGCAATATATCAAATAAACACCTAAAATACATAAAATAATTTCTCATTAATGTGGAAACCAACAGTCTGTAAATTTAAAACAACCTCTTGCAAATGAAAAAAATATAGCTAATGAATAAAAGAGAATGTTACATTTCTAAATAAACAAAACAGAATGTGCTTTTATTTAATTTGTGATAAACCTGGTATTTACAGATAGATAGATAGATAGATAGATAGATAGATAGATAGATAGATAGGAATGTCTTCCCTAAAAAATTGAGCATCTCTTATTTGATGTTTTACAAATAAGAAAATATTAAGTCTTTTAGAACACCAGCATCAGATTACTATCCGTATTAGAACTTGGAAATGATTGTGCATATGGCTATGTCTGTATCGATAATGCATGCTCGAAGCTTTCTTTCTGAAATAGGTTGCGGTATGATGACTTCATTCTCGCAATTTTATGACGTTATTCTCGTGATATTATGAATTTATTCTCCTAATATTACAACTATATTCTCGTAATGTTTAGACTGTAGTCTCAGAATTCATGACTTTAATTTCATGATATTACGAATTTATAAAGTTACAACATTATTCTCATTATCTTATGACATTATTCTTGTAAAAAAGAAAATAAATCTATAGTCTAGCCCTAATATTCCGTCATGGTATTTCATGTGATGAACATATAATTCCCAAGTGTTTTGCTTGGGATATATCTATGCCTTAAATGTGAATCACATGTTGCTTAAATGAGAACATGGAAACTTCACGTTTGATTCACAGGGTTAGGGTTATGTGACATGGGATTATTCTGTAAGGGTCCTAATTTTTAAAATGGGTGAATACTGAAAATAAAATTTATGAATTTGATTTAGTTGTAAGTTTTAAAGGATATTCAACAATTTGTTGTATTTGAGGCTATTCTGTTATGACTTTCTCTTTGAAAAGCATTATGACTTTATATGAAGGTTTGGCCTCACGTCTTGTTTCTAAGCATCTGCACAACAGCAATGTGGTAAAAATATATATGTTCTGTCTTAGAAGAATCGGTATAATATATATATATAGTAGGTATAAAAAGCCTTTACCACTTTATGCATTCATGCAGGTTTGTCTCGGTTTAAAGGATTCTGTTTCAGCCATGATCTAGTCAAAAATTTATTTTAATCAATCTTTTAGCAGTAAGCATCTCTTTTAAACCCAGCAAAATGCTTTTTTTTTGTTAAAAGGTTATAATAAAACCAAATGGTCTACATACAACCTTTGAAACTTGTAATACCGATGGCTGCTGTCATGCACTGCCTAGCATATTTTTGTTGACTACATTTCCTGTTTTAGGGGGGAAAAAATTCTTAATCAGTCCTTTTTAAACTTGATTTACCAAGCAGCTGAAATAGTTTGGTTGCTTCTAAGAAATGCTGCCTGTCACTCCTTGCAGGTGCATGTCCATCCTTCTAAAGGCTGTGATTACCTCAGAGCAGCAATCAGGCAATGTCTTTGGACTTATATTAGTTTGATTATACACACAGATGTGGGTTATGCAAAGAGTTTTTGCTAATCTAATAAATTATTCGCTAAAGAGCCTAGGCAAGAGAGGAAACACTTTATGTGATTATGTGTTAATTCTCAATGTGTGTTAGGGATGAAAAGGCCTTAATTAAAGGGCGTTTTGTCACCATCTCTGCAGGTGCTATCCGTAATATCAATTGCATCCATTGAGAGATACTATTAAGTAACGCCTACATAAGGACATTTTAAAGTCAGATTAACCATGTTAATCTTCAAGGTCTAATTAAAACACCCCTGAAAAACTTCCAACTCTTATTGCTTAAGATGATCCGTTATGCTGACTGCATCTTCAGCAACACTGAGGTTAAATGGCCTATGGTGTTAATTTTATTCACTTATTTTGACAAGCAAGGAGCAAGTTTTTGTAAATGGTTTCAAGCAAAATGGAATCCTAAGATGAAACTTTGAAAAATGTCTTTTTCAACAAGATTCAGAATTTTTATTTTACATTTTTCCTTTTAATATTAAGTTTTTACTTATTGCATTCTTTTCCAATTATGTTTTACAGCTCATGTTCTCTTCAGTTCTGGCTACAGGATTTCCTCTGCAGTGAGGAGTGAACATGCATTTCCATTGGTCTGGACGGATATAAGCAACAAAATGAAGCATTGAATTGGGCTTAAAATTAAAAGGATGTTTCTGTATACCTATTGATTGTCTCTGTCTCAAACCCCCTGTCAGTAAAGCTAAAATGGAGATATCCTCTCTGGTGTTGCAACCTGCATGCTTGTAATGAGGGATTGTTGCAACGTTAGCACAGTGAAAGCAACTATACTGCATGCTATCCCACAAAGAAGGAAATGTGTAAAATCAGACTTAATGCAATCAGCTTGATTTCCTTAGATAGAAAAGTGTTGATAACATGATGCTGACATTCTCTAATATTTTTTGTAGACCAACGCGATATTTCTGTTGATTAATGTAATAATAATATTTTATGTGTAAAAGATTTCTCAGCAAAAAACACTGCTGTTCAGAGGACTGTATATTGACGTTATTTAACAATGACTGAGGGAGATAATGCGAGTGACGTATTCATGAAAACGAGCGAGTTTGAACAGTGGTTTTATTATGGACAGCTGTTCTCATGAATTAAGATACAAATACATCTTCATGTTGGGTAGCGGCTTTTTGCCTAAACCCCCATAAAGCGTTGGCTTATTCTAGACCCCTGAGGATCCTGAACAATTTTCAAAGTGGGTAAAGCAGGTCAGATGAGATCAAGAGAAGCTAGAACATTCCACTGTGTCTCTTCTATGCTTGGAACTTTTTGTGAAGGACAAGCTTTTTCTAAATTTTTCCTTTATTGAATGTGTCTCTTGGTTGTTCAGTAAAACACTAATGTGTTTTCACAGCAGCCTTCACTCCTATTCAGAATTTGACTCTGTAGGCTAAAATGGCTGTTGGTTCAACCACACAAACCAATTCCAGCTTAAATGTTCTGGAACAATTATATATGTTTACATCCATCTCCATTATAGGATGCTGGGGTTGCTCTAAAATTGTTCTCCCTCTGACATCAGCACACAGAGACTGGTTTTTGCTAGCAATAAATCACAGTTCTAAATGTTTGATATTTGCCTTAGTAACAAACCTGCTTGATGCATAATATATCTAAACTACCTGGTGTGTCCTGCTGAATAATTTTAACTCCAAATTACATAAAAATAAATATCAAAGCTTTTAACAATTTTAATAGCTGTATATTTATAAACAGAATTGAAGTAAATTAGAAGAAAAACAAACAAAATAATGAGTGGGGTTTTAATTTCTGTCTACTCTGGGCTGTAACATTTCAGCACCAAAAGAGTTTTAAAATATCTTCATTACTTTATTAGAAATGTAAATGTCCATATCCATTTAAACAATGCTGAAAAATGATTTCCACTGGAACACCAGGATTTTAATTCCTGATCCTCATTTCAAACAGTGCTGACATGCTGAGTGCTATAAAGAGCATTTCACTGCTGGTGTTTATAGATTTGTTTTGGCTGCACCTTCAGGTCCTGCAATGCAACAGAGATTAAGAGGAACGGCAAGGTCAGCCTGAGGATCCATGGGTAAGATATATGCCACATAAACCACTTTAGCTCACTCTTTCTCTCTGCTAACATGGTACAATAGCTTGTAATGAATAAGTTCCAAGTGGTTTATAAAATACATTTTAAATCTGTCACAGACAGAAAACCACCATGCTAGGACCATTAAATCTGCTTTCACTGTCTACATATTTTATCATATCTCTGTACTACCATTTTAACAGGATTACAAAGATATAAAAGTAATAAAGAAAACGAGAAGGCTTGTTTGTCAACCTCAACTACTTGAATATCGAAATAAACTCTCTCTTTCAAAAGGTCTCCAACTTCCATAGTCAAAAAATTAGCTAGTGTATATATTCAAAACAGTTAATTTTACAAAGCGATTACCTCAGAGCAGCACTCAGGCAATATGCTTGCACTGATGTTACACATTTATTGAAACATCCATTAAAATAACAAAAACTAGTAATCACAGACTGGCAAACCGGAATCTATGATTAGTTGTAACAATACATTTTTTAAAAATATTTCTTTTGTCGTGAATACAACACAATAAAATCTTAGCTGTTTATTTATTATAAATTAAAATAAAATATCGTCACAAAGACTTTGCCATGTTGTTTGGACTTCAATGCATTCTGGGTAAATGACATATGGTAGGTCAAGTGGCTCTAGCTACTTGCAGCCAAAACAGCAATGAAAACAGCTGTCAGTCTGCTCATCAAAATATGTTTTAGTTATAAAGGTTTAAATAAAAAAAAGATATATTAAAATGTGCCCATATGTCTGTCACTTTTGTTAAGTCCTTATTTCCAAGACACTGCTGAGTACACTTACAATCAACCCAAAAATAAGGACACTCAATCTGTAGCCTATCCAGAGTTTTCTGGTTTACCCACACCTCAAGTGTGTTTACCATTGGATCCCTTCCTGGCTATACACTATATTACCTGATTTTACAACCTTAGCTGTGCTTAAAATATCAGAAACCCTCACTGGCTAAAGCCCTACATTTTTGTTGACTGCCAGAGGAGCATATTTCTGTTTTTTTGGCATTGAAAGTAGACTTTCCTTGTGTACACTGTAGAAAAATTCAGCACATCAATATGCTTTTTATCTCCTCTGTGGTATGAGAGCATTTAGTGAGTTTGAAGACACATTCATTTCACCCTGAGGCGAAAAAGCTCATTCTTTACAAACTGAAAAGAAGCAATGAATGCAGAGAGCGAGTGTTCTGGCCTTCCTACCCACACATCCTCCCCTAGACTTCCTTACACTTGTGGCTGTTAAATGTGTTTCAAGATGCATATATAACCTCAAGCCCTGGACAGGGTGCCAGGTCACATCAAAGCTCTAGTGGTGTGAATAAAATTTGGAAAGGAGATTGTTAATATGTTTGACCTTTAGCTTGGCGAATGATGATTCTGCCTCCTGAGAACTCTGGGGCATTAACCTTATCTTAGAGTTGCATAATAGTCAATTGAATGATGAAGTTCATGTTGGGAAGCTTAAAGTTAAATATCAGTAATTTCTTTTCTTTGCTTTCATTGAAGTTTGTGGTTTTTGTATTCCCATTAAAGCTGCAGTCTGTAACATTGAGAAGAGAGCAGACTTCGACTGAAAATTTGAAGAAAAACAGGTTTCACTCCACTCCCCCACCCTCTCTGCTTCACTCATGCCCCACCTCCAAGCTCCACCCCTCTCACAGCATCTGCGCGGCTACCGCATGCAACCAGAAGGGGGGGGGGGGGGCGGGATTCAGCGTGTGGAGCTGTGATTGACACTCCATCAGACGCTCCTCTGGCTGTGATTGGTTGTTTTGACTTGTCCCGAATTGAAGCAGTTTTTTTCACAGGTTACATATCACATGTACTGCTGTCTGGGCATAGGGACAGTTTTAGCCAATATGACAAAAAAGTGATTTTTAAAAACTTACAGACTTCAGCTTTAAAGCGACATAATGTTCTAAACAGTGGTCTCCAGTGTTGATTTTTTTTTTGTTTTACACCTTTTTATGGGGGGAAATTTGTTCCATTATTGCTTGAAGCAAAGAAAATGTTTTGGAAATTGAAATTTGGGAACAAAAAATATAATTTAGAAGCAAAACTAAAAAGGTTTTGATCAAAAAAGGTTTACAGTTTAACTTTGCTCTTTTCTAAGATTTTCTTTTTTCAAATTATTATTATTTTGTTACATATTTTTATTTAATATAACTAGAAGTTAACTGGTACTTAACCCCTTGCTGTCTGGTACATTGTAGCTACTGCTGCACTGGGGCAGATAGAAACACGACTGCTGTAAACAGATGCTACCTGGAGCTCTGAACACCATCAACGCCACTTCACCACATGTGTCAGGTGTGTTGCCCAAGGATACACTGACTAAGCAGGAATTCAAACTAGCAACCCTACAGTTGCAGGACGTACTTCTGCATCCTATACCAGGACTTCAAAAGTCCGCTGATGTTGTTGTTAGCGCATGCATTTTAAGAGATAAAAGTTTGCAAATTGGTTGTCATTCCAGGAGAAACTGCTATTTTTTCATTTTAACTGCGCTAAAAAAAACTTTTTAGCATTCAGAGTTTATGTATGAATCCTTACGATGCCCAAATTCTTAGCATTTATTCTCCAAAAAAAAAAAAAAGCACTTTGGTTTAATGTTTTAATGAAGCTTACTTATTAGAATACTTAAATAGTAAAATGCAAAAATGAGATTGTATAGATTGCCATTCTATCAAAATGTAGCTGTTGCTTGTTTATAGACATCCAGCATTCAATCACAGATTGAGTCAATCACAGAGTCAAAGAAAGCCAGCATCAAGTTAAAAAAAATGCTACCAAATGGGCAGAGCATCTGAAAAGCTAACACAGAGACTTAAAATTATGTCGATTTTTTTTCTCTGGGGCAAAAATAATACAAAAATATCACAATAGCCTTGCCTTTCATTGAGAGCTTCATTCTTTTCCCCCTTAAACCTTTAAACTCTACCTAGGAATAGTTCAGTCCTCTTGTTATCGATGCCGAGGTGTCAGAAGTTCACGATTCATGGGCAGGTGGGATGCTTGTTAGTCTGGCCAGTTAATGAGAGTAGACTTTAACAAGATGCCTCCTATGCCTCTGATTTTTGGCACAGTGCTCGTTTTAAAGCAGAAATGCCAATAGAGTGTGACTAAAGTTCTACCAAGCACCAACACTGATGCAGGACATGATAATTGCTTTAGAGATTTGCAAAGAGTGCAGCATGCAAGAGTAACCTGTCCAGGAAAATGTGGAAAAAACTACCAGCTTGAGTTTTAATTGAAGGACTTGGTCTTGGCTTTTTAAAGTTACACTCTGCTAAACAGCAGCAAACTGTTAGTATCTTACCTGCAATAGATTAGCCCTAAAACTTCATTAAGGGACCTAATGAGGCAGCTTGTGGGGTTTCAGCCTTTCACCAAGCCGCCACTCTGCAGTTCATACATTTATATGATTCCAACTGTTATTTAAGTATGTGCTTTTTTTTAAGATGCTCTGTTACTGATGCAGTTAAAATAAAAGTGTTAAATATCTTGACTCATCACTTAAGATGTTTCCGGTCACATGCATGAATTTTTGCCAAAGCTGCAGGGCCCCAGCTGCAACTGTGGTCTCCTGAGGGTTTACTGTGCAAAGAGTAAGCAGCCTGTTACAAGTCAGCAGGTGATCCAAGATATTACTGCAGCCTTCTTTTGATCAGACAAAATCAAAGGTGACTAAATTGCCTCTATAAATAATTTGAACAAGAATATAATGTAAATTACACAGGAGTATAATATGTTATTATTGCTTTATGAATTAATGTACTGAAGAGAAAAACTGTTTCACATAAAGTGATAAAGTGGTGTTCCTTCTCAGCCTGTGTGTTATGGAGTACAGTTTTTTTCATTGTTGTAACAAAGCAAAGAACATGTTTTGTGAAAAAAGTAAAGGACATTTTAATTTTAAAAAAGGAAACCAGAAATGAAACCTTGAAAAACGTTTTATATTTCAAAAGAAGTAGTCTTTAGATTAAATCCCAACTCCTGCAATCGATGGCTGATCAACTGAGATGTTTAATCAGGAAAATAGGAGATATGATTGTTCCTTATGTCGCTAACAGAGCACTTCGCTCTTAATCTGCAGGTTTACTAGTGGTTCCTAGAATTTCTAAAAAGTACAATGAGAGGCAGATCTTTTAGTTATCAGGCTCTTCTCCTGACTTGATAAAGAAAAGGGGGTCAGAAACCATGCAGAGGTTACAGTTTTTCCTCTGAACTGGTATGTTAAATGTTTGCTAGCAGACCACGAACCCAGCTAGTAAACATTAGGAACAGAGAGCAGGTGGGTGTGAATGCAGTAGGAGGAGTTTAACTTGTAGCTACCATCTTTTAGTGAGCCTCTTATGGCTCTAGAGCTGCATTTTGCAGACCCCTGCTCTATCAGATAAAAACTGTGATCTTATCTCAATGCGGCTGATGCTAAAAGTGGGACACATTAATATTTAACGACAAAAGTATAATATTATGTCTTCAGAACAGGGGCCATAACATGGGCCCTGGCCCCTGTTGGCCCATTACACAAACCTTTAGACATCTGTTGAAGTTGTAAAATCACTTTTCTCTGGTTAAAACACTGCACTGTAAGACCCATCTCTCTAAATGATTAGTTTTGGATTAAAAACAATAATGAATTAAAAAAGTGTTACTCCATTGAGCTTCCTTACAACATTTATTTTGGATAACTGAGGATTTTCAGGTCAAAGACAAATCATTATTCAAATTACTTTTTGAAGTATTGTTCCTTAACTGTAACTGTAAAAAGGAAGCCAAAAACATGAATTAAAAAAAAAAAAAAAAAAAATATATATATATATATATATATATATATATATATATATATATATATATATATATATATATATATATATATATATATATCTAACAAAGGTAGACCATAATCTGTGAAAAGTAAATAATCTTTAAAATTTCTATGTACAAAATGTGTTTTCTGATGTATAAAACATTAGAAAACAGTAGAAAAACAGTAGAAAAGTTCACTCCATTAAAAGACTTGAAAGTTTACCCAAAATATAAAATGTTAGTGTCATCATCGATTTTACTTTTCTCATATTAATAAACACAAACCACCTTTTAATCTGCCGAACAAATTAATTAACTAAATTTAAAAAATGTATTTTCTCAAAAATAATGTCTTTCTAGTATATAAATTAAGTACTAAATAAATGGGATATGTAAAAGATGCCTTAGTCATAACATTTTGAACCAATCTGACTTTATGATCTGATTGACTTTGTAAATTGCCTTGAGAAGCCATGTGTTGTGAATTGGAATTTAATTTAAATAAATTGAAATGAATTTAATTTAGATTGAATGCAGGAAGAGCACCGCATACAGACATGGGGCAACTTACAACCTGGACATTTTAGCTTACATAAAAAAACATTTGCGGTACTTTTATTTCACTGCCAAATGTTAGCAGACTTTAGCTCTCTTTCTCTTTTTAGAAAATGTTTAGTTCCATTAGTTTGATTAAGCATTTAGATAAATAGACATGTTAAAGGAATAGTACACCCAAAACATGATTAGCCTTCATTTTCTACTCACCCCCATGCTGAACAACACTCTGGAGTACTTTTTTGATATCTCAAATGCATCTGGAGATCTGGGAGGCTTCTTGCTGTCTGCTGACATTCAAATAATGGAGGTCTATGGCGCCCGAGGCAGAAAGGTCCATAAAAGTCCACAAAAAACGTGTCAATATTCCTCCATACTGCTCGTCCAATGTATGCCAAGTGTCCTGAGTGGGTAGCGTCCATAATTTACTCGAAACGAAGTCATTTAGAATGTTTTTAGAGCATAAACAGTAGTGTATAGGATTTCCTAAAAGCGCGTTCACGAGTCTACGGAAACCACGGCAGACCAAACCAGATGAAAGTGCGCATTCAGCGTCTGCTCTGCCGATAATGCAAGCGTAGAAGAAGAAATGTCCTGTTTACCTGTGCAAAGAAAGAAACAAGGAAAGAAAAATGTCTGAGGACTTCAGTGTTGAGGAAGAGCATGAGTTCTTTGCTGAGCTGAATGCGCACTTTCATAAGAAAAACATAAGAAAAGACTCAAAGGAATTTGAAACGGCAAGTTTCAGACTTGGGACCTGACTTCAAATTTGACTTGAGACTTGACTCAGAACCTGAGTCTAAAACCTTGAGACTGCTTCTGTATCTAACAACCTTTCTGATTGTTGTTATTGCCTATTTTTTTTTTTGGAAATATGTTAGAAGAATATAAAGGTTATAGTGAGCTGCTATTTTCTCTACATGACTGAGTATGTAGAGCTACTGTCTCTGTAAATCCTCCATGTTGACCAAATTGAGAGCAGTCTATGTTGCAGTTCACTACCAGCTCTTTCTACAGCCTCCCATCCATTACAGACACTCTGACTTATGTCTTAGTCCAGATGATGACACTGCTTCGTCGTTCCTTTTACTCTCAGCTCTAAGAGCCCCAATCATAACAACTGAGTTCTGTCATCTTCCGTGTTCTCTGATGAAAAGGTAAGAGGGAATAGCGCCCAGTCCCACCTGGCGCCCCTTCTATTGCCTTTAAGTGGTTTTAGTGGCACTTGTGTCATGCTTTCAGAGGGATATCAGAGAAAAGAAAAGAAATTGAAGCACACCTGTCCTCAAACTCAAGTACTGTGAGTCTCTTCAGGAATAGAAGCATGTTGGGAGGGGGAGTAATAGAACTGCAGGTGTAAGGTTGCTGAGGGACCCCAAAATGGGTATTTTCTGAATCTATATTCTGCTTTATTTACGAAGAAAGGAACATTGGAAAATGCACTGACTGAGGTAGCTCTTTAAAGTTAAATTATTCACCTCAGGAAGTACCTTATTGGCATAATAACTGCACATTACCTGAACTGTAAAATATAGTAAGGGAGCTGTCAGTTTTCTGTTCCTCAGTTATTATATGCTGCCATCTAGTGGTGAAAAAATATCCTCAGCACAAACCCTGTTTTGGTTATTTTTACTAGATCCATAATTTAATCCAATGTTGTCCTCTAAAAATATAATCTTTAGTTTATGATAATTGAACAGTTTTAAAATTAACTGTGACAAACCTAATAGTTGCAGATTTTTTATCTGCACAAGCTAGAATGAGACAGCAGACCCTGCCTGTGCCTCCTTATATATTTATGGCATATGTTACCTGCCTGCAGCTGTAAAGCAAACAGAGTGGTGTCAGATATATAGGCCACTGTTGGGCTGCTGCTGAGCCTGGCTGCAGTTTGGTTTGGCTGCCTCACAGCATGAGCCATCTTCTCCTGTCAGCTTTCATGTGGCGCAGACATTCATCTGCAAGGAGGCAACAGGATTACAGCCTGATGAATGCCATCTCTCTGTGGTCCGATCTGGATGGATGAAAAGTGCAGCTTTTTTTTCCAGGCTCTGCTTTTTATGTGACTTTTTTTCTTTGATGTTTTGCCCAAGAAGATATTGTGACACATATAGTAAAAGTGCTCCTTTGCTGAAGAGCAAAAGCCGTTTTCTGACACATTAAATCAACCCTCAACCCCAGGATGCTTTCGTTCACCTTTTTATGAAAGTAATCTGAAGAAAAGTGACTCCCCACCACCACTAACAACCAACCCTCTGTGGACCCGCTAGGGGTCACGGACCCCCTGTTGAAGACCTACGCTTTACAGTTTTCATCACATATATTTTTGCTGTGCATACGTTGGGGTGACAGTGGCATTAGATAATGGAGTTTGCCGTGCAACTGGAGGGTTGTCGGTTCAAGCCCCGGCTCCGGTTTTCAGGGTCATTGTGTCCTTGCACAGTATATTTTGCAGTGTTAAAGTAACACTTTAAGAGTGCATTTGGTCCCACTCAGAATTAGTGTTAAATTAGAACTCTACGTAGTGCATATTTTACTCCAGTTGTTGTTGTAATAACTCTAAAAGAATCAATGTACTTTGACTCTGCATATTTAACACTGTGGAATTTACAATGTGGGCAAGACACTTCACCCATATTGCCTATAGATGGTGGTAGGAGGAGCTGGGGTTGACAGTGAACAGCCTCACTTCTGTCACCGGTCAGCTCTGGGTACAATGTAGTTTACCATTGTTTATATGAGCGTGTGATTATGAATGGAGGAATGACTAAGAGCACTTTAGTGATGTCCTCTGACTTTGAAAAGTGCTATAAAAGTACAAGCCATTTGCAGCTCGTTTTGTCGTTTACATCCAGAACTGAGTGAAAGTCTGGTTGCCTTTCATTTTGAGCCTGTTTTGCTGAAACAAAATGAGCAATATGACCTGCTCCACAACATGTCATTAGTGCATGTGTTATAAGAGATAAGAGTTCAAAGATCGGTTGGCATTGTGGGAGAAGCTCTGCTAATTTATCATTTCATAAATCAGCACTTTGTGTGATAACTCAGAGCAGAGGACCCAGTATTCAGGCAAGAAAGACAGTGGAATTATTCAAAAAGCATTTATTGAAACAAAAGGGTCTGCAGAAACAGCGTCTAGGGCATCTTAAGACAGGAAACTATGGAGAGAGGAAACATAGGTTAGTGACCAATAAAACCTGATGGAGGATGATCTTAAAGCATGAGTCACTAACCTGGTTAAGAGTACAGTCTGTGCCCAGAGAATGAGGTTGATACCAGCCAATCGGCTGACAAGACACAGCGGCTGTCGCACAGAGAGTTCCAGATGATGAAGCCTTGAGGGCTCCAGAACTGGCAGGAGGTCAGATCCAAGCAGACTAAGGAAGGCATAAGAATCCAGGTTCTGTCCATAAAAATCAGGTGTCCAAAGACAGGTCAGGATAACGGGTTAGGATCAGGCTATCAGAACACAATCAATAAAACTAGAAAACTCCCACACCCAAGGCTCAAGAATAATCTGGCATTGATAGCTGGGAGCAAATAGTATAAATAGAAGAGGAAACAGGTGGATATGATGAGTGGTAATAAGAAATTGGGCGGAGCTAGGCAGGAGAATGAAATGAGTAATCAAACTAGTAATCAGCGCAAAGTTCATGACACTTAGTAGAGTTTATTGAATATACATGTGGAATAACACCAACTTTTTAAGGAAGCTAATTTAGTTAGTTGAATTTAAACTACTAAACAAGTGTTGGATTAACTAATGGGTTTGATTGGTCATTAACTTCCCCGTCACAGTGGTTTTGGTCACATCTCTCATTGGAGTGTGAGTCAAGTGAGGGTGACTGGGAGGTGAATCTTTTGGGTATTGTTCCTTACAGTGTTTTGTAAGTAGGTGAAAGGTCATGTTTGAGACCACCTCCTCTGTTGAGAGATGGCTTTTCCAGGTTAACAAAGATGGCTTCCTTAACCCCTCGCTCAAACTGTCTTTCTTCCTTTGCAAGAATATGGATGTTTTTGTCCTCAAAAGAGTTTCCTTTACCCTAAGTATTGAACCTCTGGCAGAGGCAATACGCCAAAGCGTACATATCCAAGGGATAGCAGATGAAGGGGGGTCAGTTCATAAAATAGCTCTATTCGCAGACGATATTTTATTATTTGTAAAAAATCCACTTCTTTCCATCCATGAATTATGAAGTGCCTGTGTGAATACGGGTCAGTGTCTGGTTACAAAATTAACGAGACTAAGTCAGAAGCCATGATGATTTCAGGCACCTGGCCTGAACAGCTAAATAACAGTGTCTCCTTTCGCTGGTCCAAACAAGGATTTAGATATCTGGGAATTATTATTACACCTAACCCCACTCAGCTGTTCGAGGCCAACTATAGCAAACTAATTAGACAAATAAAAAACGATGTGACGCACTGGGAGGTCCATCCCCTTTCTTTAATAGGTAGAGTTGAGACTGTAAAAATGAACCTGCTGCCTAGACTTTTGTTCTTGTTTCAGTCCCTTCCTGTAAAAGTACCTGCCTCTACTCTAAACACGTTAGATAAACTAATTTCAACATTTATCTGGCAAGGGAAGAGACCAAGGGTTAGATTGAAATGCCTTCAATTGCCTAGGGAAAGGGGAGGACTGAGTCTCCCGAACCTTAAAAATTATTACCGGGTGGCCCAAATAAATGCAATTGTGGCGTGGCTTGAAAATGACCGGGAAACAATATGGACTCCAATAGAGCAAGATTCAATTAAAACTGTTCCTCTATCTACACTGCCATTTATTGATACAAAGTCAATTCAAAAAATTAGAATAAAGAACGAATGGATAAAACACACGTTAAAAGTATGGACAACAGTTAAAAAATTGCTCGGGGGACCGGAGTCCATCTCAAGGGCCATGTTAATAGTAGGGAACATAGAATTTCCCCCTTCGGTGTGGGATAGAGGGTTTAAAAGATGGGCTGATAAAGGTCTCTGTACAATCAATCAACTCTTTATAGAAACAGAATTCAAATCATTCTCTCAACTTCAAGAACAATTTGACCTCCCATCAAATGATTTTTATAGATACCTTCAGATAAGACATTACATCACAAGTCTTAAGAAAGGCATTTGGTCAGAAAAAAACCAAATGAAATAGAAGAGTACTTTATCAGTGTTATAGAGAAGCATTTCCCAACAAAAAAACACATATCTAATATATACAAAAGGTTAGTAACTGACACATTACAAAACACAAACAATATCAAGGAAATATGGGAATTAGAATTAAATGTTATAATTGAAGACTCTACATGGGTGGATATATGTACCGACTGTCATAGGGGAATTAACAGCCAACTACGGAAAGAATTTGACTGGAAAGTGAAGATCAGATACTTTAATACTCCCTTTATCATCTCCTCATTTGTGAAAAAACCTAGTGTAGCACTATGTTGGCGAAATTGTGGAAAAATTGGAGATACCACACACATTTTTTGGGATTGTCCTGTAATACATGGATTTTGGGACAATATTAGAAAGGAAATAGAGGGAATATTGAAAGTAAAGGTGATGCCTGAACCTGTGATGTTTTTGTTGGGAGCCATATCTAAAAGTAAATATAACACAGATCAGAGATATATACTGAGGGTTCTTTTATTGATAGCAAAGAAAATGATTACTGTGCACTGGAGAGATGTAAAACCACCAACTATAAATCAATGGGCCCAGAGATTGAAACATGTTTACATAATGGAGCAAATGACTGCAAGCCTACAGCTAACTATGGACACTTTTATACGAAGGTGGACTTGTATTTCAGAATATCTGGGGGTCTGATGGAGAGGACGAGATATTACTAAAAGGAGGGATCTGATGGAATTCCTCATTGGGAAAGGGTACTGCTTGGCCACAGATTATAGATTGTGGATGTTGTCTGCTCTGCCTGCTGTCATAATTGTAAAGACTTTTGGTATTTTGTGTTTGTTGTGATGTGTACTATTTGAGTTTCTGTCAGGAAATGTTATGTTTTGTAAGATTTATAAAATGGTTAAATAAAAAGTTCTAAAAAAAAAAAAAGAGCGTCCTTTAGCCTTCAGGTGTAGGTGAACTGCTGGGTCCTGTCCTGAGGAGGACTGGCCCCAACAAAGGAGGGCTAACTTCTCAGGACAGGACTCATCTGTTGCACTGAATCAATCCAGACCAGATGAAGTTGTTCTGGTAAATATACACATCAAATATATGTTTTCTAACAAAATCAGCACAAAAAAAGAGCTTAATAGACAAAATAGCAATACTACACCAGCTGGATGCCATAATTTGTCATAAAAACAAGTTACTGCCCTATATATAGAAGATGTCAGATGTGACTATGTGCCTATAAAAATACAAGAGGAGAACAAAGAGTTTCTACTTGCTAAAAGAGAGAAAATGGTAGATTTATTAGATTTATGAAGTTAGTTGATGAGAAGCATCTTAATCAGATGAAGAAAATATATTTTTAGTGTAGTCCTGTTTCTCTGACTGTGACTAACTGGATGTGCTCTCATCATCCTCTGACATGGGAGCTGGCTTGGAGCTCATCTGCCTGGCTGTGCTTTTATCTCTGTTTCTTTTTCTATGTCTGCTTCTGTCTCCTTGAACCCCAGTGGGCCTCAGCAGATTGCCGCTCACACTGAGCCTGGTTTTGCTGAAGGTTTCTTCCTGTTCAAAGGGAGTTTTTCCTCTCCACTGTCACTACAAGCATGCTTAGTGTGAGGAATTGCCTTCCAGTCAATGAGTCGATGCAATCAACTGGTTTTCCTTAGATAGAAAACTTTGAACCAATCTGACTGTATGATCTTGTTGAATTGTCTCTGTAAAGTGCCTTGAGATGACATGTGTTGTAAACTGGCGCTATATAAATACACTGAATTGAAATGAATTAAATATAACTAGAGTGTAAGATTAGTGATTTGATTTATCAATCAAACTGTGAATCTTCAGCTAGGGAAGTAACTGACAATGAGGACACTGCTGAGAAATCTTAAGTTTTGACAGAAACACCTCAATAAACTGTAATGATTAAAGGAACTTAGTAACTGAAAAAATAGTACAAACTCTAACTAACAGAAGTAGTAAAATGTGACATTTAATATTCTTGTAATTAGCCATTGACTCATTGATTTCTTTATGTGTGGGAACACCTTAAGAAGGTCAGAACCAAAATTTTATTTTCTTGGCTTATGTTCATCTTTAAGCATTTAGATTTTGACATTTATCCCTCCACCACTCACAACGCCCCCAGATATAGCTTTACCAACTTAGATTGGCTGGAGAGGACTGAATGGCTGCATGATTCACTACTTGTATCCAAACCCAAGAGGGCGCCACATCCTACTGACCTGATGCAGGTTTCCTGATACTGAAATGGCTGCAGCACAGTTCTATGAACGATATCAGTTTCTCTTTAAGTAGAGCTTGACACTTTTTTTTGAACAGATCAGTCTGTTTATCAGTTAATTATTTAATCTCTACTCAATATATTCCAGCAAAAGCTCCAGTTCTTTAGAAGTGAGTTCAATCTCTTAGATTTTTAAAAGCTTACTCAGTGTTCAGCTGTGGAGCCTTTATCTACACCCAGAACGCGTGAAGCTCATACAGAGACAGAAGCTGGTGAGACACAGAGAGACGGATTCAGTTTGATAAATTACTCCATCAAAAAAAAAAAAAAACAGACAAAGTAATCCTGCTTCAGGAGTCCAGAGGCAGTTATGTGAGCAGCAGGAGCTGTGAGTCTCCATTAGTCCACTCTGTTTACAAATCCTCTTCTTGGCAGTAAGAGAGTAAAGCTGCTGTTCCAGGAAGGCAGAGGCTAAAAAGACAGGACTAGAAGAAAAAAAATGTTCAAAGGAACAGATCCCCTTGGCATAAGTATTTATACCTGAGCTATTATACAATCATCACATTAAAACAACTTTTAAGGTATTTTATTTAGATTTTATCACTACTACAAAACCAAGCATTAAGTAAAGTGGAAAATAAATGCTCTTCATAATCTTTATAAACCTAACCATTCTGTTAGGAAGTGTTTTATCACATATGAGGGAGTGCAACATGACTTCGTCTCTCCTGAGAAGGCTAAGGCATACATCCAGACAATAACTACCCAGCAGTAAGGCACAGCGGGACGATATTATTTTTTATTTAGGATAAGTGACTGATGTCTTCATTTTGGTGAGTTCGAGTTTATCTTTACTGCGCACGATTTGTTATTATGCCAGTGAATGTTTTGTTTTATTATATTTTTTGAAGTAATACTTTTTTGTTTATTTGTTTTTGTGCCTTATATATAATTTGAAATCACTCTCTAAGAGTCATGGTTGGTTTTGTAGTCGGGAGCGTTTCTGTTTTGTTTGCTCCATATGGGAGTTTTGCACTGCCGTCTCTATCGTTTGGAGATAGGGACTTCAGAGGTGCGGGAGGGAGGGGGGTTGCATGTTTAATGTTGTTTTTTTTATTTTTTATTTATTTTTTATTTATTTTTTATTTATTTATTATTATTATTATTTTTTTTTTTCGATGTTGTACTCTCGTTACTGTTTTGTGTGTGTGCGCGAGTGCGCTTTTTCCCCCTTTCTTTCTTTCCATGGGGGTGAAGGAAAAAAAACAAAACTTTTTATTTCCTTATTGTGGCAGATCTTAGTGGTACTAGATTTTTGACTTGGAATGTTAAAGGCATGAATAGCCCCATTAAACGATCTAAAATATTTTCACATCTAAGACGTCTGAGGAGTGATGTAATGTTTTTACAAGAGACTCATTTGCGGGATAGGGATCATGCTAGACTCAGGTGTCCGTGGGTGGGACATGTTTTTCACTCAGAGTTTAACTCGAAATCCAGGGGAGTGGCTGTTTTAATTAGTAAAAAAGTGCAGTTTACAGCCTCAGAGATTAAAGCTGACAAAAATGGGAGATATTTGATTGTTGTAGGCAACATTTATAACATCCCTGTCTTGTTAGTCAATGTATATGCTCCTAATTTTGACAACCCAGGTTTCGCAGATAAACTGTTAAGCAGCCTCCCTTCTCTTGACACTCACCTTTTGATATTTGCTGGTGACCTAAACTGTGTTATTGACCCTGTCTTAGACCGCTCAAATCCCCGTTCCCTGACACAATCTTCTATGCCTAAGTCTATTTCAGAGTTTATGTTTCGGAACGGCTTTTTAGATCCTTGGAGATTTTCTAATCCCACTACCAGAGCCTATTCTTTTTTTTCTCAGGTACATCAATCTTTTTCACGTATTGATTATTTTTTTGTGGATGGTTCCCTTATTCCAAAAGTATTGTCATCTGAATATCATCCAATTGTCATCTCTGATCATGCACCACTTAGTGTTGATATCAAACTCACTGCCCAATCTTCTTTTTCCTCGCCCTGGAGGTTTAACTCTCTGCTGCTCTCTGATAAAACATTTGTTGCCTTTATCAAAACAAAAATTGAAGAATATTTATTTTTTAATGATAGTGACATTGTCACAAGGTCGTTGCTGTGGGAATCTCTTAAAGCATATTTGCGTGGGCAAATAATTTCTTTTTCTGCTCATTCTAAATAAAGTTCGTAAAGCTAGACTTTATAATTTGACAACACAAATTTCCGACATAGACAGACAAATTGTAATTAATCCAACTCCTGATTTGCATAAAAAACGACTCAATTTGCAAACCGAATTTGACTTGCTTTCTACAGTCGAAGCCGAGCGCCTCCTTCTTCGTTCACGTGCAACTTATTATGAACATGGTGATAAGCCAGGCAGGCTCTTAGCACATCAGTTGAAGCGTCAAGCCTCTTCTAGATTAATATCCCAAATTAGGGACACGGCTGGCAATTTGGTCTCTGACTCAAAGGAAGTGAACAAAGTGTTTAAACAGTATTATTCCTCTTTATATGAATCTGAATCCATTGCTGATGCCTCTGTATTGGCTTCTTTTCTAAAGGATTTAACATTGCCTACTGTCGACCCTGTCATGGCTGAACAATTAGATGCACCCCTTAAATTAGATGAAATTGAACACGCAATTAAAACTATGCACAATGGTAAGGCTCCGGGTCCGGATGGTTTCTCGGTCGAGCTTTTTAAAACCTTTTCTGACAAACTAGCTCCGTTACTTCTTTCAATGTATAATGAATCTTTGGAATGTGGGTCATTACCCCCAACATTGTCTCAAGCACTGATCACCGTTCTTCTAAAGAAGGATAAAGACCCTACATCTTGCTCCTCATATAGGCCTATTTCACTTCTTAATGTAGACGTTAAAATCTTGGCTAAAATTTTAGCAAAACGCCTTGAGAAGATTCTTCCTTCTATTATTTCAGAAGAACAGAATGGTTTTATTAAAGGTCGGCAGTTATTTTTTAATATCCGTACACTTTTGAATGTGATTCTATCCCAACACTCCACCATTAGTCCAGAAGTAGTTATCTCCCTTGATGCTGAGAAAGCTTTTGATCGTGTGGAGTGGAGTTATCTTTTTGCTGTCTTACATAAGTTTGGTTTTAGGGACCGGTTTATTTCATGGATTCGATTGTTATACAATTCACCCCAAGCCAGTGTTTACACAAATAATATTTCCTCTGACTACTTTCCACTGTCACGAGGTACGAGACAGGGGTGCCCTTTGTCTCCTCTACTTTTCGCCATTGTAATTGAGCCTCTATCAATAGCTTTGCGGTCTCTTCCTTATTTTCGTGGCATTTCCCGATCAGGTCTTGACCTGAAATTGTCTTTATATGCAGATGATCTGCTTCTGTATGTTTCTGATCCTTTACGTAGTATACCACCAATTGTGTCTTTATTAAGGAAATTTGGCTCCTTTTCGGGCTACAAAATAAACCTTCTTAAGAGCGAATGTTTTCCCATAAATTCGTTAGGTCTTACACTTAAACAGTCTGATATTCCTTTTAGGCTTAGCCCGTCAGGATTTAAGTATTTGGGAATTAATGTAACTCGTACTCTGCCTTCGTTGTATTCCTCCAATTTTATCCCTTTGATTTCTCAGATTAAATCAGATTTTCAGAGATGGAATTGTCTACCTTTGTCGCTTATCGGCCGAATTAACACAATCAAGATGAATATTCTACCTCGGTTACTCTTTCTTTTCCAGTGTACTCCTGTATTTTTGCCTAAAGCTTTTTTTAAAAAGTTGGATCAGATCGTTGCATCGTTCTTGTGGGGAGGGAAACACCCCAGGGTGAGGAAATCATTGTTACAAGAGACTAACATTTGACGGTGGTCTTGCTTTACCTAATTTTTTGTTTTATTATTGGTCTGCTCATATCCACAAATTGACCTACTGGCTTCAATCGCAAGAACTTTTGTGGTGCAAGTTAGAACACCTGTCTTGCATCTCCTCTTCTTTGGATGCTTTATTGTTCTCTCCTCTCCCACTCAATTTCTCCCGATTCACAAAAAACCCTGTGGTGCAATCGAGTCTTAAGATTTGGTTACAGTACAGGAGCCATTTTAAGTTTGTATCCGCATCATTAACTATGCCCATCACAAAGAATCATTTATTTCCCCCTGGTCTTACTGATGGTACTTATGTGCATTGGAAACACCAGGGTATTAACACCTTTAAAGACCTGTATAAGGATGGCGCTTTCTCCAGTTTTTCGGACCTGTCTTCAGAAACAAATCTTCCAGTGACGCATTTATTTCGCTATTTTCAGGTGCGACATTGTACTTCTGCTCTCTTCCCTTCCTATCCTTTTCTTCCAAACATCCAACAATGGGAGGAACTGCTGTCCCTTAAACCCAATAAAAAGTCAGTTATATCTTATATATATAAGCAACTTATAGATTTGGATATCCAGTCAGTGGTTAAAATTAGAAGGGCATGGGAGCTTGAATTAGGCATAACTTTATCAGATCAGCAGTGGAAGAAAGCAATATCTAATGTTCGGTACAGTACGGCTTGTGCAAGGTTACAACTCATTCAATTTAAGGTATTATACAGAGTTCACTATTCCAAGTCTCGTCTGTCTGAGATTTACCCACAAGTGGTGGATCAGTGCGACAGATGTCATGCCACTCCGTGCAACCTGAGTCACATGTTCTTTTTGTGTCCAAGACTCCATGGCTTTTGGAACCAGTATTCAGCCATTCTCTCCAAAGCTTTAGGAACTCAGGTCTGCATGGACCCTCTCTTAGCTATCTTTGGGCTCCCAGTCAATACTGTTTTAACTGACCCTGCTCACTCTAAAATATTGGCCTTTACATCGCTTTTAGCCAGACGTCGTATCCTACTTCTTTGGAAATCATCTGAGACCCCTTCAATTTCTCTGTGGTTTCGCGAAGTAATGTCATTTTTTAGATTGGAAAAGATTGGTCTTATAGCAAAGGGAAACCATAGTGGATTTGATCGGATATGGGGCCCTTTTGTGAATTATTGCAAATCATTGAACATCTTACCATCTAACTAATGTGATTGGACAATCCCCCACCCCACCCCGTTTATATATATATATATATATATATATATATATATATATATATATATATATATATATATATAGTTTTTTTTTTTTTTTTTGTATTTCTTTTTATTTTTTGTTATTATTATTATTAATGTATATGTATGTGTGTGTGTGTGTGTATATATATATGTGTGTGTATATATATATATATATATATATATATATATATATATATATGTGTGTGTATGTGTATATATATATGTATATAAATATTTTTTTTTTTGTGTTTGTGTGTATGTGTGTATATGTGCGAGTTATTTCTTTGTACTCTACAAATGAAAGATATTGGGTACTGTATGTAAAAAAAACAAAAAAGACAAAAACATGGAACAGATTCTATACTATTTGTGAATGACTATTATGCTTTTCTTCCACAATAAATAAATAAATAATAGAATATTAGTCAAAGACAAACCTATAAAAAAAAAAAAAAAAAAAAAAAGGAAGTGTTTTATAAGAGATTGGGGAACGAGTAGTATATTTGAGACTAAGACTCACAGCAAACAGGACATGAATAAAGATAAGGTGAATCTAAAGCAGGGCTAGTTATTATAACTATAAATCAAACTTTGAGTGTCTCAAAAAGCTTCAATTCATCAACTAGAAATCGAAAGAGTGTGGCAAACCTCCCCAGACTTGACCTGATCTACCCGAACTTAAAGGCAGGCCAGGCAAGGAGGGATTAATAGGAGAAGCAGGCAGACAACCAAAAGTAATGTATCTTATCTGGCACTGAGGCTGCCAAACAAATATATATAGCATCCTTTAAAATTTCAATAAAGCTTATTCTGTTCTCTTCCTCTCTCCATGACCAATCTGATCTGAATCCAATGAGAATGTGTGGAAAGATGTTAAACACTTCCTATCTTTGCAGAGTGTCAGCTATAAGTTGCAATGTGAAATGTGCTCAACGTTTATTTTGTAGCTGGTGGAGACACACTTCTCCCATAGACCTACTGCCAAATTCTAAATCAAATTTACCAGTACTGGGGCAACACTCACAAAGACACTCACTCACGTCTAAAGAAAATTCAGAGATGCCAGTTAACCTAACAGTAATTTTCTCTCTAAGGTTGAAACTACAAGTACAAAACCATACTTTTCAAATAATTGTTGAAAGGAACCCATAATTAGCTATTTAAAACTAATCTGTGGCATGTGACTGTATGATCTGGTTTAATTTCTCTGTAAAGTGCCTTGAGATTAAATGTTGTGAATTGGTGCTATATCTATAAACTGAATTGAAATTGAATTGTTAACTTTTGAATCTAAATTGTGCTGAACTTTCAGAGTAAGCAAAATGATGATCTTCATCAAAACTTGTACGTTAGATCTAGTTCCAACCAAGTTATTAAGTGAATAATCTATCAATGTTTCAGGGATACTGTATGTACCTCAGGCTTATAAGGCAGCTGCAATTAAACCTTTACTTAAGAAACAGCCTTTTGACCCAAATTATTTGGTCAATTATAGACCTATATCTAATCTTCCTTTTTTATCAAAAAAGGAATACTGTAGTTGTCATTTAAAAGAAATTATCCAATTGGAAACTTCAGATTTTTGGAGCGTTATATCGACATAGTTTTGCATACGTTTGTAATGGAAACGTGGCTAGTGTCTTTAAAAGGTTTTCAAATAATTTCCAATTTGATTTATTTTCTGCTAAAGGTAATATAGTAAACAGCAGATCACACTTGCGTTTATCAACACATGTCTCATGTACAAGGACTTCTTAAAATATTTAGGCAGCGCTAATGTGTGGCAATGTCTAAGTTTATACCAGTCAAACACAATGCATTTAAAACAACTCTGCTAATGTTAGCCCCTCTGTGAGTACTCTGTAGGTATATTATGGTTTATGTGCCATAGGAGAATTGATTTTCCTATGTTATGTGCAGACCCCTGTTGGCCCCTGTTTAGAACTGCCCATGCTTGCTGTTGTATTTGTAAAAAAGGACTCCTTAAAGAATTGACCAGAGAATTGAACACTACACATTAAAATCATTATCTTAAAGAGAATATCATAAATAATGCACTAAATTCTTCCTATTCTTCTTTCTACACCTATTTTTGGTCTGTCACATAAATCACAGAGAATCAGTGGCTGAGATGGGACAATTATACGAAAAAGCTTAACAGCTATAAACATGTTTTCCAAACCCGATGACAATCAGATTGTGTTAGTACAAATTCAATTAAAGTATCCAAACAAATATTTTGTACTATTGTGTATAAAAAGCGGCGTCTGCATTTAACTTCAACAAAAACTCATAAAAATATAAACAGGACAGTGGTTTTGCCGTGATGTACTGCAGGGAGATGATTTCATGATTAAGCAATGGACAGCAAGATATTTTATTGGTGAAAGAGGAATTAAACTCCATCCACCTTGGGACCTGGCCTGCAGTTTTCCCACAGTAACTATGTTAGAACATTACCATTCTGTAGACATCTCTGTGGACATCTAGAAACAGAACATTAGCATAGACACTGTAGAAAACACACATAAACGTTCTCAAATTCTTTCATAAAAACAACAACTGCTAAAGATACACACTAAGTTCATTTCTACAGTTTTTGGTAACTGGACACCCCCTTTCCCTCCGTGACTGACAGCCTGCAGTCGAAGGCTGGATCCAGTCCCGGCTCTTCCTAATTGGATTTGTGAGGCATCCTGCCATAGGCCTCTAATAGGCCTCTTGTAAAGCTGCCCCTCAGGCCTGCTGCGGATCACTTCCTCCCCGCACTGGGACTAAGGGACACACTGAAAGGCATTTTTGGCCGCTTTAACTCTGATTCCTTGGGGCTATGAGGCACTTACAGATTCTGAAGAGCTTTGACAACAACAGGACATGATCTTAAAGAAAACAGAAAGATAACCAAAGTACATGGATGATCATCTTAAAAGCCGAGCAACTGCCCAACGTGTTGCATTTGGATTTATCTAACTTTCAGTTTCTGTATAAAATATATGTACATGAAATGGTTCACTTTATGGTTATCTAATAGCTGGTGATTTATTGTGTAGCGTGACATTTCATGTTAAAAAGCAGGAGTAAAAAAACAATTGCTGGCTTTGCAAAAAAGCAAAAATATTGTAAAAATTACTTATTTTGTAAAATTACTGTACTGGTTATAGGAAATAGAAATAGTTTGAGAAATGCTGGAATAAAAAAAGGACAAAATTGGAAAATTACTTGTAGTGAAACAGCAAGCTAAGAACCTGTTTAAACATTGTTTGTTATTTAACCTGTTAACCGCCACAAACAAATCCCCCAAAACAATTTTGAAAAGCTTGAAAAAGCATAAATTACATAATCAGCTGTTTATCAACCCCCTGGGAGAGTTAAGCCTGCCATTTAAAAATAATTGTATTGACCGACAGTAACGTTACTGTAACAGTATAAGGCACCTTAAAAGTGTGCATCTCGTGGAAGGGAAAGGACCAGTTAAGATAACAAGGATGAGCTGCACAGGAGCCCTACTTTAAAGATCAATCTGGAAGCTGCTCTCCTCATTTATACAACTCAATTTTTAACTACTAGATTGTGGTGACTGTTTTTGAATGCTGCAAACTCCAAGTATGCAATGGGCGGTATGTGGACTAGGTATTTGTCGTATCCTGTACATTCCTGCCTGTAATATGTTTAAAGGGGTCATAAAATGATTCTATAAGGTATTTGGTGCTGGTCCTTAAGGTCTCTGAATAGGGTGTGTAACACTGGTTGGGCTGAAAATGGCATATTTGCTGTTCTATGAGTCCTAATGCAAGCCTGGTTAAAATCCCCAGAAAGAAAAGACAGGGTTTCCTCCTTTAATGCTATGCTCATGAATATTTAGATGAGCTGTGCGCTGACTGGTTGGTTTACAACGAGTGAAGCTGCTGAGCAAAAAGCACTTATTCACTGAAACACCAGTGGGGTGACCAGACGTCCTCTTTTTTCTGGAAACGTCCTACTTTTCATACGTACCGTAAAAAAATGTCCGGGGGGGAATTTCGAAATAGTCTGGGATTTAGGTCGACTACAGTGCAGCAGAACCGAGCCATGAGCTCTGGAGCTTAATAATACTTCAATACTTCAATAATACTTCAGCTTGAGTTTGTGGTGGCCAAGAAGGTTAGGTTGCGAGGCCGTCCAGTAGTTTAGCCCATTCAAAACCCAGCCAGATCTGTGACAGACCCAATACATTTCTCAAAACACAATTTACCAAAAAGCTTACTGATTCTCTTAATCAGTAAGCTTTTTGGTAAATTGTCATAGTTCTGTTGGTAGACATGTGAGATGGTGTTTTTCTTATCTACAGAACCCGTTTCAGTCATATTCAGTTGACTGATATGTAAAGTTTAGAGAAGTTAACATTGCTCTTTGAGATGTTGATGGAGTTGTCAGAACTCTGCCATTCAACAGCTCTGGTTACCATCTTAAAAAGGACAAAAGTTGACATGAACACAGAGAAACAGCTACAATCCAGTAGAATAAAAGCTAAGGGGAATAAAATAGTAGTTTAATTGTAAACAAAAAAAGAACGGGGATGGTGGATTTTTTTTTTCGATGGTCTATTGGTCTATTAACCTAATGCAATATGCATGGCATGGTTGTTACATGTCAGGTATGTCATTGACCTTGACCTAGGCTCCTAACAGTGGAACTTCAGTCATTCACTGCACTGGCATGGCTATCACTGCACCTACATAGTTAGGGACAAATGCAGAGGACAAATCTCCCACTGGCATCAGCTTTATAGTCATCATAGGCCATTTCTTTGATTTTATTTATTTTGTTTAGGCTACTCGCAAGCTCACAGCCAGCCAAATCTTGAAAGGGCAATATTATTGCCATTACTGTTATTATCAGTGATGGGACTAACGGCGTTGAAAGTAACGGCGTTACTAACGCTGTTACCTTGTTTTAGTAACGAGTAATCTAACTAATTACTTTGACTATAACTATAACGCAGTTACCATTGCAGACACCTCGTTACTGCGCATTACTCAGGTCGCACAATGAACCTTTTTTCATGATAGGACTCGTGCGCAGCTGCGTGAAGCTGACACCCCACCCACGTCAAAAAACTCTGCAAATAGACTGAATGGTTAGTGCAACGTTAGTGCAGATTTGTGCAGAAAAAAATATTGTTTGTGCTACTTTTGTTTAAGAGATATTAAAGATTTATTTTAGGTCATCCAGAGGTGCGCGCCTTGTCATGAGAGAGGGGAGGATGAGATTCCGTCTGTCAGTTGGTAGGTGGGTGTTTCTGCTGGTGGGTGTTAACGTACAGCACACACAGAGAGATGGAGAGTGAGGAGGACTCCAGCAGCAAAACAGCGTTTTCCACATGGAAATACCGGTGTTACGTAGAGCTGCGTTTCCCCATCACATAACGGTTTCCTCTGCATCTCCGCACAGCGCAGGCGGCACGATTCACCGCGCAAGCGACAGGAAACGCGCATGCTCGCTAAAGGCGCGCAACAGTCGCCCTGTGCTCGCGCCACAGGAGAACTATGGAGAGCGTGAACGATAAAATGAACCTGACAACAGCCAGAAATGATAGCCTATATGGAGAAAGGGAGAAATCTGGATGGATGGATGGATGGATGGATGGATGGATGGATGGATGGATGGATGGATGGATGGATGGATGGATGGATGCTCTGCCTTCTCAACCTATTGTATTTTTTATTTTAAACATTATTTGATGGCCTTTGTGGCAGGGATGGAGATCCATATTTTATGTCACACACAGAGTATACATCTAGATAGATAGATGGATAGATAGATGTTGCAGTATCTATAACAACCCAAACACACAGGATTTCAGAATTAGACATCCCCAGTTATTAATTTCATATACTCACCGGATCTGAATGTCCTGTTAAAAAACTTCCCATGGCGTTCCCCCCGATGTCATTTACGTTGAGTTGTAATAAATGCAAAACTGTCTGCAGGTTCTTGTCTTTGTCGTCCGCTCTACTCAGCTGGCTTTGGAAACACACAGCGAGAAGGTGGGGGCCGAGTGGTGAGGTCTACGGGGGCGAGAAACGCAAAAGTAACGCAATAGTTACTTTTACTAGTAACTAGTTACTTTTATTGTGGAGTAACTCAGTTAGTAACTCAGTTACTTTTTGGGAGAAGTAACTAGTAACTATAACTAATTACTTTTTCAAAGTAACGTGCCCAACACTGGTTAATATATATCAGAAACTTTACACATTAAGTAATAAAATGTCACAGGGGATGGTATGGGGAAGATGGTCATTTAGGAAGGGAGATGCTATCCCCCCTCATCCCCCTCAACACGAGTACTGGCATAAAAGGCAAGCATTTGTTCAGAGAAGGAGTATGAGCATTTTTGTGGCCATGATTTTGTTACAATTTCCCTGAAATATGCAACATTTTGAGAACTTAAAGATACATGTTGGGACCAATGATTGGTCCCCATGAGGAGTGGTTATTGTAGGTTTAGGACTTAGGTATGAATTTAGATCAGGTTAGAATTAGGGTTAGTCATGTGCTGGTAGTGGTAAGGGTCTGGGTTATGTCATAGAAATAAATGGACATCAATGGAAATTCCCCACACGGATAGAGGGAAAAAATGTGTGTATGATATATTGGGAGGCCACATGGTATTAATTTTCTATGGATAAAACATTCATGCAAAAATCTTTGAGAGTATTTAACAGGTATGTATTCTAAGCTAAACTGTTTGTATGAGTATTATGCATGTGCTTTTTTTTGGCAGAATTATGACCTCATAAGCTTTAAAGATCTTTTCTTTTTTATTCTAAACCAAAGGAATCAGGTATTCCTACTTTGATCAATCTCTTTGGGGTTTTTTGCTAACACAATACCATTTTGGTTGAATTTATCATTACCTATCATTACCTATGACTGAATTCACAAAGCCTTGCTGGTGATGATTACCTTTTTGTTTCTAAGTCCTGGAGATATTTTTATCCAGCTTTTTATTGTCATTACACTGTACGAAGTACAAAGCAATTAAATAACTCTCTGCACCCACTCCCTTAGGCAGCAGTGGGCTGCCGTTGTGCAGTACCTGGGGAGCAGTGTGGGGTTAAGTGTATGCTCAGGGACCCAGAGTGGGAGTCTGTGGGAATGGGGTTCAAACTCAGAACCTTCCAAGCACTATGCCCTAATGACTAGGCCGCCACTCCCCCGACTTTAAAGGCTACCAAATGGAGAAAGCAGGTATCGATCCTGCTAACTCTTGCACGTTCTACCATTTGAGCTCAGGTATTGTGGGATGTCTGCCTGTTTCAGCTTTTGGTTACACTTTCAACTGAAGTTCCTTTAATTTTGTGTGCATAGCTTTCTTTTCTGAAGAAAATAAGAGGATCCTAAATCTGATAGCTTACTTAGGTTTATTGTTCATAAATTTGTCTTTGCCAAAGTGGAAAAAAGGCCCCTCGATAATAAATGGAATTTTAATATAAGTGAAACGCTCCAGAAACAGAGGAGAGAGAGGTTTGTGAGCAATGGCTGCTTTCATAGCTGCTGGGTCCATTTTCAGTGCAGAGGAAGGAGTGGAACATCACTGTTGAGTGATTAGAATAACAACAATGGGGAGACACTGAGTGTAGATCTTCGCTGTGGAACATACGTGACCGTTGACACCATTTTTCAGCCTGCTGCCAGAAGGACGTTTGATCTACCTCTATTTCTTCCTGTGAATAGCCACATATGTGTGTGTTTCAAAGGGGGGCAGTCCAACATTTGTAAGTGTCCAGACAATTTTTCCCAACATGTAGTGCATTGCAAGGACTCCTTGTAGGGACCATTACATAAAATGTTTCTAGGTTTACGACTAGATTTAGGGACTGACTTTAGTTTAGGTCCAGGGTTAAGGTCAGAGTTAGGCCATAGAAAGTCCTTGTTCAGATAGAAGATCCTAACTTTTGTGTCTGTGCTCACTCAGAGGTCTCCCCACATGAGGTTGTGCAGGAAGTAAGGAGGCAGAGGAGGAAATCTCTTTTATTAATGGTCACGGTTAACCCAAAGGGGTCAAACCCATTGGAGCTGGTGATGGATCTGGTCTGCAGGAGCTTTCACTCTTTCCCTTTCTCCCACACACACTGCCCAAACTAGCTGTACTGCCACTCTCTGGATATCTAGTTGGCCTATAATGATCTCTGCCTTGCAGAGATAAAGAATGATGCGAAGGGCAAAGGAGCAGAAATGATGAGATAGGAGAGAAGACATGATGGATTGACTCAAAGATCAGGAGGAAAATACATCTACAAGAAAAGCTTTTCTGTTTTTGTTCATGAGCAAAAAAAAAAAAAAGTTAAACACACTTATTTACATATGATGTCTGAGGTAAATGTTATTTATCTACAGACATGAATGGAGGCAGTGGTGGTTTTAAGAAATTTGGGGTCCAAGGCGGACAGGGAAGAGGCCCTCTGAAATGACTAAATGGTAAACAGGTCAGTAAACAGGTGAAGGCTTTTTATCAGAAGACACATACATTATTTGTTCTACCTTTTGCTCTTTTTATATCTCTTTTTTCTTCCTTTTTCTAAAGCTTTGTATTTCTCTCCCGTTTCTCCTTGTCTTTTTCTTCTTCAGTTTCTTTTACTGGTTGACTCGTCTTTTTTGTCCCTTTTTCTTATAGTCTTTGTATTTTTTCTCTCTTAAATCTTATTTTGGGAGTCTTGGCTTTAGCCAATCTTGCAAAAAAGGAGATTCATATTGATGGAGAAAGTACATTGAGAAACAACCTACGGGCGAGAGGCAGGTCTTCCCTGGACAGGTCGCCAGTCCATCGCAGGGCAACACAGAGACAAATAGGACAAACAATCATTCACGCACACACTCACACCTAAGGAGAATTTGGAGAAGCCAGTTAACCTAACAGTTATGTTTTTGGACTGTGGGAGGAAGCCGGAGTACCCGGAGAGAACCCACACATGCTCAGGGAGAACATGCAAACTCCATGCAGGAAGACAGGGAATCAAACCTTGCTGCAAGGCAGCAGTGCTACCCACTGTGCTACTGAGCAACCCACAAGGCAGAGACAAAGATTGGTCAAACCAAAGGAATCAGGTATTCCTACTTTGATCAATCTCTTGGGGGTTTTTAGCTAACACAATACCTTTTATGAAGGGGGGTTTAAACTGATATAGTGCCACTAAAATGCAAATGTTGAATTTGTTGGGATCCTCAGGCTTGCCCTCCAGAGGGCACCGAGGATCCTCTTCTGCTCTTTGTTTTTCCCTTAGGGTTGGAGTTACTGTGGGGATCTGGAGACTACCCTCTGTCTCCAGCAGAGTGCGCCGTGGGTCTTCTAGAGCTGGAACCTTCCTGCACACCTGTTGCTAATCCTCTCATCAGAAGACCTCTCCTTTATAAGCTCCTGGCTGACCTTGCTTCCACGCCGCAGTGTTGATCTTAGTTGGTTAGCTTCCTGAGCCTCTGTTACAGAAGAATCTTTGTTATCTCTAGTGTGAGATCAGATTCTAACTCTTCCTTGTCTCTGCCTCACAGGAATCCTGTCTCTTCGTGAAAGCTCTGCATGAGCTTAACCCCCTGTCTCCTCGTGAAGCTCTGGATGAGCTTAACCTCCTGTCTCTTCGTGAAGCTCTGGAAGAGCTGTCTCTCTGGCAACCTGTCTCTGGCCTGCAGCTCTGGGAGAGTTGCATCACAGGAAACCAGTTTCAAGCCTAAAGCTCTAGGAGAGTCTAACCTGCTAATCTGCCCTGGTGAGCCGACCCAAGATTCCTACATGGTTGAAACCTGAAGACTTCTATGTGGAGTTTCCCTAGAGGTTCCTATGTGGATTGTCCCCTGTTGTTCCCTAACCCGAAGCTTCCTACGTGGTTGAAACCTGAAGACTTCTGTGTGGAGTTTCCCTGGAGGTTCCTACGTGGAATCAGTTTCTAGAGTCCTTCGTGTTTTCCCCTGTTGTTCTCTGCAGTGAGCTGGAAGCTCAAATCTAGGACTGCCACGTTAAGCCTGAAGCTTAGCCTCTCATGAACTCTGCTAACCAACAGTCTCCAGTCCCAGTACAATCTCCAGTGAACCGGCTCCCCAGTCTGAACCAGTTCCCGTGTCATATCCTTGTTTGTGCTTAAATAAACCCTTTTGGACTTTTACCCAGTTTCCCCGTGTGTGTTCTGCATATTGGGCTTAAACTTAGAACCCATCATGACAGAATTTGGGGAAAAGTGCTGAAAAAACACACCAAGCTGCAGGGATTGTTCTATACAGAGACAATCAGGGGCAGTGCCCCTGTAGAACAGGCCCTGGCCCCTGTTCTAAGAGGTAACCACTAAAAAATGTCATATTTGCTGGCACAGAAACCATCATTGATTGCTCTCTTGATCCTTTTCTTTAATTTTTACATTTTATTTATTTTTTTGCAACAAGGTTTAAAACTAAGATGCTTCACTTTTGGTCTCAGTCATATTAGAATAGTATCACAGTTATAGTGTCACACTGACTGCAGCTTTCTGGCCTATAACCAAATTTGAAAAGCCTGAGATTTTCTTGAAAACAATATGGAAGTTAATTTTGTTTAATTATTGTTGCATGTTAAGCACATGTTTTGAAATAAAACTTTGAGAGTATTTTTTTCAAATTATTTTTTTCATTTTTTATGATTTTGAACGATTTTTGCAGATTTTGTTTTCAGATTTTAGTTTTTAAATTTCTCTTCTTCAGATTATGTTTATGACTTTCTTTTGATCTCAAAATGGTTTTTCAGATCAAATTCTCTTCGCTTTCCGCTGAAGTGAGTCATAAAGACACATTTCAGCCAGCTAGATGTTAGAAACAGCATTTGTAATGGGCTTAAAGCAAAGAGAAAACTCAAACTAAAAAATAAAAATGTGAAGAAAAAAAACATTTGTTAAAACAGCACAGTTATTTCCAAATTATTTTCTGATTGCTACATTTTCCAAAGTTTCCTTTCTGGATTGCATTTTTTTTCTAACTTCTATTTACAAAATGTGATCTTTGCTTGAAACAATATTTGTTGTATAGTTGTATAGTAGTTTTGTATAACAAAACTTTCTCTGAACAATTCAAAAGATCAACCAGGCAGTCACAGCTTCAGCACCAATGGGTCTGCCAAATGGCCAAAGACGTTAGGCATAACACCAGATTAGCACAGAGTAGCCTGAGGACAACAAGCATTGTTGCTAAAGAGTGGATCACTTGATCTCATAGAAAATGTGATGTAGCTTGCAAAGCAGGTGAAGATGTTTCTACAAGGTAGAGACACATGAATCTGAATACAGACACATGGCACACTTCTCAAATATGTATTTTTTAATGGTCTGGTACTGCAGATTCAGGGTTATCATCATTACATTACTTTTTGCTTTTCAACCACATCAAACCCCAATTTAATACACTGATGTTTGTGGCTTCAGTGGGACAAAATGTAAACTGTTCAAAGGATGTGAATTCTTTTGCAAAAATCTATTTTTCATTTTAGAAGCTGAAGCCTTTTGTTACTTCATAATAAGAATCGTTCAATGAGGCGACACTTGTTTTCTTTAACATTTAGTCCCATTTCTCCAGTTACGATTAAAAGAGATGCTAACAACAACTTGCAAAACTGAAGCTTATTTCAGAGAATGCTCACATTTCTGTGGCCCTCAACCTCCAGCTGTTGTCGAACGTCCTAGTGCAAAACACATCCATGTAACACCTTCTACCCACGAAACTCCTCCTGATCAAAGCCTGAGTGTTATGATGCATGCACATGAGGCACCTGGTGCTGCAGTTTAAAATGGCAGCAAGCAGGAAGAATCTGAGGAAACAAAGTTGTTTGAGATCCAAAGCATCTGATCCGAGTTAAAACACTAATTGAATCAAGCCCACTGCCTCCACAGACAGGGTTTCCCTGATAGGGCTCTACTCTGACCGAGACAAAAGCATGATGTCAGAGAAGTAAGAAACATGAGGAGTTTAACAGGAAAGGCGAAAAGATGATGCCCTGATGCACAGATAGAAGGGTGGCATGAGTGACAGCTAACATCCTAAAATGACACCCCGCCATCTCAGCTACCAGCCCAGATGGAAGCTTTGGATATAATTCAATTTAATTTCAATTTATTTATATAGCACTAATTCACAGCACATGTCATCTCAGATGGGCAACTGTAAACCAGCTCCACAGGTGGTACAGGAAACACACAGCCATGCAGACAAGGTCAGAGCCAGCTCCAATGTCAGAGGATGAAGAGAGCACATCCAGCCAGTCAGAGAAACAGGACTACACTGAAAAACAGGCTGATCTCCAACATTTACAGACAAAGGTGTTGATGGCAGCAGCACACTTGATATTTCTCTCCAGGATGGAGTCACAGCCAAACAGGAACAGACCAGATGAAGCTACTATGAGAAAAAGCAGAGAGAGCAGAACGTTAGAAATTGAACTAACAGATTCTGCAGAGTGGGAGAATAGAGATAGAATAAAGCAGAATGATGAAAAAGGGGTCCCTATGTCCTCCAGCAGTCTAAGCCTATAGCACAGGGGTCACCAATTAAAAGTCAGCGGGGTCCGAATAAAGAAAATCAATCAGTAAAGGTCCAGAGAAATTTTTAATTATAATCTGTTACTTTAAACAGAATTTAACACTGAAATAAAATGAGGTTTTTATGTATACATGTTATTACAGAATAGGATTAGGGTCACTGAAAAAAAAGTTAACTGATTTTTAAATTTTATGTCAGTATAAAAAGTGAAAAAAGTCAGAATACTGACTTTAATCTCAGAGTTCTGACAGAATTCTGACAGCTAACAAACATGTTAGCATCAAGCCGTAGCCATGTCTGTTTTAGAGACTAGATTAGCTCTCTTGTTTTAATCACCTTCTTTTTTTCAGTGGCCCTAATCCTCTTCCGTATGTTAAACATTGACTTTTTAAATAGAAAATATGTTAAAAAAAGAACATTTTTCCATTTTTAAATCTTACGTTTTTTTTTATTGAAGTAGAGAACAAAAATCATTCAGTTTGGTATGTAGCCAATTTCCTGATTCACATATTTTATAAAATACCTGAACTGGGCGTTTGTTATTTATTTTTTTATAGCTTAATAAGAGGAGTGGGCTTTAGGCTGCCCTGCAAGTAGGGTTGGGAATTGAAAAGATTTTCAAGATTCCGATTCCCTTTTCGATTCTATGAAACGATTCGATTCTTTATCGATTCTTTTTTCGATTCCAATTTGGGGGAAAAAGGAGAACAAACAGTTTGATTATCAGAGTCAACTTTGTTTACTTAACTATTGCACAATCTTACAAACTCAACAAGATCAAGATGTCCACAGGAAATGTGAAACTGGAGTAACATCTGTGTTTAAATGAAAAATAAATATACAAGAACAAACTTAATAACCAACAATGTCTAATAACAAATGATGGGATAATAACCTATTTTAAATAACAAAAAATACTAATTATAAAACAGTAGTAGGGAAAATTAACAGTTCTTTTGCAGAAAGATGAGCATATCTGCTTTTTCTGGAAGGATACAGGATCTTTCAGGGCTTATGGTGTCTCCAGCCGTGGAGAACACCCTCTCAGATGGGGTGGAGGAAGCCTGCACACAGAGGTAGTTTTCAGCCAGTCAGATAGCAAGGGCAGCGTATCTTGCTTGTTCCACCACCACAGTGTGGCGCTATCCCTGCAGGGGATGGAGGGCAAGCTTTTATAGAGCTGGATTTCCTGATCTACCCTCTGGGCTAAGGAAAGACAGGGCTTTGATTCACAAAGTGACCGCAGCTCGTTGTCTTCCTCCTCGAATAGTTCTTCCAACTTGCGTAACTTGCGTAACTTACGTAAAAAACGTGACGTAAGTCGTGCTCCCCAGAGCCGGCGCTCTAGGCTCTGGTGCTGCGGGAATCGAAAAAAGAATCGTTCAGTGAGCTGCCAAATGATGCCATGGAATCGGAAAATACGGAACCGGTTCTTAACAGGAACCGGTTTTCGATTCCCATCCTTACCTGCAAGGCTTTAAACCTGGGTTTGAATGGAGACTAAGCCATTCTCAAGCACATATCAAGGTGCTCATTTTGAGCCTGGATCCAGATTTATTTTTGATTCTGTTCATGGTGGAAAATCCTGCTTCACAGCAGCAGGTTGAGCCAAACATACTCAAAAATACTCAGGATCATCTTTGAGCACCATTTCACTTTTCTTTCCCCAGTTCACCGCACTTCTTCCAGCGTCTTCTCCTTTCCCCACATCCCTGCTTGCCACAGGTTTGCCTGCTGTGTCTAAAAGTAGCTAAAAGCAGCAGCAACTCAGACTGACAACTCATTGGCTAATTTGGATCACGTGTAGCCTGGTCCCGGACGCTCTGGAAGGCTTTACCATATTAACCGGAGAAGCAGTGCAAGTGAAGTTATACACTGCCATCGGACAACATGCCGTAATTTATAAATGTTTTAAATCAGGTTGGGTCCGGATACGGATTGCAGTCCGCTAATCCGTGACCTCTGCTATAGCAGCATATAGAGATTACTCAGGATTACCTGAGCCACTCTAACTATAAGGAATAATATTAACTTGTTACAGATCTAGGAGAGGAAATCCTGGTCTTACTAGTAACATAGACCCTACTGCACACGTTCAGGTTCAATAGTCACTAAGGGAGCAAATCCCCACAGATGAATGAAAATGATAAAGATGTAAGAAACGCAGTTTAAATTAATTCATATAAACTGTAAGAAAAGTACAGAAAATGTAGCAGATTATAAAAACCGTTCTAGTAACCCTGCAGTGTTTTGAAGGCGAGAAATAAAACCTAAATAGGTATTAATGCTGTTAAAGTTTGAGCTATCAAAGCTTCATATACAGGTTATATACTACAAAGAAGAACAAAAATTAGTTGATCCTGATAAAAATAAGGTTATATGCATCAAGCATTCATCCTTTTGGTGTTATGGTGGTCCTCTGTTAACTTAAATAGAATTTCAGCACTGAGCTGAAATAACCAGAAGTGTGCGCCATCTGGTGGCATTACCAAGGAACTAGCATAAAGCCAGATAGCGACGATTAAGGCAGATACTTAATAGAGCCCGACTATCCTGTAATTCCTCCAGGTAAAGCGACAGCTTTATGTGGTAAAACACCAACAAATATTAGATAAACTGAGAATCTTTAAGTTCTAGTGAAACCTACCCAAACCGTCCTATCAGAACAATAAGTAAAAACAACATTACTGTTCATAAATACATAAAAGCACATAGCATCAAGGTTAGAACCGATCAACCAATCAATAAATCAATGTATAATCTATGTCATTTGTTCTTAGATTGTAGAAGCTTCTTTGTTTTACTAGTATTAGTACTGATAGGGACGTTTATCAGCACATTCAACTTGCTACATCCGAACACTCTGGTAGCTTTAGCTCCTGCTTCAGTGAACAGCAGCCTTCAGACTGGATTATTAGCACTGTTCCAGCCTTATCCTCTTGCAAATATTTTTTACATTGGATTTGAGATTTTATATCATTACCACATTTTGCTGGGAAGGTCGCTAATTAGCTTAGCCACAGTAGGCTTCTTTTTTATCCCCTACACACCTGTGCAGTATCATACCTGTAAATACACATAGAATGCTCTATTTACTGAGAAACTGTGCAAAAACAAAGTAAAAAACACAAAAATACCAAATTATATGTCAGTATGTACACCATAGCCTACACTTTTAGAATAAACTTTGCATGCAACCAGATCAAGCTACTGCCGTATAAAGACTTTAAAGAATGCTAAATACGTGACTATGCCGCTTTGAAAAAAGCTCTTTAATACAGAGCTCTGTTTCACAACGTAGTTTTAACAAACTCAATTCTTAATTAATGTAGCCTAAGGTTGGGAACTCTGAGTTTTTCGTTTCACAACAGCTGGTGTGAGTTTAATCGTTTCTAGCGTAACAACTATGAAAATCAGTTATCGCTGAAAGTTTTAAAATGTATTTGTCATAAAACGGGACAAATGGACCCAGTATTTAAGGTGAGACAGTCAGTAGTAAAAGTTTAAAATGTTTATTAAAACAAAACCATAAAAAAACAGAACTGAAGCGCAGGGCTGTGTAACGGCGGCTGTAAGGGGGCAGGGCACCACCCAATCACTGACACTCTGGAGGGAGAAACACAGGTAAGTGACCAGAATCACCTGACAGTAGATGATCATCAGAGTGATTCACATACCTGGTTTAACAGTTCAGTCCATTCTCTCAATTATAGGCAGGATCAGCCGATGCTCTGCCAACGAGATGCGGACCTGAGCCGCCCAGAGTGTCCCAGATGCTGCAGCCCTAGAGAACATGCAGGAAGCCGATACAGGTCAGGGGAGAACAGATCAGGCAGGAACAGTTCAGGGATCCAGGAGTTCTCAGCTCAATCAGAGGTTCCCATCCAAACAGGAACAGAGGGGTTCAGGCTTACAGGAATCCTCAGAGGATTAAGACAGGTTCAGAGTCCTGTGGGTCGAGCAACAAGCTCAGACAGAAACGCACAGACAGGAGAATCCAGCGGTAGTCCAAAGGTGGTTCAGGCGAGCAGATCAGATGAGTACATACAGGGCCAGTGGTCGAGAGGGAACAGAATCAGGAAAGCAGAATAACAAAGGAAACGCTGAAACCCTCTAACCAATGGTTAGGGAATATATTCGCTTGAAGACAAGGGCTCAAGAATAAACTCCTCACTGGAAAGGGGATATGACCCTTGGACTAACTCAAACAGAACCAACAGGGAACAAACAGAAAGCAAACAAACAATGATCTGGACTCGATAGCTGGGCTGAGCCAAATATAAAGGAACAGACGCAGGTGGATGAGATGAGTGATAATTAGAGACCAGGCAGAGTTAGGTAGAGTAGTGAAATAAACAACTGAGGCCCGCTACTAGGGCAGATCATAACAATATTTCAGATATCTAATACATATTCAGCCTGCTATAGTACGTTGTATCACATTAATATTACTGGAGAAAAACAGTTTACTGCTTGAATGGTAGTGGATCAATGTATTCTGTTTAGGTAACCAAGCAGCAGTAAATACTAGTAAGGCTACCTTCCCACAGCAGCCTGAAGTGCTCCAAATCCGATTTTCTTGCCTATATGTGACCAGTATCTGATCTTTTCATGACAGTCTGAACAACAGACTGTCGACAAACTGGTTGCTGCGGGTCATTCATCTCTGCTGCAACCTGACTCTACAACGTGCCACTACAACAGCAATAACTTAAGCAAAGCAGAATGTGCAATCACTATTTGATACCCTGTGCAATAAATATTTTGGCACATTCTTCTTCTCTTTTGACTTTTTTAGCTGATGTTACGAGTAAATTTCTGCACTGTGAGATTAATAAAGTAAAAAAATCAATCAATCAATCAACAAAGATCTGATTTTTTTCAATGCGACCCAGGCTACTTGGCTATGTGGTCCTGAATGCGATACAAACCTGATCTTTTCAAATGTGCCCTGTGTTTGAACGGCCGTATGGAATTCATCTGACCTAAACGTCATTAATACTCAAGAAAGGTCCTTATTATGCATGTTGCTACATAGACGCTGAAAGAAAAACATCAACCATAGCGGACGATAATGCGGAGAGCAGTCTTTATTTTCAACCATCTGGAAAAGATTGTGCTGTTGATGCCCTGGCAGAGATTGGGAAGGAAATTATGGATTGCAAGATGTGCTCCAGCGCTACCATCCATGTTTACTACTGAAAACACAGAGCACGCTCGCTTGTGGCGCCATTGCGTCCTCTACTGAGCATGCAGGACACTTAAGTTGTTCGAATGCAGTTCACACAGGAGATCACATACAAGTCGCATAGTTTTGGAAATGTGAACAAGAATCGTATTTCACAAAAAAATCTGAATAGAGCGCTAGGGCCTTCAGTGTGAATGTAACCTAAGTGGCTGTTTGGCTGTGCAATTTTTTTCTAAAATGCTCTTTTAAAAAAAAGTTTAAAAAAAATATAAAAATAATGACATTGCAAAAAGGATTTTAAAATGCAAAGAAAAAATGAAAAATTAAAATGGATAAAGGAATGACCATTCAAACTTATTGGCAAAGAAAGCTATTTATAAACACATTAATAAAATGAGTATTTTTTTAAATATCTATTTACAAATAGCATTAGAAAATACTTAACTTGTCCTGATGCAGTATTGAATAACTGATTCTTAAAACTGGATTTCTGAATCTATGGTTTAATTTAAAATAGGTGTATTTCTTTTTCAATGAATCTCGTGGGCCTCCAAAGATCAAAAGGAATGTGTCTTTGTGTTAAGATGCATCTTTCTTTCTTGGTCCTGTCGGTTTAGATTCTCCTTCTGTAGATTTTGGTTCACTTTGACCTCTTGTGTCCTTCATCTGTCTCTGTGAGTTTTTCAGTGCACTCCCCTGCCAGCTTTTGTTAAACTGCATTTTTTCTGATCACTCACAGCTGACGCTTGTGGCATTTCTCTACCTCAAAATGTATTAGTGTTTGAATCCAGTTCCACAAAAAATCACCATGATCCTTCATACATAATTCATCTGTTTTCTTTGACAGTGTGGATAGACGGCTAATAAACTCTTATGGCCACTAACCGCAGTTTTAACTTCTTTTTTTTTTCCCTTTCTTGTTGGGGGTGGGGTCCTCAGACTTTGTCACATAAGACTAAAATATTGTTACTAGATTCTGGTTTGCAGAGAAATGGAATATGCATTTAATAAAGCAATAACTTATTTTTGTTCAGTACAAAAGATTTGTTACACGCTGCACCTTTAGGAATGGGCAGTTATTTTGAAGACTCTTTAAAAATTTTATTTTTATAGTGTCCACCAATAATTCTGCCTGTTCAGCTCAGATAAATAGAGAGATCATCATTAGCTGAGCTTCATTAGCCCGTATGTTATGCCTAATGTATGTTATTAGTGTTCTTAGTCATGAAATAAATTGTTGGTGCTGATTTTTTTTCCCCTTGAAAAAGCAAACAATTTCAGAACAAAGTGTTGTTCATTTATTAACACCTCCTCCATAAACGGATCAAAACACATTAACTGTTCCAGAACCTGCCTGCACGGCCTGCACTGTGGGACGCAGACCAAAGGCAGACAATAGAAATTCAGAGCTTTGCTACAAAGCACACAGACATGTTAGTAGGTTAAGTCAGTTCGTTTTTTACTCTCAGTCCGGATCTTGGAGTGAAACAGGAGCATGCAGGAGACTTTGGGAAGGTTTTCAGTCCAAGACGCTCTTCCTTTCGGGATCTTAAAGCTTAAATCTGGGCACAGATTCCTAAGGGGACCTTTGGTTTTTACAGCCTCCTGTCGTCCTTCTTTATGTCTCAGTCCCGAGGAAGTGGAGACTTCCTGACCTCCAAGGTGAAAACATCATGGCGGCTCTCGCCTCCATGGATTATGAGGGGTCAGGAAATGTTTGTTCTGATCATAGGAAGGACAACTCAAACATACGCAGGACATTAACCAGAAAATTTAGTTGACTTATATGGTTCCTGGCAAATTTACTCATGCCTGTTTTTTTTCACATTCTGTCACAATACATCCAGAAAACCTCAATGGGATTTTTATGTGATAGACCAACACCAACTCTTACAAAGGGGAAAATTCTGAATATTTTTAATAAAAAAAAAGTCAAAAATCAAACAAAACCTATTGCAGCTTATCGTCTAATTATTAAATGCCATCTGATTGAATTCAGTATCATTTTAGCTGTTCATTAACGATTTCACAAAGCATCAGGACAATGTGTGAGGAGACATTTTTAGCACTGTTATAAAACACCAAAATAAGCATTGCATATCTCACCGAGCTCTGTTCAGTCCACCATCTGAAATGAAATGGAAGCACAACTAAAACCCTTCCAGGATGTCGTTCTTTTTCCAAATAAACCGTGAACAAGCCAGATGGGTAACTCAGGAGGAGCTGCAGAGATCTCCAGCTCCGGAGAGAGAACCGTTCTTTACGCTTTAAAATTGTTTTTTTGTGGTAGAGCGGGAAAGAGGGAAGCTAATGCAGAGGGATGGCTTTTAAAAGATCTGACTGTAAGATTAAACCAAAAGTGGTGGAAAGCTAACATTGTATATCTACCTGCTACAGGGAGACAGAGGTTGGCAGAGGCAGCAAAACACAGGTGGAGTGGAGCTACGCACATTAGCTTTTTATTTTTGAAATAAAGTCTTATAACTTCAAGCATTTTAGGTTCAAACCCATATATCAGAGTCACCCCGTCCCTGTCAGGCTGGTTGCTTATGAACTCAGTGTTTTCACTCCGTCACAGAAAAGATAGGAACCATTCTCCTCCGTGTCATCCTTTGAATTTATTTATCAGACCACAAGAGACTGTTAAAGTACTATTAAAAAGTACACACAACTGCATCTCTTTAAACTTCCTTGTCTTCCTGTTTTTATAATTTTAGATTCAAAGTTTGTTTTGCTAGAGGAGGAGAGACAGCCTTTAGTGAGGCTCAAGTTTTTAAAATCTTTAGAAAAAGAAACATTTCAGACAGATGTAGTTATTCCAAAGTAGCAAAAGCTGTTCTCACATCATGGCATCCCTGAAGAAAAAAAACCCACTTCATTATAGTAGGTTTTTTTGTTTGTTTTAAGTGGTTTGATATTAAGCGTTTATCAAGAAACTCAGACAAAATCTGATCATCTAAGTTCCCTGCAGGCAGAGTGAGGAAAAGTCTGGGTCAGGCAGCCGCTGCGTGTCTTTGATTGAAGAAACAGTGCCAGATCTCCCCTGAAGAGCAGGAAGCATTAATCCCAAGGCAAAGCCTGCGTTGGTTGTTTCTCTGATCTACTGTCACCGAGAGACAACTTTTATCAAAAATCTCCTTTTTCTGAAGATTTTGCAAATAAAAGCTCTAATTAGAACAGGTTGGTTGACGCTTTTTCATTTAATTTGAATCAATATTTTTTTTTTATCATTATTCTGTTTAAATGCTTCCCTATTTTTAATGTTGGGTTTTTTTCTTATGTAAACATATAAATTAATGGCTTTTTTTGGCTTGTTATTAAAATGTGGAACTTTTGGGTTTTTGTACATAGCTTAACTAAAACTGTCCTCAATGCTGCGCCTGCACGCCGGACCTGTGGCTGGAGGTGAGCAGCCCTGAATGGGATGGATATGGTTCTGTAGGACCTTGGAGCTCGTATCTAAACGTGTCACACACAGGAACCTAAAATAGAAATTATTTGAACTTCAGCATTTACGGAAACCCTGAGGTGCCACATATGAATAATATTTTTTTTAAAAGCCCTACATTTTTATATATATATATATATATATATATATATATATATATATATATATATATATATATATATATATATATATATATATATATATATATGAATAATCAAAAGAAATCCAATCATATCATGTTATGGATGCATCTAGAATAGAATAGAAAATCCCTTTATTGTTTCAAAATGGGGAAATTCAAAACAGGATAATAACAAAACAAAAAAAATCGGAAATATGGAGCAGAGCGAAGGTAAAAGAAAGAAGGAGGAGGTGGGGGAGACCATGGAAGGAGAATAATTGATCAGTTTTGTTCAAAAATAATAAATAGTCAATTTTCTACATAAGATATGCCTTAAAGCTGAAGTCTGTAAGTTTTTAAAAATCACTTTTTTGTCATATTGGCTAAAACTGTCCCTATGCCCAGACAGCAGTACATGTGATATGTAACCTGTGAAAAAAAACTGCTTCAATTGGTCCCGCCTACTGCCTGTATTTCAATCTGGAAAGAATAATTCGGGACGAGACAAAACAACCAATCACAGCCAGAGGAGCGTCTGATGGAGTGTCAATCACAGCTCACACACGCTGAATCCCCCCCCCCCCCCCCCTTCTGGTCGCATGCGGTAGCCGCGCAGATGCTGTGAGAGGGGTGGAGCTTGGAGGTGGGGCATGAGTGAAGCAGAGAGGGTGGGGGAGTGGCGTGAAACCTGTTTTTCTTCACATTTTCAGTCGAAGTCTGCTCTCTCCTCAATGTTACAGACTGCAGCTTTAATTTAACGCCATAACTAAGTGAAAAACAATATTTCTGAACGGCCAGAGGTTGTTTTGAGAGTGCCTTTGAATTCCCCATTTTCACTGCAACAGGATGATCGCTCAACATTTAGAAGGCATCAGCTAAACTGACCAAACTGTAACCTAAGGGAGACTTTTTTTTATTAGGATATTTCACCATGATTTGAGCAGAAAAGTAAGTCAATTTGCCAATAGAATGAGATTATGTTTAAAATAAGAAAAAAATAGCTTCATTATCTATTATCTGCAAAATACAGTTTCTAATGAACTTAATTTGAGGCCAAAATACTAACTTATTTTTAAATTACCCAGTGAACCTGCTCCAATTAAGGGCAATACCCTTGCTTTAATAAATCCTTACTCATCCTTAGATACATTTTTGAAGTGTATTATAAGCTCTCTCCTGAGATGTCCCAGTGGCAGATGAGGCTGTTAGTAGATCTGTTGATTAATTAGTGCCGATCTTTAAAAAATGTATGATTTGTTTTGACGGGTGTGTGCTTGTTTAAAAAAAAAAAACTCTGTGATCTAACTGCTGAATATAGATGCGTGCCAAATGTCTCCATTTCTCTCCACTTTAGATCTACGGATGTCTTGGTGTTGATCTGTCACATAAAATCCTGTTGAAACGCATTTGAGTTTCAGGCTGAAATGGAACAAAGCGTGAAAAAGATCAGGAGTTTTGCTCAGATGAACAAGGCTGTCTATGTATGAATTTGGTTGTGTCCAGTCTGCTTGTTGTAGAACTCTTTTTTAAAGACAGAAAGTTTCTTCTGTCCTCTGCAAACCTTCCTGACTGCAACTTATTTTAAGCTGTTTTCTATTGTCCAATCTTTCCTCAGAAGATGCGGGGACCCATCGCTTTAGGCATGTTCCACATTTACATACCTATCTTCTTCTAGAAACATTCAGTACCCTTCTCCTCCACACACCCCTGATCACATGGCCCAGGATATGTTGGCCGTATGCTCCTTGGCCTTCATGCGCAGCACGGCGATGCTGGACGAGCGCCTCTCGAACTCAGGCTTGGCCTCGAAGGCCGGGTGGCTGTTGGCAGAGGGCGTGAGGAGAGAGTCGGCGCTGAAGAAGTTGTTGAGGGAGACGTGGCTGAACTGGTTCTGCTGGCCGGGGAAGCCCACGTAGCCGTGGTCGGCCGCAGAGGCGGCGGCGCGTGGGGAGTGTGAGTAGGAGGTGACGCATGGAGGGGAACCTCGGGGCAGCATGCAGGAGGAGACCACAGAGCTGCTGGGAGCAGGGCTCGGCCACAGGTTGTTGGGGATCTGATGGGAAGATTTTAAAATAAGATTTAAATGACATTTTAAAAATCCAACCGTCATAAAGAAATAAGAGTCAAAAGACGTATTGAGAGTCATTTGTTGTAACTAAACAATAAAAACAACAGAAATTGTTTGTAATCATTTTAACTCATCGTCTAACCCTCTATTTTTTTAATATTGGTTTTAAATTGGTGTTCATTTTTTATTTCCAGCTTTTTAAACTACTGTTCACTTTTTAAAAAAACACTTTCTATTCAATGTTTTTATTATTTATTTATCCGTTTGTTTATTGACCTTTTCCTGCCTTTACACAGAGTTTTTGAATGAATACAGTAACATGTTACTAAATATTTATTTGTAATCCAGTCGTCTTAAAATAGGAACATGAAACTAAGATGAGCCCCTTAATCCTGAGGCGACTAACAAAATGTTTTCTCCTTTTGTTTGCTTGATGGCTCACTAGGAAGTTAAGCAACTAGTTGAAAACATTAAATCCTTATGCTCATGGTCTTTTTTTGTTGTTTTCTTTTTTACAAACTCTCTGATTCCTTAAATTATCTGCATTATATTCATTTTCATAAATTGATCTGAGTGTCTCAGGAGATTTAATTTGTAATCCATGACATCCTCGTCCTCTAAGGTGTAAATATCACCCAGAATGTTCTACTATCCTAAAAAATGTTAAATGAAGGCGTTCATTTTGATCCTTAATTCTTGTATAGCTGTAAGGACATATCGAAACTAAATGCCCAAATGCAAGAACCAAACAAAAGGCAAACTATGAAACTGTGATAAACAACAAAAGCAGCTGAATTTATTCTATGTTGGGTTTTATTGGGGTTTATTTTCACATCTTTATCAGGTGCATCAATAAACATGGAGCTCACTGCAAATGATTGGGCTCTTATCTAGAAAAAAGACTCAGAGATAGAAATATTAGATATATTATCGTCTCCAAAAGTTAATGTCTTAATCTGAATGCAAGATTCTACATTATAATCTGCTTCAAGTATATTATATGGATGTTATAAATATCAATATTTATAACAATATCAACTAGTTTTTCCTTAGATAGAAAACTCTGAATCAATTTGACTGGATGATCTGGTGAACTGTAAAGTGCCTTGAGATAACATGTGTTGTGAATTGGCGCTATATAAATAAACTGAATTTAATTTAGATCATTTCAGCTGTTTTTTGGTGGCCTTTCCCACAGATTTAATGCTTTAATCTTGTTTTTGTTTTTTTGTTTGTTATTTTAAGAGAATGTAATTATAAATTTAAATAAAGATGCAGAACTGATTTTAAAAAGTGTTTGAATCAAAGAGGACATCAGGGCTGACTTGCAGGGATGAACCCTGTATGAAGGATTAACTGGACACCTACAGCTTAAAGGAGCTGAAGTCAAAGATCTCAATTCAGAAAGTTAACATTGCGTTATCCATAATGTTACATCCATTTAATGTATCTATCTGACAGAGACCATGTGATCAAACATACAAATCAACAATGTTTGCTAAGAGATGCATAAAGAGTTTATAACTAATGCGAGTTTTCAGCTCCTGTCCCTGGATGAGCCTTTCTACATATTCAAATAAAAACAGGCAGATTTAAGCCTCTTACACTCAAACACAGGCCAGTCTACACTCCATTGGTAAAATGCAACAACTAATATAGATCTAGACAGTCACACACACACATGCAGAGGCATAAAAACCTCCCTCAGACTCACACATAGTTGCTTTATAACTGGGAACAGCTTTGGTTATTTTTAAGAAAACACATGAGCTCAGTAGTGAACTCAGATAAGGACTTCAGCTTGTTCATTGATTCCTGCGTTTTGAAGTTTAATTGCGACTTAGCTATGTTACATCACTGATTCTATGCGCAATCTGCCGAGACAGACTAGTAAAATCATTCATTCCTACTTATATCCAGTCAAATGATACTCCTTTTTAAAAGGTACGTTCAGACTGAAGGGTATTTGTCCATTTGCCCAATTTTTGGCCTCTTGGAAAACAAGCAGAGACCACATTGTTTGAAAATGAGTCAGTCCATTTTGACAGTGAGACAAACTTCTTTTTTTTTCTGCCGTAAGGACACCAGGTTTCACCAGAGGAATAATGTTTAGAGGTTAAAAGTCTTCAAAGTGCCCAGTTTACAGCGTGTTTCACAGATGAGGACGACCGACAGAGAGACAGCGTCATGTTTAAAAGTAGAACCCGGCTTTAAAAGCTGATCCATAATTGAGTTCAGCTGTTTGAACTGGTGGCGCCGGTATGTTAAGGCCTCCTTTGCTACAAATATGTGGATTTCTGCAGGACATTTGAAAGCTCTGACTCTCCTTCTATTGTTTGCTTGATTTCAGAGCGTCTCTTTTATTTAAAAACCTCAGCACACATCCCTGCATGGAGCTTCTATCTCCTTCCTAGAAAAAAAGAAGGAAAAAAACTCCCCAACAGCGGCTTTGTGAGAGGGGAACGCCTAACCAAAGCACAGACTGACACCCCGCATCTCCTCTCACCTCATCTTGTACCTGACCTTTGCTCAGACTGCAAGATTAATGGAGAGCCTACATGAAATCGGATATAAGGCCATTTATTCTGACATGACGCCTCACAGGGGCTCTAATCAGCGTCCCAGGTTCTTATCTAAAGATGGCTTTCAATGCAAGTGATTCATGGCAACCCTAATGATTGTACAGGGGATTGCAAATTTTAATATAAGATTTTTAAAACAGTATATAAGTATTTTAAAACAGGATAACAAAAGGATCACCTGTCAAACTGGAGGATTACACACAAAAAATTCAGTTATGAACTCTAAAAAAAGGATTTGATGATAATTTAATTTAAAACGTCGTCTTTTATAAATGATATTATTCTAGCATTAATTAAAGCTTTAATTATGTTTGTATTTATACTAAATCTAATTAGTATTTGGATGAAAACGCTAAATGAGAAACACCGAAGCCAAGTGCAGGATATTTATATCTGATTTTTTTAGGGATTAATGTATTTTATAAAAAAATGGTCACACATTTTTAGCATGTGTCCTGAAAAAAACTGAAATATAAGTGATTTTTTTCCTGAACTTCAAGTGAATTTTCCCTTGATTTGAGCGTGTAAGTAAAACAGCCGATACAATACACTTAAAAATAAGAAAAACAATGGTAAATATCTCATTTCATGTGCATTGTATCTAATGATTTTTATTTTAAGGGCAAACGTACGCCTCCCATTGGCAGACTATCTGAAAAAAAATAATGCAACCCTTTTGGCATTTACTTAATCAAATTTAGTTACTTTAACACCATTGCTTTATGCCCTACCCCGCTAACATTAAATAATTGTGTTTAAGTTACTAAATATGATTAAGTAAATTATTTTTTTCAGTGTGATCAAATTAAGGGGAAGTGGATTTAACTTTGCTTAAACTTGCTAAAGATGATCTAAGGTTTTTAGGTTAGGCTTCAGTTTTATTTAGAGTTATGCCTAAATAACAAAAAACATTTTTTTATTGTGTTTTGAAGAAGTTTGACATATCTGATCAGGAAAAATGGGTTATATATGGTATCTCAGTGGAAATTCTACCATTTTTTTTTTTTAGATTTTTTTTTTTTATTATTTGAATGGTAAAATTAAGTAAATATTCACCAAATTTCCGCTAAGAAATAGAAAAAAAATCTTCCGCTCCCCGTTTTATTACTCTTATTTATTTTTATTTTTTTTTTTTAGGGCAGATTGCTTTTTTTCTCTCGTTCAGTCTGGTGCAGATGTATTATTTTTCAGCTGATTTCTGAATGAAACGCGGTTTTAAACTGGCCTGTGTGTAGCTGTCCGTCCGGGGTAACACTGACAGGTCGTAGGTGGCAGCGAAGTGACTTTTGGCCTGTTGGATCTGTCCGTATCGCTCTCTTTTCCTCCACTTTGCCCTCCTGTTCTGGAACCAAACCTTTGGAAGAAACCAAACAGATCGAAAAATAGCAAATTAAATGTTGAAAACTAAAAAAAAAATATCTATAAATAAAGATAAATTCGTTTTTAGTTGTTGATTTTTTTTAACCCCACCAAACAGCACATGACTCATAATAAACCCCTGATGCATATTTGAAAAGAACACAGAAATGCTTTATCTACCTGCACCCTGGCCTCCGTCAGCTCCGTCCTCATGGCCAGCTGCTCCCTCACATAAACATCTGGATAATGGGTTTTCTGGAACACCCTCTCCAGCTCCTCCAGCTGCCCGCTGGTGAAGGTGGTCCGGTGTCTCCTCTTCTTGCTGCTGGACACGTTGCTGTCGCACTTGTCCCCCACGTCCTCCAGCTCCGTCTTCTCCGGGCCGCTGGTCACCGGAGAGGCGCGCAGAGAGCAGCAGCTGTCGATGGACCTCTGGAGATCCGAGCGCAAAGAGTCCTCCTCTGGTTTAGGAACACCGTAACCAGCTGATAGGAAACATAATATATTATATTATTATATTATATTATATTATATTATATTATATTATATTATATTATATTATATTATATTATATTATATTATATTATATTACATTATATAATATTATATTATATTATATTATATTAGTTTGGATTAGGTCTCATGGTTGATAGAAAAACATTAAAAACGTTGAAAAAAAGAAAGAAAGAATCCTTGAACAAGTAGAAAATGTTGAAGATTTACAGTAATGCAGAGAAAGGAGCGTGGAAAAGCAGCGACCTACCGCTCTGATCCCCGCAGGGCGAGGAGCGGTGCTCGGCGCCCTGCAGCCCGAAGGCCTGCGCGCACTTCGGGGACGGCTTGTTGAAGTACTGCGCGCTGTCCAGGCTCTCCATAACCTGATCCATATAATACTCGCTGGCCTTCATCGCCTGGCTTTTCAAGGCAAACTTATCCTCTATGTACTCCATCATAATTGCAAGAAAGTGTTTCCCTCTAATTGAATGTCAGCATCTATAAATATAAAAAAAATTGTGGGAGGGAAAAAAAAGGCGAATAGAGGAGTAGAGAGATGTCCTGTAGGTAATGCAATAACGCGCCAATGGAGTTTTAATTTGCTGCGCGGTGAAGCCTCATGGTCTAATAGCCCCAAAGAGAAGCTCTGAGACCCTTAAAGGTCCTGGAGCAGCCCTCCTCCTCCTGGATACACTGAAAAAAACAAGCGGTTAGACTTTCACTAATAAAAGCGGGAAAATAATTAGCTAACATCTTAGATGAGTGGAACTAAATTCATATTTCTGAGTAGAAATTATACCAATGAATTTTTTTTAATTAAAATAAGATTAATAAAAAATAAAATGGTTAAAGACCTAAACAACCTATAAGTAGCATTAGTTTACATATCTTGTGTGTTTGGATCTAACTTTAGAATTTGTGAGTAGCCATAAAGATGGTGAAATAGCAATAATCTCTAAAATCTAATTGTAAACTTTTTCCTTGATATCCATGTGTAGAAGTGACTGACCCGTGGGGAAAAAGCATGGGTATGTAGCACTGGTGCTAATGCTACTATTAGTTGAGGCTGGATATCATCTTAACATCTTTATTTAAAAAGTATTTACCCATCAAACAACAAATATATACAAATCAGTGGAGGAGGTTCACACCACGCTGACAAAAAGCTCGCTAACATGTTCTGCTTCTGCTAAGCTCGCTAAAGCAGGACACAAGTTTTAACTCTTATCAAACCAACAGTGATGTCAATGCACATTTGTTACATAGGTAGAAGTATAGATACTGCAGTATAAAAAAAATCTGGTAAAAGTTGAAGTATCAACTTAACCTCTTTACTCAAGTAAAGTCAAAAAGTATGTGCTCCAAAAACTACTTAACGTATAAAAGTATAAAGTAACCTTTTTAAAAAAGCAGCCAGATGCCACTGCTTGAATTGAAAGGTCAATTTTTGACTATTTCGAAAAAAAAAAAAAAAAATACTTTGAGTTAGGGCCAAGAATGAGGGAGGTCATGTTGGTCTCCATCTCCCGATACGCTCTCGCGTATCGCTTTTTCTGAATCCCACATTGTAGCACGGCATAGACTATTCACGTTAGCAGTTTGAAGAACACCTGCTTGCTTCTGATGATTTCCTTTAGCTAACCAATTAGTTTTTGCGTTCTATGACTCATCCAATCACACTAGTTTTCACTAGATGTGGATGGAGCCAATGATCTGCATTGGATGTAAAGTAATGGAGTAAAGTATAGATACCTAAATAGTGTACTTAAGTACAATGAAGTATAACGAAGTATATGTACTTTGTTATTTGAGACGTCTGCAAACCAAAGATAATTAAGATATAGAACTCATATAAACATATCAGCAGAGGTTCACTCTATATAACAAAAAATTTAATGTCAAGCGTGACTTAAGCATTAGCTCTGCTGCTAAGCTACCGAAAGCAGGCTTTAAGGTATATATATATATAGCCTATCTTAAGGCCTATTAATAAACAAAAGTCCTTATATTTCAGCTCATATTTAAACATCTCTGCTTTTCTATTTCCTGCCTAAACAGAACATTAGATTGACCAAAGTTGTAAATTATACTAATTAAGATAATAGAGAATATTTGTAATTCAGACAAAATAATAAGATAAACCATTTACATGCAGTTTTCAAGAACATAAAATCCTAATATGGACTCAAATCTAACTCCCTTCTCAAATGATTTTTTACAGTGCATGACTGCAGCTCCTCCTATGCAGCCTGAATCCAAAGCAAACAGCATTTTGATGTGACTGCAGACCCGCTCCGAGGAAGCAATCAAAATTGACTGTAATTTACAACATGTTTAGACAGGCGAAATGAGGCAATAATTTATCCGAAGCTACAAGTTGCGGAAGAAAATGAGGCTGAAACGGAGAGAGTTGGGCAGCGCGCTGATCCCTGCTGCTGCTAATCCGTTAGACGCTGGAGGACCGGAACTCTGTGGCGGACAGGAAAATGCTTTATTATGAAGATGAATGGAGCATATGCCTGCATGTAAAGGCTGCTTTATTGCTGTCACACAGATTTATCGGATGTAATGTTTATGATTTATATTTTATGACATTTTTTTTTACCTTTCAGTAAAAAAAAAAAAAAAAAAAAAAAAAAAAAAAGACAGGAGAGGGGTTGGATTTAAGGTAGCTAAATCCTTAAAAATTAAATTTTACAATATCAAGAAAAGCAGAAAATCGAATAAATGAAAAGTTTTATTAAAGAAAATAGGCATATATTTTTTTTTATATTTTCCCTGTTTTATATGATGATGGCGGTAAATTGGATTAAATACTGCACCTTTGTTTCTATTTAATAATTACGCGGACCCCTAAAGGAATATATATATATATATATATATATATATATATATATATATATATATATATATATATATATATATATATATATATATATATATATATATATATATATATATATATATATATTATTATTATTATTTTTTTTTCTCACATTATACTAAAAGTGCTTTAAATTTGGTCTAATTTTATGTCTTTACTTATGAGCGAAAATAGTAAGTGTTATTTTTTGCGTCAGGCCTTCTCTGCTGTCCTGACGCGTTTCTTCAGCCTGTTTTAGTCAATTTACTTGCATTTATATGAGGGACTAATATTTTTTCCCTGCCTTTTTTTTTTTTTTTAGAAATTAGGGTGAAATTAATGGCTTCATATTTAAACTTATTTATTTAAACTTTTTGTTGGATTTTATCTATTATATTCTATCATGTTATATTATATTTTTATTTCACACTTGATGTCTTTTATTATTTAATTACTTTTTCATGATATCTGTATAATATTCCTATAAGACTAAAAAAGTATGTTTGACTTAAATTGGATGAGAAATTATATTTTTTGTACAGTGGCGAAAACATGTTAAAAAAAAACTTTTAAATGATAAATGACAATAGTAATAGATAATAAAGATTAATCAACAGATCAAATTCAATTTATATTAAACATGCTGTTTTGTAAAATTTAAAGATGTATATTCATCCATTATTCAGTTTTTTTGGATTTCTTTATTTTAGATATATATCATTTTGAGTTGAATTAAAAAAGCACAATAAAAAAACAGTGAGTAAGTGAATACGATAAGCCTTATAAAAATCCCTATCTCAGTGAGCAAAGGACTGAACATCACATCAAATTCAGGTTTTTACCTGAAATCTAACAGTTCCATGAAAGAAGGATCAAATCAGAGACCAAACTGCCTGCATCTACTGAACCCTGCAGACCTCCTGCAGAAGCAGGCATATTGATTCCTGCAGCTTTAAAAAAAAAAAGAGCAGGGAAAGTTCATCTAAATTCTCTCCTTTATTGGAGGAATTAGGTTACCGTTGCCTAAAAGTCCATCTCGCACCACCAGTGAGGCACAGCAGGCGCAGCTTTGGTTCGCTCTGGGGTCAGTGGCAGTTACCTGGGGCTTCTTGGTGCCACAGCAGAAGATTTCAAAATAAATAGAGGTGCTCTTAAGTAGCAGGAGGGGTCTGTCTTATTGGCCCTCTGAGGTGACCTTGCACACTGGGCCATGCTGAGGAGAAAATGTGAAAAGTTCAGTGTGGTTGGTTTATAGGTCCTGTGTCTGAAGATCCCAGCCATAACAACGGATCAGTCTGTGGTTGACCGTGGTGATCGCAGGTTTATCAGTTTGACTAATTCTTTAAGTACCGCAGCCAATATGTCATGTGAGTCACCAGGGATGTGCTCCAGCTCCTCTTAAGCCAAAATAAAAACAACGTGACACTGACTGAGTTCGTCATCATGCTCCAAATAATGACCTGAACTCATTATAAGAGCTGTCAGTTCGAATGCGACTGAACATAGTCCAGCTCAACCAAACCCGAGCCTGAGAAAAAGCACAAACCTTACATCACTGTGCCCAAATCCACCCGCAGGTCTGACTTAATCTTCTGAAATGTCTTCAAACGTTGGCTCCCCACAAAAACACAAAAAAGAACCAGAGTTTGTTTTGCCCAAAAGCCCAAACTGTGCAGAGTTTATAAATGTCGTTTGAGTCTGCAGAACATTTGGCTCCAACAGATGGATTTTTAGAAAGTGAAAGCAGCTCTTTGGTGCTTTGAAAGCTTGCCTTTATTTTTGTTTGTTTGTCTTTTGTTCTTCCAGGAACCGAGCATTTCAGAGCAGCGCCAGGTTTTATCTTTCGGTCCCCTTGCTCTCATGTCATCTGGGTTAGTGCTAATGCACAGCATGGGTCACAGAAAAACGGGCTAAACAGAGAGCAAAGGAGCCAGCAAGAAGGATACGATGACATCCTGACAGTTTTTTTAAAAGATTCATCCTAAAAGCATCACCAGTTAAGAAAATATTTTATTTTTTAAGAAAACCTGGTTTGCATCATTCACCATTTCGCATAGTACAAGAAACTGATGCACTTTTCATTCATTCTGTCTAAATGTGCTAATTTCTGTAGTCAGAGCGATAAAATTTTGTAAAACAAACAGAAATATACTAAATAATTTACCCGATGGAACAGAGAGGAGGCTGTAAAGGCAGCCTCCTGGAGTCCTTAGGGCGGCAACTAATGAATATTCTACTGATTTATGGATCTGTCAATTATTTTTCAAACATCCATAAAAAATCAGACAGTTACAATTACTTGAGCAATATTTTTTAAAGAACTTATGGTATAAAGTTAGTTTTACTATACCATGCTTCTTACTTTTATGTGAATAATATTCTTGTGAGATATCACTACTCCAACTTGAGTAAAACTTCTTGCTATTCTGCTCAGTGTGAGTAACTGAGCTATTTAGAGGTGAAAATACCATCTAATTCCTGATTAATCAGAGAATTAGACTCTTAAAGAAATGTGAGTAAAATATCTGTCTTTGTCTTCAATCAGAAGCTTCTCCAGATCCGGTGTGAGACAGACTGCAACAGAAAAATCCTTTTTTTCTATAGCTATCAACTTCTATGACAATTTGTTGAAATGAGTTAACAGAACATTTAATTTCACTTTGGGATTCATACCGTAGCTTTGAATGTGACCGAATCACAAAAGTAAATATATATAGTAACTTAAAGCTTCAGTGGCCTTTAACTAGGAGTCTGTATTTTAGCTAGAAAAGAACTTACTTAGAGCGATAAAATAATGAAAATGTTGGTAAACACATCCGCAGAGTTAAACAATTAAGCATGGTGAAGGACGGTGTTGCTGTGGGCCTATTTCTCTTCTCAAAGGCCTTAGTCAACCTTGTCAGTGTGCTTAACAACCATGAAAATTGAAATAGAATAAGATGGAGTCTACTAGTAAATCAAAGTGTATAATGACAAGATTTTGGTTATGACTCAAAATTATGGAAGAAATTGTTCAAATCACAGGAAAAAAAGTGTTTCATTAAAATAACTAATTTAAAAGATGAGACGGCTCCTGCTCCAACCTAAGCCCTAAGAGGATTCACCAAGTAAATGAATGAACACAATCATGTAAATAATGAGATATTCTTTATTTAGCAAGGTTAAAAAAATAAATTAACTCCTTTTTCAGGGGTGACCTGACCAAGAGGGCAGCTAGAAGGTTACAGAAAGTAGCATAATTACACATTTGAATTAGAGATCGATCTAGTTATCAGATCTCATTCAGTTTTGCACATTGAGAAAATAAAAAGGTTTGTCTATTCTTCTTACAAAACAGCTGGAGCTCAGTGAGGTTGATTGGGGAGCATTTTTGAACAGATAAATAAAAAAAACTCAAGTGTGGGACGTGCAAAATAATTTGGCGCCTTTACTTTCATTGCAGTAAAACTCTTTCCAGAGGATCATTTAGGATCTCAGAATGATCCACTGTTGACCTTAATGACTGATGATGATAAATAGAATCATCCTGTGTGTTATCAAGTCTGTATATAAAAGCCGTTCTTTAAAGAAATCCATAAAAAGTCTTGTTTAAAGTTTGCCATAAGCCTCCTGGGAGACAGAGCAAACATATTGAAGAAGATGATCTGGTCAGATGAGAAGAACAATGCAGAAGTTATGTTTGCTGTAAAAGCAACACATCTCATCACCCTGAACACACCATCCCCACGGTCAAACATAGTGGTGGCAGCATCATGGCTTGGGCCTGCTTTTTTTCAGCAGGGACAGGGAAGATGGTTAAAATTGATGCAAAGATGGATGGAGCCAAATACAGGAAGAAAAACCTGTTGGAGATTGCAAAAGACCTGCGACTGGGACAGGGATTTTTTTTCAAAACAAAACTCTATTTATGGAGCCGTGTTTGAAATAGGCCATTTTGTTGCGTTACTTGCAACTAGAGGGAGGCTCTGGATCAGAATATTCAACTACAGATACTCAAAATGTTTGGCGTGTTTGTTTTGTACCTGAAAATATAAATAGAGTTCAACCTTGGAATCCTTCCACATTTTTCACTGCTGAGCGCCAGGCAGGAGCATCGTGTACAACAAACCCCCAACATCTGCAACACGACTGAGCCTGAATTACCTGTGAACTAAGAACCCAATCATATGTGCTGTCAGAAGGGGGATGGCCAGTCATGGAAAGAAGGTGGTGGGGGGTCCAGGATGGACTGGATTGTGGTCGCAGGCCATGAAACACAATGATGAAGGCCTTTCTAGATGACCAGCAGAGGAGAGAAAAGGGCTTACTGCAGGAACAACAAAACCTTAGGGTGTCGCTTCAACCTGCAGGTTGCCTGCAGCCTCCTGTTCAAGCTCTGCCTCCTGCATCGTTGGCATCAACTCCCCACACCGATCCAGCTAGTAGCCCATGACTATTGCGGCTTAATCCTGCAGTCCGTCAATGTGATGGGGTTAAATCTACACCCTTAGTGGGTGCTGGCTTTTGGCTAAACCAGCTAAGACCCGATAAGACATCCATACCAGGTGGGAGAGGGGAGTAAGAATTATCCGTTAAAATTAGAGAGAATAGCAAAGACCTGGATATGACCGGAGGCTGAGTGGCCCTATAGACTAGTTCCACTTCTTTCAAGGCTCTCAATGCCTACACCGCCATGGATAAAGACAGAGCCCATTCTTATAAAGACCTGAAAATGGCCTAATTGGTTACATTTGACGTATCATCTGAGGCTTATTGTCAAAAGTTCTGCTATGCATCCCTGCCACATTGGGAAGCACTCACTGAAACCTACCACCGCTTCAAGGGACAGTATCGATGTTGGATCCAGCGGGAGCAGAGGACCGAAGAGGACTATCATCTTGGAACAGCTTCTTTTTGTCCTGTCGCCCAAAGTGAGAAAATTAGTAGAAGATGGACTAAAAAAAATGGCCCTCCAGTACCTTAATGCTCAGAGAGGGGGACCTACTGCACGACCCAACACATCAAACCAACCCTCAACAATGGTTCATCCAGCCGCAGACTTTCACCAACCGATCGCATCCATCATTAGTAATTTTATTTGCACAAATAGTTTCATTAATGTGTTGCCTCTTTGTTTATTAAGAATGTGACATAAATGGAATTAATCCAGTATCAGTAAGAACAAAAAACAAGCAGGTTTTTGAGAAAATCCTAACATTTATTAGAAGGTTATCTTGAAGAATCTCTGCTTTGATTCATCAATAACAGATGTGGATAAAATATTAATTAATATAACACTAAACAGAAAGGGCATAAAAAATAATAACATAGGTCTTAGAACAATACAGAATCACTAGAAATACTTTAAGAAAAAAAAATGAATCGTTATTGTCAATCAATGAAATTCAAATCAAAGAAACTGTACAAAGCAAAGTATTTCTGCTGTGGCCCAAATTCTATTTTTCATAATTTTTTTCAATATAGTGTTTTTTTTTTACATTTTAGTTTTTCTACTTTTTTTTTTTACAGATTTTATATTTCAATATATATTTGTGAATTTTTCAATTTACGGGTTTAATATTTTTACTTTTTTATGTTTCAAATTTCTGTTTTTAGATTGAATTTTACAAATTGTATTCTTTCAAAATTGTTCTTCACAGATCATATTCTCTTTACGTCAAGCTTAATAAAAAGGCTCGCTCTTGATCAATACAACTGCTGTTGCTAACATCCTGCAGACCAATAGAAATGCGTCTTCGCTCCTCACCACAGAGGAAAGTCAGCAACCAGAAGTGACAAGAATGTGATCTATGAAACACAATATGAAAAGAATGAAACTCAAAAAACTCAATAAAAAAAAAAACAGGAATAAAAAAAGAAATTACATTTGAAAGAAATTACATTTGAAAATATAAAATCAGTTAAAAACTTGCCATAAAAACTAAAATAATAAAAAAAATTAAAAATTAAAATCTCAAAATTTATTTTGGATTAAAACATTTTTCACAGTTTAATTTCTGGGTTAAATTTTCGTTTTTAAATTTTTGTTTACATGACATGTTCTTTGCCTGCAACAATAATGGAACAAAATTCCCCCCATACTCCCCCTGATAAAAGACAGAGCTCTTATGTTTCAAAACAGAACCACCACATCTCCGGCGTGTGCCGCTAAGCGAGATAAAAATCCTCTCCAGCCTCCAGTTGAATCCCACCCTGCAGACACGCTTAACTGAAACACTGAAGGAAAATAAGCAGGCGGGCACGCATTTCCTGCCAGGGAGCCACTCCTAAGAGCTCACTATTTGTTTTGAAGTTCATTAACTTATGATTTTTCAGGCAGCAGGGTGGCGAGGAAGTCAAACGCCCCGAGGTGAGCCTCTCTACAGCAACGCAGCATGAGATAAATACAAAAAACAAAAAAAAAAACAATATTGATCCACCAGGCTTCAAATTCACATTTGGTCGGCCGGAATACAAATCAAACCCAGACAAAGTTTTATCAAATTTTATTCTCAAGAAATTAATGAAAAAAGTATTTTATTTTTCCTCTAAAGGTTTTGCAGTCAATATTTATAAAACATCCGGGAAACAAAAATTAAGAACAGTTCAGTGTTGGGAAATGCAGGAAACCTTCAGGTACTAAAGATCCTGGTTCCTATTTCCTTCCACAGTGAAGCGAGTAATTTCCCAGAGCTTTGTGGCTTCGCTCCATGTGTTTTGATGCGAGCTGGCTGCCTTCAAGTCCAAGCACTGATAGCTCTGGAAACGCCTCGAGATATTTGGGTTGCTCCAGGTCCTGTCCGTCTTCATTTTTTAGGAGGCCCACTTACTTTCTGTGTAGTTAGGGGGAAAAAAAAGACTCTTGTAAGAGCAAAATCTGAATAAACGGCGATTTTCTACTAATTTATTGGTATATATAATAGAATCATCTATAATCCTAACATCTGTCATTATTAGAAAGTAGAAAGGAGGTTATTTTATTTTATTCTTTTTTTTTTGCTATTTACTTGCAGTCTTTCTCTCTTCTTGCCTCCCCCCCAGCCGCCATCCAGTTGGACGGGGTTGAAAGAGATGTGCTCCTTTTTTCCAACAGGAGAGGTGACTTGTTTAAGGGGAACAGCTTCTTTAGCTGCAGAAAATCGGGTAAAGAATGAATCAATATTTCACATAAAAACTTAATACAAATCGTTCAACTCCAGATTTTAGGGATGACTCAAATGGATCGCTATCTTTTTTTAATGGGTGTTTTCAAAATTAAAAATGAATTAATCAGATAAAAATTAGTTATGTGAACACTATAATCTAAAGAAGCTTTAAGATATAACAGAATCTGACAGCAAAGTGAACTCAGGTAAGATTGATGTTTAGAGTTATTTAGCGAAGGATCTATATGAAGCTTTTCATAAACACGACAAAGGAAGAGTCTTTTTGACAGTGTATGATGTGTTCCACGTGCAGAGCTCAGGTCTCCACAGTTTCTTTGCACACGGAGACAAACATTTGGGGAAAGTTAGGGTCAAACTTAGGCGGGGAGGGGGGTATGTCGGATACATTGCAAGCATTGATCCAACTCTAAACGCAGGAACGTAGTCTAAAATGCCAATCTGCTCACAAATCAAACCCAATAAAACCTATTTAACTTTGGACCATGTTTGGGTTGGTTTGGTGGTCGTAGTCTTCATGTCTTGTTGAAAATGGTTTGAAGGAAAACCAACGGGCTCCTCTGAGTTTAAAACCTGGCAACAGTAAGTTTACTTAGGGTTCTTTCTTACAGAGCATCGTTGTATCAATTTATGTCTTTAAATCTTAAAGTCTTATAAAATGTTGCTGTTACTAAAAGTTAGCTTTGAATGAGCTAATATCTATCTTATGTTTACAGTATGGTGGTTCTGGTTGATAACAAACTAATATTAAATTAATACTAATAAAAAACTAATATAAAATTGTTAAACTGATCCCGAACAACTAGCTCAGACTGAAGGTGTTGCTTTATCATGATCAAATAAAGCTTTATACTTGAAGAATTAGAAAGTCCATTTTGAGCCTAAATAGAATTTCAGCACCAGGTGCAATGAGCTGACATGGCAGCACCATCTGCCGGCAGTACCGTGGTGCTACCAGAAAGCTACAGGCAGATAAGTAAATAGAGCCCAACAGTCCTGTAACATCTGTCCTGCAAGTGACAGATATTAATTAGACAAAATGATCTACAAAAACTCTAAGTTCTAATAAATCTTCCCCAGAATCTCCAATCGGAGCATCAAGGAAAAGGAAATTTCCTCTTCCGAAAAAACACAAAAAAGGTCACAGCATCAAACTAAGAACCAATCAGTCAATTATCATATTGATTTACAGACTAATATTTGTTGCTGTAACTAGCATCAGTATTATTAAGGACCTTTACTCCTTGATTACTGCAACGGTGTTTTCACAGGTCTGCCTAAAAGTGGATCAAACAGCTGCAGCTGATCCAGAACGCTGCTGCCCGTGTCCTCACTAAGACTAAGAAAGTAGAGCACATCACCCCAGTTCTAAAATCCTTCCACTGGCTCCCTGTATCTCAGAGAATAGACTTTAAAATCCTTCTGTTAGTCTATAAATCTCTGAATGGCTTAGCACCTAAATACATCACAGACTTGCTATCAGTGGATCAACCCTCCAGACCACTCAGGTCTTCTGGCTCCAGCCTGCTCTGCATACCTAGAACCAGAACTAAACATGGAGAAGCAGCATTTAGTTCCTATGCTCCACTTATCTGGAACAAACTTCCAGGAAACTGTAAAAGTGCAGAAAGCCTGAGTTCCTTTAAATCAAGACTAAAAACACATTTGTTTAGGATCGCCTTCGACTGTTCTAGTTAAACAGTTCAACTAAAACATAATTTCTTTAATCCAACTGTTTTTAATATTCTTTTTTGTTTTTGCGTTTTTTATTTTATTTTATTTATTTTTTTATTTTCTCCTACTTGCTTTGATTCTGTTTTATCTTCCTGTATTTTAATCATGTAAAGTATTTTGCATTGTCTTTGTACTGAATTGTGCTATAAAAATAAATTTGCCTTGCCTTGCCTTGCCTTTACTCAAACATCCATCAACTTAGCAGCTACATCAGAACGCCTGAGCAGCTTTAGCGTCTGCTTCAGTGAAAAACGGCGTCCAGACTGGATTCCCAGAGCTGCTCTAGTCTTTTTCCTCTTGGTATCATCTTTATTTTCACACTGGACTTTGTGCTTTTCTTTATTATTTCCACCCCGACTTGGGAGGTGCTAACTAGCTTAGCCTCAGTAGCTTCCTTGTTTTCCCCGTGCACATATGCGCAGCTCCTTTGTAAATAAAGTCCTTCATTTATGTTTACAATAACAAAGAAATGGATCAAGAAAGTGTAAAATACAGCGACGACACAGCAGGGGTATTAGGCTATATGTAATCTTTCAGAATAACAGCAAAACTTTCTATGCAATCAGATTAAATTACTAATGCCGCTAGATAAAAATAATGCTGCGTCAAAGCTGATGGTATTTTCAAGCACAGTTTATGAATTATTTTGGAAAACTGAAAAACTTCTTCAACAATCAAACTGAAGGAGAGACTTTCTATCTGTGCCATTTGAGCTGCTGTAGGCCTTTTTTAGACTTCTCTGCTTCAGGCACGAAAGGAGATTAAGCTTCATTGATAGCAGCTGAGCCAGCAGCCATTAAATTGATGATGTTCAAAACAAAACATTAAGTTTTTCTCTTACTTTTCGCCCAGAGTCATCTAATTAGAATTAATTAATCCACGATATGTTCCTAATCTCATTATCAAGCTGGCTGTTTAAAACAAATGAAACATTTAAGGCAAGACTATCAGAAAAAAACTAGCAGCCATATTTTCAGACCACTTTCTAAAGAAAATGTTTTTTGTTGTTTTATTTAGAAGTACATCTACATTAAATGTAGGAGCAAATTGACGCAGACCTTATAAAATTCCAGCTGGGAAAAAATTATTTGTCAGGAAAATAGGTAGAAATACGACCAGAATCCTTCAGAGGGAATTTGCTGACAATTTACTAACATCTACAGACATTAAAAAGGCATTGAGTTGAGTGCAAAATGGGGGACAGAAAGTCTTAATAGCAGCAATGAAACCTAAAAGATTTCCTCTGCATGTGGAATGAAAATATGTAAGTTGACAGAAACAGGACCGACTCCGCGAGGATCGCATTGCAGCAGGTTACACACAAGGTTTCACAGTATTTACTTAGTTTCACTGGTTGAACGTTTTTAGATTTTAACTTTCAGCTTATTTATTTTTTATTTTTTGCTTTAGAACCAAAAGGCTATATAACGTTTTGGTAAATAAAGTGTGTTTACGTGAGTTTAGTGTTTCTTGTAGATTTAATATGTACATTCACCTCACAGAAACTGCTTTCCTGTTTCCACCCAGCCTGATTTCTTTTACGTTTCCCCTGATATGTAGGTTTACTGACACACTGAGACCATTTCATGCCCTTTTTCAAGTTTATGAAATAAGTAATTGGTTTTTTAGAAACACATACATTCATATTTCAATTTACCCATGACAGGTTTTGTTAAAGTGTTTTTTTTTCATTGGTTCCGACAGAGAGGCTTTCTTTCATTCCTACGGGGAACAACAGCTCTGTCTGCATAGCACGCTGCTGCACCTCGTGCGTTTCATTCTGAAATCATCATCCGAATTCAATTTGGCTTCATTAAAGGGGACAGGCTCGTCCTTCATTTGAATTCCTGGGCTTGTTTAAAGTGGTCATCTGCTGTCAGTCTGTCAGTAGCATCTTTGTCGCTCCAAGTCCTGAGCTCTCGTTTGTCTTGAAATAAGGACTAATCATTCCTCACTGAAGGGGCTGTTTTCTCTCTCTGCCCACTTCCTCTCAGGACAGATTTCACGGCAGCCTGTCCCCATTCCGACCTTGGGCCCCCCACCACATACATGTAAAAAACTGCAGAGTTGCACTGTTGAATTTAGCCTGCTGCTTTATAACCTTTAATCTAAAGGAGCAGTTTTATTTAAAACACACGTACAAAAACGACTCTCGGCGCACATTTTGCTTGATGTGCAGATTTAATACTATGTGGCCCCCAAAGCATTAATGCATGCATGGGCGGTTCTAGAAAGGGGGCCAACAGGGGCCAGTGGCCCTGTAGAGCTGGTCCCTGGAACGGCCCCTGTACTAAAATCATAAACTATAGATATTGAAATAAAAGTAAGTCAAGGTTTCTTGAAAGAAGCCTATTTTTCCTAGATACAAGGAGGTAAGTTAGACAATTAATTTAGATGAATTACCTTTAAATATGAAAATAAAAACAACTCAATTATCTAATTTCATGTGCATAAAATCCTCGTTCCTTTGGCAGACAATCACATTTATCTGCTAAAAGTAAAGGCAAACATGCTTATTTTAAGAAATGTGTACTTTTATAGATCAGTTTTTGCAGTATAACACTCATACATCTCTCAGATATGAACTGACAGAAAAGTCCAAAGTCTTACTAAGATAGGATCACAGTTTTTGTCTGTTTGATCAGGCAAAAATTTGAAATCTAGAAAAGGAATTTTTTCTTAAACTAAGTGCATTTTTTTTTTCTTTAACAGAGGAGGTGAGACACTTTGCCAATGGAACAAGACAATTTATATTTGCAATTTAAAAACAACTGCATTGCCCAAATTGAAGTGCATATCATCTAGTTGTCTTATTTTAAGAGTAAACATGCAAATCATCTTATTCACCAACTCAAATTAAGGGTAAATGCAGTTCATTTAAGTTATTTTTTACTTATTTCTAGATTGTTTTTGCAGGGCATGGCTCATACACTAGAAAATGCATTCTTAGGCTGTTCTCTGGACTCAGTGGAAGAAGTGGCTGAGAGGAGGGTGCTGTCCAAGCTTGTGTCCATCATGGACAACACCTTTCATCCTCTGTACCAGACTGTAGAGGAGCTGAGCAGCTCCTTTAGTGAAAGACTTTTACCCCCCGTTTGTAAAAAGAAGCGCTACTGCAGGTCATTCATCCCTGCTGCAACCAGACTTTACAATGTGTCAATACAACAGCAATAACTTGTGCAATGTATAATATGCAATTTACTATTTGATTCCCTATGCAATAACCTGTTACTCTATATTTGACACCCAGTGCAACAACTATAAATATAAATATCCATCTATACACCCTATGAAATATCCATGTATAATGATTGTACTAAAAAAATAATTAATAAAAAAACCCTATGTGAAAGCACTGTATATATTGCATATATCCAATGCACCTTTTTCTTCGCTTGGCACATTCTTCTTCTTTGACTATTTGAGCTGATGTAACGAGTAAATTTCTCCACTGGGAGATCAATAAAGTCAATCAATCATCAGTTCTTGACTTATTTGGTTGTTTCCTTGTGTTCTGTGGCCCCATGAGAACCACCCTGGTAAATTTCCTCTAAACCACCACTATCTCCACACTCCTTCTCTGCTCTGTTGCTTTTTATGCCGCTGTAGACTCTTTTCAATGTACTTCATAATAAAAGGATAGAAATAAGCACTTTTAGTGCCATATCTATTTCCAGATTGTCTTCTTTCATTTTTATAAAATATATTTTTTATCACTTTTGGAACATAAAGAATATGTAAAGCTCACTACTACGATGTTATGTTTATATTTTTTAAATCTAACCATGTATTTTTTGCCTCTAGACAAAGTCCTTAAAGCTAAAAGCTCAGTAAATATTTGGTACTAATGGCATAAATGGGGCTTTTCCAGCCATAATTCATGGCATGCACTGAACTTGTGTAAATTATTACAAATCTGCCCAGCGTGAAACAGCAGCCAACTCTGGCTGCTTAGTACATAATATATCTGCCAAACATTGGCTCTATTACCTTTGACTTCACCATTCCTGCTTTCTTTGATGTTTCACTTGAGTTAAAGTGACTAAAATCAGCATTTACTAAAACAAAAATCATCCTAGAAGCGTTTGTTACTGTGGTACTGTGCATAAAGAAAATAGGGATTCTGATCTGTCCACAGTATAAATCTCACACAGGCCTTCTAGTTTTTAATGATCACTGCAGTTGTGGGGCAGGAGTACAAGGTTGGGAGTTTTATGATGCATCTGCTTTGAAATAAATCCTTTAACTCATCACTGGCAAAAGTAATGATGAAGAGTTCCCTCTGACACATCATGAATAAGAAAAATATGTTCTAGACTAACTTGCATGAGTCGAGTTGCTTCTGCAGGGATAGGTGTTCACTTTGCTAAGCTGGGCAGTCACACACAGTCCTGCAGCGCTGGAATGATCCCCGGATGACAGGTCAGCCTGCAAACAGTGTAAAGGTTCACAACCAACAAAAAAAAAAAAAAACAAGAAATGTCAAACTTTAGAAAAAACTAGAAGGCAAACTTTTTCAGCACAAGTTAGGAAGTTTGTCTCTATTTCTGAACTAAAAGGAGGATGAAAAAATACCCACCAGGAGCTGAACTCTACCTCTGCTCAGACCGGTGGAGTTTATCTGTGGTAAATGAGGTCCTCTTAGGATAAAAAGGAAGAAAATATTCAACTTTTAATCAGATTGTTGTGAAAACTTCTGACTACAGCAGCAGGACAGAAACAACATCAATAAGAAAGATCACATTTTTCAAAATACTTTAACATCCAAGTCCAGGGAAATTAAATGTCATTTAGAGATGCAAAAATTACATGACCTGTTAAGAAGAAACATCTTATTATTTTAGTTAAAAATATGCTGTAGGAAATCTGTTCCCATTTAAACCAACAAACGGGTAATTTGTATCTTTATAGATGAAAAACAGAAAACATTTCATAAAAATGAAGACTTAGTTTGTTTCTAAGGGTTAAATAAAAAGAAACAAGGAAGAAAAAAAATATACCTGTACCTAAAATAATACTTTTAATGTTGTTTTATTGTGAAAATTAAATTCAAATTTTCTTTATAAATCCTGCTAAAGCTTCTTGAACTGTTATTTGTTAAAATTCTATATTCTGAACCATTAGCTGGCTCTTTATCATTTTTAAGGAATCTTAAGAGCCACAGCGGAGGGTCCAAAGAGACACTTGTGGCTCCGGAGCCACAGGCTGCAGACCCCTGCTCTAGATAATAACATTAAATTGAAACAGGAAATACAAATTATAAAACAGAAATGCTTCAGTTAGATTTTTATAAAATCCCTTAGGGACACAAATGAGTAAAGCACCAGAGATTTGATAGAACATGTTCAGATTATGCTGCTGCATTCAGCAAAACTGAAACCTTGAGGCGTTTTACAGGTATTTTCCCACCGACATGAAGCCCCTCACCTCTGTGAAGCAGCCGGCGCCTTCAGCTCCTCCTCAGCCTGTTGCCTCCTCATCCTCTCTGTTCGCTCCGCCTGCGGATGACCAATCTGGGCCTCTCCGACTACAGATCCCAGAAAATAAAAGTTTTTGTTTCGGTTCCTTCAGTGATACAGACAGAGAAGGTTTATCCACACAGGCTTAGATTGAGCTTTCTGTGGTTTGTCAGGTCGGTTTATTTGCTCTGAGGACTCTGAGGCGTTATGTGATGTATTGAATATGTCCGAATGATTCTCCTTCTGTTTTCTAACATCAAAGCAAAGTGTCACACAGAAATCTGAAAGGCTGCTCATTTACGATTTCTGCTGAAAGCCTAAAACAAGGCGGTAATTCACAGTAAACATTTATGCCGCAGTGACAGTAAAGCTGCTGCGTAGGGCTGTAAACCCATAATGAATTTTGACAGTCGGGTGCTGCAACTAATGACGCATTTATTTAAGCCATTTGCTCGCTTTTGTGGAGCTGTAAAAAGAAGAGAAAGGCTTTACAGTTTTCATGGGTTAATTGAAAGGCCCCAGTAAAAATGTCCAGTGATGGATGCCTCCCCCCGGGGCAACAAAGACCAGGAAATAGCTTTACGCACTTCTAAAAGTACTCAGCTTCTTTTTTTCTTTTTTTTTTTGCAGCCGTTTTCTCTTACACTGGATATTTAAAGTAATAAAGTTATTAGAAATAAGTCACTGAATGATTTAGATGTTAAATTATCACATGTTTCTATAGAAAGCCACAGTGGCTGTGATTCTCAGCTTGTGAGCAATCTGTGATGAAGTCTGTGACAGAAAGTCTGCACTAATGCCCCCCTCCTGTAGCTTGTTACCCCCTACCCTGAGCTCCCACTCTTTTGCTTCTCCCTAAAGAAGCCCCGAAGCGCCTTCTTGACCTCCTCCAACCTCCTGGATCCTCCTCCAGCTCCCCTGCAGGACATCTAGACAGAGCCAGAAGGAGTCACGCCGATTTAAGGGGGCTCTTAAGCACATTAAGTGATCTGGTGTCTACTAAAAAGGAAAGAACTGTGAATCAAAAAGCTGGTGAAAAGGAGGTTAGAGGCTTTGCCCATCCCCCCCAAGCTAAATTAAGATGATTAGGTCACCGGTTGGATACAACGAGCCTTTTGCAATTTATCCCTCCAGCTGTAACAGAAGTAGTTCGGGTACTGACAGCAGAAATCAGCCTGTTTTTCAAACACAATCTGATTATTTTCTCTTAATTTGCTCTGATTAGACAGTAAAACATTAATTTATTCATTTTTTTAAAGAAATTATGATAATTTATATAATCAAACTTAACTGATTTTTTCCACTTTTATAAAATGGATAAAAAAAAATGTTTCTCCAATTTTTGTCAATAAACACATCTGCTTACAGCATGCAGTAGTCCACATTTGGTTTATCTTGACAGAAATATGAAAAAAGTTGAGGATTATTTTGGAGCACTGCCTCCTTGCAAATATTATTTTCTCCTAAACTGTTTTAAAGGTCATAAAGTTTTGGAGAAAAAAACAACAAACCACCATCTATTGGGCTCAGCATTTCTTCAACTGGATCTGCCAGTGAATAAAAGGGATTTTTGTCCTTGTAAATAGCAGCAAATAAAATACTGCAAGAGCTTATCAAATTGTTCTGGTTGTCATTTTAAAAAATAGCCAAATAAAAAAAAAATATTTGATGTATTTAGATCTCTAAAATAAATACAGTCAGACATTTAAAAAAAATACTAATTCTAGTCCAGGTTTTCATAAAAATAATCAGAATTCCAAATTATTTAGATCTAATGCTAACCTAACAAAGACACACAACAGATTCCGACATTTGATCAATGAAACTAAAAAAATGACAAAACATAAAATGAGCGTTTAAACTAAACACTAAACTGCTGCCTTCAGACTATCTAAGATGGATAATAAAGCTTGATTAATGTTAAAATGTTAGCAGCCTCACTGTTGGTAATCTTAAACAATCACTGCAAAAATAGAAAAGTGTGCAAAACTGTAAAGTTTAAGGTAACAAACCTTTGCAATTTTGAGTTTAGGACTCAAACTAAATCATTGAAGTTTTGCTTTTCCGTTTGCCAAACTTTGACTTCCATGTTATTGTAACTTGGAACGCTGATGTGATAGAAGTGGTGACTTTAAAAGGATGAACCTACTAATTAAGAGCCTATTCCCTCTCAGTGAGGAAATATTATTGTTATTGAACCCTTCTTGTTTCAGGGACAGTTTGAGTTTTGAACTTCCAAGGACTAAATGCTCTAATCTCTAACCAATACCCAGGACCTGTAACTTTAGACCTAAATAAGAAGCTTTACTGTCACTGAGCAGAAGGTCAATGCTATTTGAATGACAGCTTATCTTCAGCAGCAGTTTGTATTGTTTAAACTGCAAATTAAAGGAAAACTATAAGCCTTCAACTCGAAGCAAAATGCAAAAGTTGTTTTTTCCTACATTTTACAACAAGAAGTTGAACTTTCACCTGTTGAAATAACCAGAAACTTAAAGGTATAAATTCTGGCAACTCATTCAGTAACTACTTTGGCTTTCTGGACCATTGTAATTATTGTCCCTATATTAACATGCTTTCAAGTTTATACAATTAAATATAATGTTCAGACTAAAAAAGGAGGTTTTTGTTTAACTGATAGCTAGTTACAGTTACTTGACTAAACTTTTTTTGTTATCAATTTACTTTTAGGAGTAGTTTTACCACATTGTGTTTTCAACTTGAGTCAAAAATATGATGAAGTACCACTACTTTTACTCCAGTAAAGTTTCAAGCTACTCTAAAATGAACAGTTTGTTTTAAACAAAAATGCACCTGAGAGACACACCTATTGCTTTATGTTTCGGTGAGACTTTTTTGGATATCCAGACTTTATTATTTTATTGTTATTTTCTACCTACTGATCCTTCTGTGTCATTTGAAGGTCAAGTGAAAATATAGTAAACAGTGAACTGTTTCTTTATACTGGAACTAACTTAGACAGTCTTCAAAACATCCATAAAAAGCCCTTTTTCTGTTGAAGGTTTCCTCATAATAAAGAGGTTTGCCTTCATTGGCCAGAATGTAAAGGAGGCTGCAGATTTGGAGATGACACAATCAGTATATATATGTGTATTTTAAGCTGCTCTTTAAGACAAACTAGTTCCTTTCTTCTATTTTATGTAGCTCACTCGTCTCTGTGTACTGCCAGGATAGCTTTGTTGTACTTTTGACAATCACAACAAAAGATATTCAACTATATTCTTCTTTGGATGATAAGGGTTGGCAAGTAAACAGCAACACCTCATGAAAACTGTCAAACCCGGTGGTGGTTGACCGATTATTTGGGTTTCTCTGCAGCCACAGAACCAGTAGGTATTGACAACCTGACAAAGTAGCACTATGACAGATCTCTAAGTCTCTATATTAGGTTTCTATAAAGCCATTGGTGCACATTGATGCTCCCTGCTGGCCTCCTATGGAGTCAATTTTGTGCAATTATTGTTGCAAGCACTGAAAACATTTTGTAAATGGAAAAAAAAAAAATAAGACAGAAATTATACTTTAAAAAAGTCCTAACAAGAAAGGTTTAGGTAGAGTAACTTTTTTTAAACAAACATATTTTTCTTAGATACGTTTTGCAACTTGCATTCTACTCAACTTGCATTTACAGATCACATTCTTTCCTACAAACCCAATACACTCACTCATTCACTAATAAAAAGTAGTTACTACATAGAAACGTGTCTTCCCTCCTATCTCCAGAGGAAAGCCGCCCCCAGAATTGAAGAAAATTTGATATTTAAAACACAATTTAAAAAAATAATGCAATTCATAAAACTCATTCTGAAAATGACAAACTTTAAAAAATGCGAATTTTTTTTTTTATCTTAGAAAACAGCACAGGTACTATCTAAACTTAAAATATCTTCAAGTTTAAATTGGACTGTATTTTTAAAATTATTTTAATTTACAAAAAAAAATCATTGCATACAACAATAATGGAACAAAATTCACTCCATACTATCCTTCACCAAATTCACCTATGTAACTTTAGAGGGTCGCATCCATATAGTTTTTGAGGCTAAGAGTCAAGTAAGATGATTGATATGTCGCTAGGCAACATCTCAGACTCTTACTTGACCACACATATTTATGGTCCTCTGATATAGGATTTAATCTAAAAGCGTGAATTTGACCTTTTATTTATTTATTTTTTATTTTTTCTCAAGCTGCTGGCCGTAAGCATTCAATAAAATCAGACGTGAAGAAAAAAACAAACTTTAATAAACTGAATCTAATAATGACCAATGTATCACAAATTATAAGCATATCTTATCTTATTTTACATATTTAAAAGTCTTTTTATATATTTGTCAGGATGTTTATAGTTTTAAACAATGTTTTTTTTCTGACAGTTATTTTATTATTTATGCTTTAAAAGCTTAATTGAAAATGTCAAGGCAAAAGTCTGGGGTTGTAACTTGAGAAATTGTGTAAACATTAAAACTCTTTTGTTTCCATTTTCTTTTATTCAGTTCTACTCTAAAAACAACACAGTTCTGACTAAAATACCTTTCAACCTCCATACTCCAGAACTGTTTACCAATCCTCCTTTTTATCCTGACTATAACTGAGACAAACCAGAAAAGCATGACCCTCTGACTACATCTAAAAACCTAAATGTGGTCTGCATATAAACCCCTTTTAATTAAGGAGTTTCAGAGTGCATTACAGCAGCATTTATTTCATGGCATGTGCAAAGTGGAGGACGAATTAGAGCATGTCTGAGACTTGACTGACTCAGTGTTTTTAGTTGGATGTCAGTCTGTTAGCGGCTCCGGCTGCTCGAACCGCTCTGCATGCCTCCAAAGTGTGCCAACAGTTCTTAAACATAGAGCGAGAGGAGAACACTTTGCTCTATAGAAGTTCATGAACTAAATGCACATGAGAGGCAGTAAATGTTATAAGATTGAGGCATTTTGGAGGAGCGGAGATAAACACAGCGGTTGAGTTTCAGTTTGACTTTGTTGATGACATGAAGTGTGAAACTGAGTTAAGTGTTCAAGAGGCAGGGGTTCCGGGCTGAAATAAAAACACAGATCTGTTGAGTCCCTGTGACTCGAGGACAGATGTTTGATGGGGTTGTAGTTTGGATGAAAGAGGGAGGCTGGGACGGGGTGGAAGTATGTGCCTGCAGGCGATGAGGGGAAAGTAAGAGTAGAAACCCTTTAGAGGCTTAAACTTCTCCATCAAATGAAGCGTTCACACAGAGAGAATCGTTCAATAAAACAAAGTAAACGTATATTTGGTTTTTCTGCTCTTAAAAGATTTCTCAAGGCCTTGTACCATCCTCTCTCTCTATGGCCCTCGTAGCACATGTAAGCTGATACCCATTTCAAGTGGGTTGCTCATGTCCAGAACATCCACACAAAGAGCCTGGATAAAATAAACATGCCGCGTCAGATATCTTGGAAAGAATCTGTCATGGGTTTTGGGCTAATCACCTCCAGAAGGGGCTTGAGTCAAAACCTGAAACGTTAGCCCCTGACGAGGAGCGCTGGCTGAGCCTGGCTGGGTTGGGCTGCCGAGGCCCCGGGCACTAGGGAAGGATCCGGAGCAGGAGGGGGGTGCCTTCCACGGGTCAGGAGCAGAGGAGTGGAAGCCGCACTGCCTCTATAGCATGGCTTCACTGTCATCTCGTAAAAAAGCGGCAGGTGTCGTCTCTTCTAGATCAGTTACAGTCTTTACTGGACTCCACTCAGTCGGACCAGAACGTTGACTGACAGGACCGTTTTAATCACAGGGTGACCTCCTGGACATGAACCCTTTGGTAAAAGACCAACTAATGTAGCTGTTGAATTCATGCCTGAAAACTCCAGCTCTGGTTGATGGCTTAAGTAAACAAGGGTGGAGAGGACAGATAACAGCTGGGAATATTGTGATGAAATAAGTCATTCAGATAGAAATACTCTTCTGCTGCCAGCTGGCTGAAAGCTTATCAACAGAGGTGTTGTACTCAGATTAGATTCCAGTGTCAGCAATGGGAAGTGGATATAGCTCAACCAAGGTTCAAGCTATAGACAATATGAGGCTAGCAAAGCAAAGCTCACAGCAATAGAGCATACATGAAAAGTCCCTTTAGAGGCTGGTTAGGCAGAGTATGAGGATATTTTAAACAAAAGATGGGAAGTTTACTTCTTTGAAGACCACCTAGCTTGGCTGCTGCAATAAACAAACTCATGTTGCTGCACCCACAAATTTCAAAGATTAGGGTTTTCTAGATTTGAAAACAGGAACCAGTTCAGGATGGGAAATCTACAAACCTTTGGTATTCTACGGAGAGAGTTTTGTGCCATAATTGTTGTGAGCAAAGAACACATGCGAATTTGAATAAAATGGCATCCAACTTTAAAAAAATAATGTTGATTAAACAAAATTTTTAAGAGTAAATTTGCTGTTTTCTCAGATTTTATTCAACTTTTAATTTATTTTCATATTTCATATTTTCAATTCGTTATTTTTTTTTCGGTCATTTTTTACCTCTAATTTCTGTTTATGAGATTTAGTTTGGGGTTCTCTTTTTGGGGTTCTCTTTCCTCTGGACAAAGGACCAAAGATGCATTTATGTGTTTCTGGATGGATCTTAGCAACAACGTTCGTACTGGTCAATGTTTTTCAGATTATAGTTCTCAAATTGTATTTTTCAAACATTTTTCTTGCAGATTTCATATTTGTTATTTTTCTTATTCCAAATCTAATTTCTTTAAACTTTTTCCATATTGAATTTACATTTTCAACTTTTATTTAATTTCTGTTTTTCAGATTGGGTAATACAAATAGCTTTTTCTCTAATACAAATGCTCACTCCTGACACACATTGACCAATGAAACTGTTCTTGCTAACGTCCATCCACACCAAAACACCGGTACCAATCCTCTGATGGCTACTTCCAACAGGATAACATGCCATGTCATAAAGGGCGAACCATCTCAGACTTCCTTGAACATGAAAATAACTTCACTGTAATCTAAGGGCCTACACAGTCATCAGATCTCAATCCAATAGAGCTCCTTTGAGGTGTGGTGGAAAGGTAGATTTGCGTCATGGATGTAAAGCTGACAAATCTGAAGAATCTGCGTGATGCTATCATGTCAATAAGGACCAATCTCTCTAGAGGAATGCTTCCAGTGTCTATACCACGAAGAATAAAGGCAGTTTTGAAAGCAAAAGGGGGCACAATCTGGTACTAGCACTACCCAATAAAGTGTCCATTGAGTGTATATTAAAATGTAGCCTTTGGCTATTAATTCATTATAAATATTAGTTCTTCCTGTTGCAATTTTTTTAAACCTGGAAAAAGACCCTTGTCATTTTATGCCATTGCTCTAGCATGGTATCCAGTTTAGGTTCTTCTAAACAAAGTCTGAGACCATCTGAAAAACATTTTCTTTTACTTAGATGTCAGCTAAACCAAGAACAGTTGCTGTCACTGTGCAGATTAGCTGCTTAAGAAGCAAATTTAAGCAGAAATTATGTGGCACTGCTTCACATCACCTTTTGCTGATCTGAGAGTTGATTTTGCATGATAATGGTACTTCATCTCACAATGCAATTATTGATGTGTGCAATGTAGTTAAAGCAAAAAAATAAAAAATAAAACAAAAATACATGGGTTCTCATTCTAAAGGGAAACTTTCAGCTATCTTCCCTCCTCCCTTCATAAATTCCTTCTATTTGAGGTCTGGCCTTTCGACGTCAAACAGTTCATATCATATCTGCATCTCTGGGCAGAGTGATCAGACCTTAGCACTAAAATAAACATGGAGGAAAAAAATCTTTGCCTTTACCGCTTGTTTGCTAGACTCCTTTCCAGTCAAGACAGGCTGTACCCTTCTGAGCTCAGCTGCAATCGAAAATGGACCAAGTATCAAGTAAAAAGTTAGTTTGGTTAATGATTTGTTCATTTCTACATTTTGGTAGAAGTCCCCAAACTAAAGGTTTGTCGTAACCTTGGGTTTGACGCAATCTTTCATCTTTAAAGTGCTTTTGTGGAGGAGAAAGTAATGGAAAAACATTACAGAGTCTAAAAATTTGGGCTGTAGCTATCATAAGGCCTACCTTTCAAACAAAGTCTGCTGTATTGTGTAGGCCTGTTCCTCGCCTCCGCCGGGCTTATTCGGTAATTGGAGTCTCTGAAAGCAACCCTTACAGAGGGATCTAAGAGCAAAGCGAAAGAGAGCATCAAGGAAGGATATACACGGTTTAAAAACCAGAAGCAAAAACAAAAAAAAGACAAAACATGAAAGATTGGTAAAGTATCAGAAAAGAGCTCTGGCTCCAGTGAGGGAAATGCCGTTCGGAGTTACAGCCGACATAGAGCTGTATGTTGGTGGCACAAGATGACAAGAGAGCTGCAATTTCAGTCATGCATTTGCAATTATGATCAAAGAGCGGCCTCCCCGTACATGACCTACATGCACGACATCCGTGTCAGGACCACTGTGTGTTGGAGCAGAGCAGAGCAGAGGTGAGTTCAACTTTCACTGCAGCTATGCTGAGCCATTGTGATGAAGTGGAATCAAAGTCATCACAAGACGACTTGCCGGGAGCCTTTCTGACAATTATTATTTGTTTTGTTGGCTTTTAAAAAGGGCCCAATGAGACACGACAGACCCTGCTCCTGCTGCCTGTTATGGCTCATTAGTGTACATGGACTGGAAAGGCTCAATGCTGCAGAGGCAAGACTATTAAGAGAACATATGAGAATGAAAAAAAGGGGGATTTGCTTTTATGTTTTTATGTATTTTTGTTACAGAACATGTTGCTTAAGATGCAGGTCTCATCAAAACACAAGGATCCCTTTTCTCAAAATGTGCAAATGTAAACTTATTCAGTAAGTGCAGCTCTTTATAAAAGTTTTCATACCCCTAAAACTTTTCTGTAAGTCTTCATGTTAGAGCCCTCCGCAACAAGCTCTCGCAAATCTCCTTATTTGGGCCGTGTTATCGCGTGAAGTTACGTGAACTCAAGTGAACTTCTGTTAAATCTCCGGACCTGTTGCCAGAGCCGCACCGCACCGTAGTCAAAAGGGCAGTGTGAGAGGGGGTGTGCGGGAGTTGCGGTCTCCGTCGGCTCGGTAACCACACCGGAGCCAGTGTGAGCAAGGGGTAAGAAGGTTGCAGGTAGCCGATTCGATCCGCACAGCCTGCACTCTGGGTTCCTGAGCGAAACCCTTAACCCCACACTGCTCCCCGGGGGCCTCACAATGGCAGCCCCCTGCTCATGAAGGGGATGGGTCAAATGCAGAGAGTGAATTTCCCCATTGTGGGACAATAAAGGGATTTACATTCATTTAGTGAAGTCACATTATCATTTCAAAACTTACTGAGATAAACTTTTTCCTCAAAATTCTACAGACAATATTTACAGATTTTATATGAATATTTACATTCTACAATTAGTGTTGAAGGGTCTGTAAAAGGGCACATTTGAAGCTATTCAGCTTATTATGACGGACCCATACATTTACATCACAATATAAAGATAGCAACCAAAAAAATCTAACGTCTGAAATTCACAGCTCATAAACTATCTAACCACTCAAACTCCCATCCCACTGTAAGTTGTTTTTACCATCAGTACACATCATTACTCATTGGAATCGTATCAAATGCTGTTTATTAGAAACATTTTAAGGATTTACAGGGTCTTACTAAACCAGGTGCAAAGCCTTTGGGGTTTATTTTAGGCATAATGTAGCAATAAACTGAGAAGTGTCTTGAATGGATGAGGAGACTGAGATTCTTTAAAGTCGAAGGGAAATGGGTGTTCCAACCGTTGCATTTCCGAATTCTCCACAGTGGTGCACGATTTTACACGAGTGAATAAAATGAATATGATTGGTTGTTTATCAAGAGGGCGGGGTTGTTGTGGCGGAAGGTTTGCAAGCATGTTTGGTTGTGGCTGGTGTCTGGGAAGCATCTTGCTAACAGTTAGCAACTTAGTGCTAGTAGGTTCCCAATGGGAAATTACATTGGGACCAAGTAGCACTAAATTGGTGACTTAGAAACTACGCTGTCAAGGAACGCTATGGACAGCGGAAACATGCAAGAGGAGGAGAGTTTAGTGTCGGAGGTCGTGGATGAGTCTCCTCCGTCATCCATTTTTTTATTTAGAGGAGGAAAGCGGGGACGAAGATGTTGTGGAAGAGGATGCCAGGGCGGCAGAAGCTTGGTTTGGTGTAGAAGGCTTCCAGCCGTACATGTTTGAGCCCTTGCCTCGCAACGCTGCCAGTTCTGTTAGCTCTACGCCTGCCGAAGACACAGACGTCCATCCCCGTGAACACTGGGACGCAACTCAATGGGAAAGGAAAGGATTCTGATTTCTCATTTCAACCGTTGCGTATATTAGCTGAAACATATTAATCAAGATGCTATGACCGATAAAATTTGATTGACAGATGACCGTTGATATATGATTGGCCGAATTTAGGTGTAAAAGCTGCATAAGGTCTGCATCAGATAACCAAAAAAACAAAATACTGATTTTAGGACAGGATTTTTTTGTAAATATATATTTTCAAAATTTTTGGGACAATATCGTCTGATAAAGAGTACATATAAATACATCTTTATGTTAGCTTTAAACATTTCAGGCTGTATAACATTGGATCAGAGGGAGCATTAATATTTGCCCATCTTATGACTTTCTTTACAGAATCTGTAGTTTATTAAGACGGGTGTTACATTGACATTAGAATTAAGACGGAGTTTTTAAGAGGAAGATTGTTTTTCAACTTATCAACTAACCCAAAATATTTAGAACATTTATCAATGAGATCCTTATTTTAAAATTCAAAACCTGATCTAGGAATGTTCCTAAATTACTATTTAATGATAATTTGTTACATATAAACCACTCATTGACATCAGATAATTCTTGTTTTACAAGATTTTGGAAATTACTAAGATTTTAATGGGGAAAAATGTAATTGGTCTCATCAGGAAATATTACCTTAAGGACATCAGTTAAATATATAGATACTTGTCTATAAATCAAAAGAAGTCATCACTATATGGCATCCTGAGGAACACATGCAATAGTATTTACTGTTGCAGATTTGCACATATAGTACTGTAGCTCTTGAACCACCACTTGGTTCACTATCCCATTATGACAATGGGGCAAGTTGTTATTTTTGAGATTGCAAATATATGATAAAAAGAAAACCAATAAATCACCTTTATGTAAATATTCAGACCCTTCGCTCTTTGCCTTTCCAGCCTCAAGTTGGCAGTTTGGGGACTCTTCTTTATATTACATCCTGAGCTTCAGCAGGTTGGAGGAGAGACGTATTTTCATGACCATTTACAAATATCTCCTGATGCTTAATCTTATTAGTCTGGACTCTGCCTTGGTCACTTTAGGACATTCACTGAGTGGTTCTGATGCACTACTTTTAGATTGTAGCTTTGTTTGCTTTGGGTTATTGCCCCACTCTGATTTCAAGAGCTCTGTATATGGTAATCCTAATTAAATAGTAATGTAATCCTATATTCCATCTTGGCCAGATCATACTGACTTCCAAGTTTTTTCTGCTTGTGTTTGGTGGCCTTCATCTTCTCAGCTCTCTTCAGCATAAGCAGAGCTGTGCGGCTGTTGGTGAAGCCCCTGAAAACAGCATAACAGTAACAATGATGTTAAGCTCAACTGAATAGCACAATCAATATAATGCAATAGTGCATGAGATACGATGGCGCGTTACCATTCTTGTATAATTTTTTCTGATCTTTCAGAGAGGTCGCTGTGGACCAAGGTTGAAACAGAGGAACGGCTTCTGAAATGAATAAGAACTCACATTATTTAAAGGCACACTATGCAACATTTCTCAGTTAATTAATGTGTTCCATAAAGTTTTGGATGATTAAATGAGTCATTTCAGGTTGAACAAAGGTATTCTAGGCCGCCCTGGTGGTCTGTGGGGGAAATACTGCACTTGCAATTGCAGGAGCACCGACCCGCACCCAACAGGCTCAGAAGTCTCGCGAGAGTCGGTCTTGCTTTACGGCAAGAACTGCTACACGCCCCCAGTTAAACGCATGCTCGTTGCTGGCACAGTACTGCTTTCACACCGGACGCAGCAAGATCAAGTCTGCTGCTTCATTTTTACTGCTTGTACCAGTCAGTTCTGACGCGCGGCTGAAGCAGCCTTGCTGCTCTGGCTGCGCGGTGCAAAATTATGTCTGACGCGCGGTGGGCGGAGCTTCACTATCCTTTCTCTGCCTTGCAGCTATATTTGCTGTGATCAGTGGGAATAAAGTAGTTTTAATATGTTTTTAAGTGAGAAAATCCACCTGAAAACGTAATCAGTGCCGTCAGTTCATTCAGATTATTATCCTGCCTTCAATATTTTTTCTGTCGGAGCCGCTCAGACCCCCACATACCAGCGGTGCGCCGACAGTAGGGATCCCTTCATCAGCAGCCTCTGGCCGGGTCGCCTCCTTGCGGTTCACCGCGGCAGCTGGTAGGTGTTTTTCATCTAAATAATCCAAACTGCAGGCAGCAGGATAATAAAAGCGAACATATTCTGCTGGCAGATTTCTGCATTTTAAGTTAATTTAGGCGTCAATAAACTGTTTAAGAGGAGTGATCCTCTGATCGCCCTGATCATCAGTGCTGTGTCTCTCTCCCTGCCAGCTCCCAGATCAGCTTCTCTGATTGGTTGACGCGGCGCGTCGAGCAGCAAAAATTTAATTTTTCCATCTCGAGCAGCAGCGCGTTTGCGGCGCGTCACGCGAGTCAGATGCTTAAATGTGCCTGACGCGCTGCTTCAGCTGCTCAGACGCTGCGCCTGCTGCTCAAAACGCGCCGCAGGACCTTTTGCTGCGCCTTGACGCACGTCAACCATTGACTTTGCATGTAAACTCGCTGCTTCTGTCGCGCCAGCTGCGTCCAGTGTGAACGCAGCAGTCATGCGTTGCGTTCGCCTGTCTGCTAAGCTCAAAACAACCGTGCCTGGCTTGATGGAGAAACCAGGAGAACAGCTGTGCATATTTACGTCAGTGCACTTTTACTTTCGCCCTCTGGGGGGAGCCTCGCTGGAAAATCAACACCGGTTGCATAGTGTACCTTTAAGTTTTTCAATTGAAAAAAACATTTAAAAAAAACTATATCAAAACAATGATATTTTAACATCTCTTCTTACTTTAACAGAGAGCTGTGAAACACAAAGTGCTTTCTCTTACACAGTGTTTAGTTTGATCAGCTCCTGATTAAGTAATTGAAGTTACAAAAAATGATACCCTGGCATACAGTGCACTTCTATATTTTGGGTTGTGCAGGAAATAGTATAGGTAACGCCCTCTAATATAACAGAGTAAAGGAGATATGCTTTAATTGATGGTGTTTGAGCTTTATTTTTATAGCTCTGGGAGGATTTTGCTGTAGTCCCTTTCAAATCAGCCTGAGGTCTGTGATCTACATATGTTTATGTAACCTCATGATCATCTGAGAGGTTCTAACATGTTACACCCTTAATCCACCTCAGGAGCTAGTAATAAACCCATAACCAGTGCGAAATGTAAGTGGTAATTCTGTATACTGCAATGAGGATCATTAGGTACAAAGCAGAGGCAGCCGATCCAGTAGAGTCCATGGTGACACACTGAGCATAGACACTGTTGGTCAGTGGGCACTACTACTATAAACACCGGGGTGCGCTGGATTATAAATGAATGGTCTGTTTGTGAAATAAGACGCATAAACAAATGAAAGGCGATGCGACTTATAATGCATAAAATACGGTACCCTTGGGGACAGTCTCACGGGTTAGGTGTATGCATGGTAAAACATGCTTGCTTATTAATTCGCTACTTCCAGCTTTATAGCTTGAATGCTCACTTGCTGGACCTGCATCGAATGCTGCGAAGCCTCTTCCCAAAGGGCGCATCAGGGAGAACAGTCAATGGTGGAGGTGTGAGGGGTCATTGATAATGTTACGAACTCTGGACCCGCAGCGCTGGGATGAAATGTCTTTAATGGAGGGAAGTGGAGCCCCGATGATCCTCTCTGCTGTTCTCACCTCTCTCCTCTCTTTCTTCCAGTCTGAGGAGCTGCAGCCTCCACACCACAGTGAGACAGCTGGTCAGAACGCTCTCCATGGTGCTTCTGTAGAAGGTGGTGAGGATGGGTGGGGGCAGGTGGGCTCTCCCCAACTTCCTCAGGAAGTGATTTCATGCCCTTTTGACCAGTGAGGTGATGTTTACAGTCCAGGTGAGGTTGTGTGTAATGTGCACCCCCAGGAATTTGATGCTGCTGTCCACCTCTACAGCTGAGCTGTTAAAGAGCAGTGGAGCGTTTATGGCCGGTTCTTCCTGAAGTCAAAGATGATCTCTTTTGTTTTGTCCACATTCAGGATCAGGCTGTTGTCTCTGCACCAGCTCACCAGCTGCTCCACCTCTTTTCTGTAGTTCTGGTCTTTGTCGTCTCGGATGAGGTCCACCACCGTGGTGTTGTCTGCAAACTTCACAATGTGATTGGTTGTGAACCTTGGGCCTGTGGTTAGGGTGATGAAATCAGAGGTGTTTTGTCCGACCCCGACTGATTGAGGTCTGTGTGTGAGAAAGTCTAACAGCCAATTGCAGAGGGATGTATTGAAGCTCAGGTGTTACAGTTTTTCTATCAGATGCTGTGGGTTGATGGTGCTGAAAGCTGAACTGGTCCAGGAACAGCATCCTCATGTGGGTGTTCTTCTCCTCCAGGTGTGCCAGGCTCAGGTGAAGAGCAGGAGAGTTGCGTCTTCAGTGGAGCGGTTCCGCCTGTAGGCACACTGAAACGGGACACTGATTCCTGTTGCACTGGGTGGAGACTGGAGACGATGTGTTCGGAGCCAGCGTGACTCCGTTTTTAGCACACAAAATGACAGCCTCTGTTATATTTTCCACTCATGAAAAGAGGATTTCTCAGGGTTTTTTCAGCTTATTCTTGTTTCATATTTTAAATTAAATTATAATTTAAAAGGCTTTTGTATGATAAGCATTTAGTGAGGTGCATTCTATAATATTTGTCCATTATAGCTTGGTATCAGTGAGTCTATCTATATTTATATTAATATATGCAGTTTAAAATTTCATTAGAACCTCCCCAACAACCCCCCCTCCCAACAAACACTGGTTTAGATCACTGATGATAATGCAGGAAATCCCACCCATTATGTAAGGAGTTATTCTTTCTTACATGCTGGGAGTTTCTGCTGAACATCTCTCTGCCATAAAGTCTGGTTGCTCCTCAGCCACCCAGGCCTGCTTCGGTTGGAGCACCACCTGGGACTGATGATAACATGACAAAAAACAGCAACATCGGTAAACAGGATCAGCATAGTGTATCTCTCCCAGAGGTGCCAGGGGTCTTAATGGAATGGAATCCTCCAATAATGGTTTGAGAGGGGCTTTAGGGCCTATGCCTTGAGGGGGCTTGTTAGTTTGCTTTGCCTGGCTAGGTAGACCCCCTCACCCCAACCTCCGCCCCACCGGCAGTACCACTGACCTTCTAGAATCCCTGATGCTGCCCATTGATGCAGCTACTAAATAAGTCCTAAACGTGCTGTAACACCTCCCATGAAACCTAAACTTGGAGGATAGTGGCTAAAAGCATTGCCAATAACAGTATTACTATTAGCAAGGACAAGTACTCAAGTAGACACTTGATACTTTAATACTTTGATTAGTCACTAGTACAACTTCACAGGGATAAAATAACGCCTCATGAGCTTTAGCTACAACTTTAGTGAACACCAAACTGCACAACTCCAGTTTTATCCTGCTTGGAATCAATCTTCATCTTGTGCATTTTTAAACTTGATCTTGGACTTCTTTTCTGCAAGTAGTCTGGGAGTTCAGTACTCGCTGGCCTCTATTGCTTCACCTTGTTGACCAATTGTATGCATGCAGAGTGATGTAAATCCTAGCCACATGCTGTTATGTTAAATATCCATAGTAAAGCTTCATTTACAAACAAAATTACCAAAAACAAAGCTGAAAAGATAAAAATAACAGAGGCTACACCGACAGGATGCCGCCATTTGTCATAAAAACTTTGTATGCAACAAGAATGAGTTACTGGAATATAAATCTAAAAATTGTCAAATAACGTGACTAGGTACCTTTACTACACCTTTGAGAGAAGGGTGTATTGTATGCAATTTCAAATCTTAACCGGGGGTCCAAATAATGATGGTACCGTATGTGCTGTAATTTACTCCACTGTCATCTGTACATGCAAATACATGTACAACTAACTTAGAACAAAATGTGTACTACACACAATAAAAGGTAATCATGTTTAAATCAAGAGCGTGTTTTCATTCAAAATATTTTATGGATACATTTCACCAGAGTAAGTTTTCCTACTGATGAAACTCTCATATGTGAGTCAGACAAGCTGCCTAATTACTCTCCAGATCCCATTTTCTCTCCATCCAACTCCTCATCATCGCCTTTGATGTGCACCTCAGTGTCAACAGACTGGAGCCGACCAGCGCAGCAGCTGCAGCACATCAGCTGGCCCAAACGGGCTACCATGATGTACAGTGCTGAGCACGCTCCAAAGAAAAGATCCAACAAGAGGTAAGAGAAGGGAGAGAAAAAAACAGGATGACATTTAAGCCAGAAGTGATAAATGACATCTGCTTGTGCTGAGCAACCTTCGGTCCCTCAGGGAAATAAAACTGTTTTTTTCAAACGAATAAATTTAAAGATCAATCAGGGAGGGGGAATGTAAGCTTCGTAGAGGAGGTGGAAGGTAGTGGGGGTTAAGCAACATGTCAAAGGAACAGGTTTAGAAACTAATTCCTAAATATTGATCAACATAACATAGCACTTAAAATACACCTTGTCACTAGATTTAAGAACAGTCCCAAACTTCACCTGTGGAGGTAAGTGGAGCTCTGTCACTGGATAATCCATGGGAGGCAAATCATCGGAAAAGGTGAGAGTCCAGTGCTTTTCCAGTGCTTGCTTTGAGTGGAAAGAGGCAAAAATATATATTCATAATAAAGAACATAACAACTGATACATGTTTATTTGCCGTTTTTGAAGTAATCCTCTTGCAGGGAGGAAAAATAATAATTCACCCGATTGAATTAAGTATGTTTAATAGAGCAATAAGCAATAACTCATTATGTAAGATAAAAAGAAATAAAAAATAAAAACACGAAGAACTCATTGGTATCTCATTAGATTGACTATGGTGTGACATCACTCTCCATCTCTTTTTCTTGTTCTCCCATCTGTTATTTACAAATTGGGCCGTCCAAACATGCATGTTTGTCCAACGTAAACAGAACTTACCCCCTCCCCATCCGTAAAACATCACTAGAGCAGCTGAGAAGCAAAATTATTTGCCAAATTAAAGATTTCTTGCTATCAGCATTATAAAGTTATTAGTCACTTCTTACAGGAAAGGTGATGCTTTGTTTATTCTTAGCAAATGTGCGCAAATGGATGAAACAAGGGGGGGTAGGGGCAGGGTTGCAGATGGAGTGGAGCTGGACAGAGGTGTTCCTTGTTGCACATCTTGTATTGGTCTACAGTAAGTGCTCAACAACCAACTTAGTGGTGAAATTCATCGTACTGTATAGCCCCCTAAAATTACCCTTCCAGGTTACTGAGAAACTTTTAGTAGCCGTCAAGAAGCCTATGATGTGAATTAGGCTGCATATTTGATTAGTCACTAGCTATTAGCCTGAAAATGCTTTCTCAGGTTGGTTCCTCCCACAAAGTAACAAATGTTGACCTGAGCCACAGAAACAGGTCCACATGTGAACAGGAATGTACTGGAGCATTAAAAAAAAGAGAGAGCAGAGAAGGAGCAGGGGCCGATTGTCGTGATATATTGGGGTCTTGTGGTATTGAATCTGCACACAAACGTTCCAAATGAGCATGGTAGTAGTTTACATGCGTGTGTTTTAAATAAGACTGCTGTTATGAGCATTTATTATGCCTGTAAAGAATTCTGACTTCATACTAAGGCTCTCATTAAGCTTCAAAACGCCAAGACATTCTTGACTGTTGCAGCCAAAGTGAGCTTCATAAAAGCATAAATGAGCATATTTGGAAAGTAGAAACTGCCTGGCCCTCACATTCAGATCTTCTTGGACAAAACCAGTGTCTCAGTTTTATATATGGTCTTCTGGATAACTGCTGAGATATTCCTATTATAATAGCAGCTAATGGTTCAAACTAATTATTTGGTAAAATTCATTGGCATATTTCGACTATATGGGTTGTGAAAAATGTTGACACTTTTGTCCGTTTTTGACAATTATAACATACAGACTTGAACTTGAGCCAAAAAATCTTGCTTTAACAATTTATTGAGGCAGTCAGTTTGGTCAATATTCCACCTTGGAGCGGCTGAACCCTAAGACTTGCATACCTCCTCCACGACAAATTCCTGCACATCCACCTCCTCGAAGGCGTCCTCCTCTCCGGTTTCAGCGCCAGTGAAAGCAGTGAGCGCAGAAGCAAGCCTCCTCCTCAGGGCAAAGCCCCTCCAAAACGCCTAGATGATACGGGTAGAAAAGGGAAAGTCAGAACACCATCTATGAATCACAGTCCAAACGTAAATACTGCATGTTATCCCATTAGAGAGATAAAACATGCTAGCCGAGTTTTTAATTGCTGAACGTTCTGCTGTCTGAACTCTGCATGACTCCAGGCTGCTAAGAGACAAATGGAGCTCCAAGCAAGCCTCTAAATCCTCCAATTCCCAATGGAGCTGGGGGGGCACACTTCGCTTTAAGCCGAGCCTCACAGGAATTCTAGAGCGCTCTTACGACCGCACGTCTTAGGAATCTGATTAATCACTCCATACCCATCCAAAACAAAACACACACACACACATACTGTTCCTTCCTTCTCCTACTCCCACTTTCTTCTCTGTAGAATCCTAAAGGACTCATCAAACACTTCTTGTGTTGAGGGTGAATATCAGAGAGGTGGTGAGTAGCAGAGGAGATTTTCAGGGCAGCAGCTTACACCTCGGTGAAGAATATTAGCCAAGAAAATGTCCAGAACCCGCTGGAGGCCTGCAGATTGACGATCAAGGATGTGTACGTATGGTCGCATCAATCCAGAGTGTGAAAGTGACTTTAGGAAAGATCATTAATTACAAATACACTTTTTATACCTCGCTCAACATGTCAAAGGCTTTGGTCGAAAATAAAATGCTGTACAAAGATACAGCTACAATCCTATTAAAGTTGATGATTTCTTAATGAAGTAACACAAAATAGAAATCAAATTAGCCAATGTAGCTCTTTTTTTTAAATAATAATCTGATCGAGGATGAAGGATCAGACATAAAGTTATGAACATGTTATAACCAAGGTTACCTAGCAAAAAAAAAATCTAATTCTGTGTCCGAGTACTATTTGATCCGTCATCTGAATTTAGAGATTATGGTACAATTCTAGAGCCATTTGGAACCTAAACCTTTCAGAACAGCAAGCAGAGCAAAAAGCAGAACAACAACCATCTAGCAGAGCTATCTAAGTCCAGTTAAATATGGATCCAGAGTGTTCTTTTTCAGAGAGAGAAAATTATTATTTGATGTACTTGTTAATTTCAAAGTTCTCACAGTAAGAAAGAACAGAGTATCTGTAGCTCTGATTAGCACAACAATAGACTTTATTTGAGTAGTGTTTAATTTGATATAAATACCATACACAGAAATACTGTAAGCTGTTTAGTTTTGATACATTTCTAGAAGATGCTAGAACAGATGGAAAGCCATGCTACACACACAATACAATAAAAAAAAGAAAAACTAAGGTAATGTTAGCCTTCCTGTGCTTACTCTGTAGGTTAAATTTCTAGTAGAGCCTAACTGTGTCAGAATATTATTGCGCAATTGAAAAAAATGGTGACTTCCATGGGTGAAAAATGTTTTAATTCGGAGTTGTGGGGCCGTCCTGTGAGGCAAGAGGCCGATAATTGTTAGTCAACGCAGGTTCTTGATTGTGGGAAGAGCTTCTAATTACATGTCCACCTGGATGGTAATGCAGAGTGCCGTTCCATGAGAAGGTGTGTCACTTTGAGTACCAGGGGTAACCGAAGTGCCAGGTGTGTCCGAGGCTCAGAGCACCAGTGGCTCCGTGGTTCCAGAAGTTGCTGAGCTCCAGACAGGACCAGAGAGGACCAGGGTTGATCCAGGGGACAAGCCGAGGCAAAGACCAAAAAAAGTCCAAGGTCCAGTCGGGTCCAGAGGTCCGGAACGGTCAGCAAGGACCAAGCAGAGAGAAGAGCAGGCATAGGGAGCATGTGCTGGAAGCAGATCTTGAGCTGCCACGTAAGGTATGCATACACTGTACGATTTTTTGCCCTTTTCGGGACGATTTTCCAGTCACATGAGAATTTTTCAATCGGGACGACTTTCAGCCTGATTGTGCGTCTCGCAGTGTACAGGGGGTAACAAAGGGTGTGCAGCAACTCACGACCACCTCCCGATCAGGAATCGTAAGGTAAGGAAAATATAAAACGTGTTTCAAATTCAGTCGGCCGTTGTGGGCAAATTGCTCAGTGTACATGCGCAAACAAGGATTCTTCTTCTTCCTCTTAGACGAAAACACAAAAACATGGCGGGGTTGCGAGTTAAATGGAGTTCTTTCTGTAAATTTGACAGACCGTAGTAGCCACATTTGCTCAGCTATGTCTTTGTCCAAATAAGTCGCCCTTTCTACTTAGGGTTTTCAGCACACATAATTGCACAAATTGCCATGGCAGCGTGTTTCACTCGTGAGCTTCATATCCCTCTTCTACTCGTTTGGCTTCCGGATAGACAAGTCCGAGTAGCGCCATCTCACTGCGGAGCTGAGTCTGACGTGGTTTTAAGTCGTACAGTGTGAGCAGGTAGATTGCATCAGGTAGTCGGGTCGCACAGCGTGAGAACATACATCGTGAGCTGTGAACTTTTAAACCCTGTGGTTTTGTCGTACAGTGTGAACTATAGCTGCGTGCAATGATTGAAAAAATCGTACTATGTATGCCTGGCTTCCACCTTAGCTAATGTGTGCTCAAAACGTTCTGTTTGAAGAGCATTCCCATTATGATGTCAGAAGGGGAAATAAATTGTCTAGAGCGGTCTGTAGGAGACTATCAGTAGCTAAAGCATTAATATAGTATTCTCATGTATTAATCTAATGTATTATTCCATTCTCTGAGGATAACTTTATGAACTCTGACTGGTTGTCATGGTTGCGGGTTATGGCAGCTTGGCCTTCGGGAAGATGGGGGCATGGAAGGTCAAATCAGCTTGTCCAGAGTGGGGCTAAATTAGGAGATTTTTGGTAAAAGCTGTCTGCCTAATCTGAGGAATTTTCCAGCACAAATGGCAAAACCATGCTCTGGAGGCCTCATTGTTAAGATTTTTTTCTTTTCAAATGTAGCATACAACCTTTGAAAATACTATTATTACTATACTAATTTAAGTTAATAGGATAATTACAACATATTTAGGCCAATATGTTCAACTATTTGTGGATTGACTGAAATATTTTGTTTCCATTCAATTGGATGAAATAAGTGTTTGGTCACGTAACATCCAACAAGAATTATCAATCTCAGTTTGTCTTCACTTCAAGAAGTCCTCATGTTCTGCACTCATTATGTTTAAAGGGCATCAGTCAACACAACTGGCCATTAAGACTCCATTCTTTCCACTGTGGGCAAGATCAAAGAGCTGTCTAAGGACACAAATGACATTAAACTGCATAAGGTCGGGTTAAGCTACTGGTGAACAGGCAAACAGATAAGAAAGCAACAGCCTCACTCTCCTTTGGAAGGAGGCTTTATGCAGGATATTCTACTGTGTAGAGTATACAGTTGTGCTTGAAAGTTTATATACCCTACCATAAAAGAAAATTATCAAATTCACACTAGTAATTCAAATGACACAAAACTGAAAAAAGTAATAAATACAATATACAAAAATAAAATATTGATTGATACATGCCGCTTCCATAACCAGTGGAACCAACGGGTCACAGGTTACCATTGTTAACACACTACAGTCATGGATTTAAATAAATGCAAGGTCTTCCTGCTTAAACCAAACACTTGTCCAGGTCTACAATGATCTGGAGGAGGAATGAGAGAAGGTCTTGTGAATCCATGCATTCTTCTTTTTTCTATTTGAAACCAAAAATTAAAATTAATATAAATTGTTGTTTTTTTTTATTTAGCGAGTGTATGATTTCATTTTTTTTCTTTTTTCTTTCCTTTGGGCTCTAACATATGGAAAGTTTTATGAGTTTTATTGGAATATTTGGATTTCTGAATAGGGGATATTCTTTCCTGCCAGTGCAGATCTGAGCAACAAAAAGCCAAAGTAAAACTTCTTGGTATAAACTCCACTCATTGTGTTGGAGAAATGCACCGTATGGAGGAGAAGATTGATCAGACGGTGGATAGTGCAGTTTTGAGAAACAACTTTCCCTCAATAAGAGCAGTGAAGATGGATCATAGCTGGACTCACCAGCGTAACAACAACCCATACACGGCCTGAGAAACAAGGAGTGGCTCAGTAAGAAGCATTTCAGGGTCCAGCAGAGGCCAGGTCACCAGACCTGAACTCTATAGAAAATGTTTGGAGAAAGCTAAAACGTTGTGTTGCCCATGGAAACTAAAAGACTTAAAAAATACTTTATAAATGCTAAAATGAAGTTGAATAATAAGCAGATCTGGAGAAAACTAAAGATCTAAAGACTTATCTCTGCTTCTGTCTCCTAGAACCCCAGTCGGCCTCAGCAGATGGCCGCTCACACTGAGCCTGGTTCTGCTGGAGGTTTCTTCCTGTTAAAAGGGAGTTTTTCCTCTCCACTGTCGCTACAAGCATGCTTAGTGTGAGGGATTGTATTTGAGTCGATGCAATCAACTGGTTTTCCTTAGATAGAAAACTTTGTATCAATTTGACTGTATGATCTGGTTGAACTGTAAAGTGCCTTGAGATGACATGTGTTGTGAATTTGGCGCTATATAAATAAACTGAATTGAATTGAATTGAACTTACTGAGGATTAGACCAAAATTTCTTTTGCAGTGGATGCTAACTTGGCCAGAACAGGCAACGCCCACCTCATTAGAGGAAAACAAAGGTCTCTGTATAAATGTTTAACTTTCTCTTCTTTCTGAGATTTATCAAATCATTGTTGGGTATCAATTATTTGTTTCTGGGACAACTTCAAATACTACAAAAATGAGGGCAAGTATTTCATTTTAAAACTCATTTCTCCTAATGTGTCAAGACTAAAGTGCATTTTGGAGGTTTTTTATGTTAACATTTTTTCCTTCCACTTTGGAAATCATGCACAACATTTAGATGTATGAAATCCATCCTTATTCTGCTAACATTTGTCGATCTAATGAGACAAATAATAGTACTTTAATGATCTCACACTGGAGAAATTAACCTCTGCATTTAAGAGATCCCCTTGGGGAGCAGAGGGCTGCCATCGTGGGTTACCCAGGGAGCAGTGTGGGGTTAAGGGTCTTTGCTTAGGGACCCAGAGTGGCAGTCTGTGGGAGTGGGGCTTGAACTCAGAACCTCAGGATTCCAAGCTCTATGCCTTAACCACTAGTCTGTCACTCCGAGCAAATGGTAGTATAATTTCAAGGAGGACGACATTTTATGCACTACACCGCTTCTTTTCATAAGGTGGGCGGGGGTATTGGGATCCTAAAGTCTAGAAATTGACTAAGGAAACCACATTTTACCTGCTGAACAGGTCGCAGAAAAAAAGAGATTGACAGGAAGGTTTTACCTGTATGATAATAGCTGCATGTTCTTCAGCAGAGGTGCTTCTGTTAGCAACAGAAAGCTTATTTTCTCCCTCTGAGTCTGCGATTAACGAGGCCTTAGCACGTCTGCATTTCTGCTTGTACTTTCTCCACATCCTCTGGAGCACGATGGCTGCTGTGCTGCACAATTAACAACACACAAAAATACACAAAGTAAGTAAAATCGCTGTGACCATCTTTCAAAACAGATTGTTTTTTGCAAGCGGACATATGGAGTCTAGGACTCTAGAGAGATTATCTGTGTTCAGAGCCAACCATCACATTAAAGATCTACTGCCCTCGCTAAGATAGCAGAGTGTTAATGATAAGGCGCTGTGTTCAAATGAAGGAGATCTTCAACATCTCTCATTGTAAATCAAACAGAGGAGGCTCCAATGATGACAAATGGCCTCCAGAAGAAACTAATAAAAAGGCTCAACTGCCATGGACCAAATTATATAAAATGTGGAGTGTTTTCTTTTTTCCAGCTGTTTTGTACCATAAAAGTTTATCAGAAATGTAAAAGAATATGAACACCCTGCAACAGCCTGTAAGTTTTGTTAACAGGTCTGAACATATGGATATTTATATACAGTTTTCAGTAATACTAAAAAATAATGAAATCTAAGTCATTTTTCTTAATCGTTTTAAGAATAAACACTCGATTTTATCAGTAAAAAACATCAATATTTAGAGGCTATTATAGCTTGGCCATTTCATGGAACCGATGTAATGTCCACTTTTCTACATAGATTACAGTAGCTGATTTTCGGTGAACTGTTTACAAAACCCAGCAGCAGACGTAAACTTTTAATGAATTACTTTTTACTGTGCAACTTGTCCAATTCTTCGTCCAAACTGTTGGAGGTTTGTTCTTCTTTTGAAGACAGAAAGAGAGTAAAACCTTTGGTGAAGTTTGACTTTGTTATTGACCTCTGACCAGTTTTAACACCTCCAAATGTTTCTTGTCTGCTGTTTTCATTTGGTTTGTCCTCAGAGTGATAGTGAATATGTCCATCCTTCTCCCTGCTCAGGTTGTCTGGAGGTCTCCTGAAAGCTGACTCGGTTTTCAGGGAATCTGTGAGCTTTCCTAAACTTCTACTCATGTGCAGTGTTTTTTCAGACGTTGTTTGGCCCTCATCCATGTGTTCCGCAGACATAGCAGTGACATCATGTTCATGGGCGAATCTCTGATCCTCAGCGAGTTGCAAAGCCAGAGTAAAGTAATGGCAGCAGCTCTTCACAGCATCCAGAGACAATGAGGCATTCCTGTGTAAACAAAAAACAAGGACAAACATTTTATTAAACACAAAATGTTTCCCATTATTGCAATAGAATCAACCCTTTTCCATTTTGACTGGAATTATGACACATTTCTTTTGTTCTCCTGAATTTATTTGTCAATTATCGTCTTGATGACTATGTTCACCCACATATGGCCACCAGTCAGGTCTCTCTATCCCGTTTCCATCTGGTTAAGCTGACCTTGAGCAAGCTTAAAGTACTTCACTTGCCTCTGGATCGACCTGGATGGAAGCTTTACTAATGTGTAACACCCTCTGAACCAAACCAGTCTGTCAAAAATAATAAAACGCTGTAATCCACACAGTAAACCTCATTTGCGACTAACCAAAAAATGCCACCTTTTGGAGGCTGGAGCCAGGTTCATAGAGCAGAGACTAGGCTATTGGCCTTGACCTACCTAACCTACACCACAAACCAGCTACCAAAGATGAAAAACAACAACTAAGGAAAATTACCTCACCTGGAAAAAAAAATATGCTTCTAGACTTTTTAAGGTTCTCATTAGACTCCGGGACTCTCTGTTAGATAATCATACAACGCAGCTCACTTGATGATTGGCCACTCTTGGGTTGTTTTTCCATCATACAGACACTCGTTGCTGACTGCAGCTAATTTTTCGTCATATCTGGCCTTAACTTTTTGTTGAAGGTTTTCTTGGTAATCATACATTATGAATCAAACTATGTATTGATTTTATGTATACACATGTTAATTTTATGTATACACATGCATATTTTTATCCTGTGCGGGCAGTGCTTTTATTTTATTTTATTTACTTTTATTTATTTTAGTTATTTTATCTTTTTTGTGCAGCACTTTGGAAACCTTGTGTTTATTGAAATCGTGCTATATAAATAAAGTGGATTGGATTGGATGTATACAACCTACTTAGACTGATTTTCTAATATTGTGCGGCCCTAACTTCTACCTCGATAACTAAGCAGGATATGTAATAACAGTGTTTCAATCCAAACATGAAAGTACTGCATATTTACAAAAAGCATTTCACATTTTGTAATTGGTTGTAATCCCACCTGCTCAATGTTTCCTCCATTGCACCAGGCAGGTTAATGCTAATTGGTGGCACAGAACAAACTTTTTACATTTCAGATCTGAAATTCAGCAGAGTGATTCATTTACTTTTCACTCTGTTCATCTTCACAGTTTTCTTCATGCCAAACTTCACCTAATTTATTACATGTTTTTTTATCACTGTATTTCAGGGAAGTCAAAGGACTTGTCAACTTGCATGAGTCCCTTTTGTATAGAGTTAATTTTGATCCATTGTTGGTTCAAACAAAAAATACAATTTGTAAATCGAACTTTGAAACAAAGTTTGAAACAAACAAAAAAAAAACAGCTTGGAAGTAACATGTTAACCAAATAAAGTTTTAAAAAGTGTAACCTTATTGTTTTCTCAGAATTTGTCTTTTGAAATATTTTTTTCATATCAAATTTATCTTTTATATTTTACTTTTTCAAATTTTACTTACAAAGTTTAAAAAAAATTGATTGATTTCATTCTGTATAAAGATTTAATTCTTTATAAATTGGCTTTCCTCCAGTGTGAGGAGCAATGTGAGCATCGAGAGCGAGCATTTGTATTGGGTTTGAAGTTGAGAGAATGCGATTTGTAAAATGCAATTTGTTAGGCTCAATCGGAAAAAAAGAAATACAAAACAGTTTGAAAATATATAACACCCGTAAAAAAAGAATAAAAAAATATAAATATATGAAAAATAAGCTGAAAAAAAGTCTGAGAACAGCAAAGTTACTCTCAAAAAATGTTATGATAAAAAAAAGTTTCATCCCTCACTGAAAAAAATTATGCAACTGCTTTTGGCATTTATTTCATCATATTTAGTTGCTTTAACACAATTTTTTCACTGTCCTACCCTGCTAACATAAAACAATTGTGTTAAAATAACTAAATATGATTAAGTAAATGCCAAAAACGGTTGCATTATTTCTTTTGTGCTGGATTGCTTTTTCGTTTTTAATTTCCATTTACAAATTGTGTTATTTCATTGGTACAATAATGGAACAGAATTCTCTCCATACTATTGAAAATGCGTGACTGAAGGGATAAACCCACTACAATGCCTCCTCAATTGAAACTTAATGAATCTATTAGCAATGCTTTCCTCTGTTCCTCTGCTCCCCTCCCGTGACTTCCACCCTGAGGGGGGGCAGAAACACACTCAGTCTGTCTGGAGAGGCCGGTAGTCTTAAGGCCAATAGCTTCTCCTCCACAAAGGTTCAGCTCTTCATTCTCATTTGGATCAGTGAGAACAGGGTCAGGGGGGTGGTGGAAGACTGTGACCCCCATGACCCCTTCCCCTTGTACCTGCTGGTTCACTCCAAGGTCACAATAAACACGCGCAGCATGGATATAAGAAAGCAGAAAACTGATATATATTAAAGAATTTGTCCTGTTATCGTTTGGCTAAACAAAAATCCTTACATTCCTTCCAAAATAATTATGAATTGTGTTTTTTACCACTTTTAAGCTTAACAAGCTCAACTTGTTTTATAGAGATTCTATGTTTAGGAACAACAAAAAAATATGGGAAGGAATTCCAGGGCAATCAAATATATTGGATTTCTCAAATTGGAGGGGTCACAACGTTTTGCCGAGCAGAAGACACCACACACAGCAGGATTATCTCTCTGATTATCTGTCCAGAGGCTCCTGATATCGGTGGCTCTTGGAAGGAGAAGATTGTTCAGGAATCATCACATCCACCCTTAAAGGTACATAGTCACGCTATTTTCAAATTTTTTTTAATTCATACTCTCTTTTATGACAAATTTTGGCATTCTTTAATGCTTTGTTTTGCTCTGTTTGTTATTCAATAAAGCCTTTCTGCATATATTTACTATAAATAATGTCAACGTGATCCAGATTATGTCGCTGCACAGGTGTACAATTGATGAACAAGCAATGGAGGCCAGCGAGTGAAGAACTCCCAGTGTAGTTTTGAAAGAAAAGAAAAGTCCAAGATCAAGTGTAAAACAAGAAAGAAGAGGTTTGAATCCAAGAGTGATAAAACTGGAGTTTCTCTAGGATAACAGTCTGACTGTTGGAGTTCACTAAAGCTGGATTTAAAGCTCAGGAGGCATTCTAATAAATATTGCTGTGAAGTTGAGAGACACATGAGTACATGTCCTAGCTAATAGTGCTACTGGTGTTAGCAATGCTTTAAAGCCCTATTCCGTAAAAGTTCAAAAATATCCACTGGACTTGGTTTCCAGGATTTGAAGACGTTTCTCCACCTCTCCAGGAAGCTTTCTCAATTCAAATGTCTGGATCTGCAGTGAGTTTGAGTCTTATATAGACAAAGCCTTGAATTGCCTGGAAACATGCAATGGTAACCGATGAATGGGTCGTTTGGTTCCATTGTTAGCCTGTTATACCTGAAACCTGTCTATGATTGTTAAGGGTCGGTCGTTAAGGAGGTATAGTTCACCGGCTGGAGCATGTAGGCTTAAAGCCCTATATTCTGAGCTGTAGGTTTTCTGTGAGGCATTACAGCACTGTCAGGACTCATTTAGTAGCTGCATCCAAGGGCAGCAAGTGGGATTCTGGTAGTTCAGTGGTACTGCCAGTAGATGGCGCCACATCTGATTATGTCAGCTCATTGCATCTGGTGCTATGGTTCTATTTAGGCTCAAATATGACAATCAGTACACTATCAGGGCGCATGCTTGGAGTATAGAGCCTTATAGGCATATAACATGACTATAGACAGAATGCTTTGGCCTTCAAGCAAAAGATCATTTATTCTGGGAACCTTTATATCTTTAAATATCTGTTCTAGCAAATAAATCACAGAATTAAATGAACTAAATAAACTTTATTATTTTTACCTTTCTCTGGTTCAGTTTAGGTCAGAAGTTGGTTGCTGCTTGTCGGTTAAACTTGGGTATTTGGTGATTTACTTAAAAAGCACCACTTTCACAACAGTACTTTATGGTAAACCTGAAGGACACACAGAACTGTTTCACTCAATCTCAATCTGCACAAACAATCGGCGTGACCTGAATGATTCAATGAACAAATCCCGATTCTAGATCCAATAAACTCAAGAGAACTGTCATTGCCATCTTTGCAGGTTTATTCATGTAAATTCCACAGATTAGGTAGTGATTATAGGTTTTAGTTGAACGTTAAAAGGTAATACTTCTATCCACACAGTTTCGCTTGTGGATTACAGAAAAATTGCGTCTCAGCTATATCAGCTGTGAAGATACAGTTATTTATTAGAAACAAACACCCAGTGTTTACCTGGGCGTGGCAATGCAAGCTGTACACGATAAATTTAAAAGGTTTCCTAGCCTCCAGTCCATCAGTGAGATGGCGTGTGGCACCCCTCTCACCTCCCCTAAACTTCAGTCTGACAAGAGGTCAGGCCAGGGGTTAAATGGCTGTGTCGGCTCATGCAAAGCCTCCCCCCCAAAATGGCCCATTGTTCAGAGGCCAGAGGGGTAGAGGGTACCCAGCGAGGGGTGAAACTAGGAGAGCGCCACTCTATCCCCCCAGGGCCATAGGAGTCCTCGGTATGACCCGTTCCAGTGGCTGCCGCCACGTTTCATCTTTTGTGCAGCGTAATTCGGAAAGGTCAGAACGATAAGCAGGAAGCTGACCAGCGCTTTAAGTGCTGGTGGTCCTCCTTGCAAAGGAGTGCATACGTGTGCAGGGCTCAGTGACACTAAGGACTTGTGAAAATAGATGGACGTAGTGTATCAGACAAAACAAGGGAATAGCAAGCATTCCTCTCTGCTTGATGTCAGGCGGGGTGATTGGCTCAAGATAATAGAAAGTGTCACACAAACGCCTGTCAACAGACAAGAAAACCTTTATCCTGTTCTCGATATCTTCTGGTTGTTGGCCTTTTAATTTTGATTTTGCATGTGATAAATCAAACAGACAGTTCTGGCTGATAAAGCTCCTTTAATCAGAGATCAAGGCTAGTTATTTGTGAAGAAAATTGACAGGTCAGAATAAACTGGCTTATTCCTCTTGCCAATCCCTCTTGTCATTCAGTACATGGAGAGAATTATAGTCCAATAATTTTGGATCAAAATACATTTTCTGTAGATAGAAAAAGGGGGGAAAAATCAATTGAAATAAAAAAAAATGCAAACCAGAAATGAAACCTTGAAAAATGTTTTAATCAAAAAGGTTTTGAGAGGAACTTTGCTGTTTTTTTCTCAGATAATGTTTAGTCTCTTTTTGTTTAAAGTAGGTTTTCTGAAATTTATTTTTTTAAAGTTCATGTTATATTAAAGTTATGTCTTACATTTTAAAATTTATTTTTTATTTTTATAGATATTATGTTTTAACTCTTTTCTATTTCTTTTTCAGACTGAGCTTCAGAAAAAGTGAGAGATTGGTGAAGAGATAATTTTTAGAATTTAAAAACTGATCCATGTTTTTCCATCATATTGATCCTGATCACAGTTCCAGATCAGCCATACTGATCTCCTGTTTCGTGCGCCGTCTGCTTTGCATCGGACTGGAACAGCCTTTAGTCCCCCTGAGGGAGCGAGCTTCATTTAATCATTCAGCACAGTCTGTGCAGCCCCCACAAATGCTACATTTGACCATTTTTATGAGCAATACATTTATAAGCAATCAAACTTCTACCAAACTCAATTACAATCAAATGACTTGAATTGTTGAAATTTTTTAGAGGGGCATCTAAGAAATGTCACTTTTATAGGTAATTTAACTTCATTATGGCAGCTAAATTTTAACCCGTTAGGAAACTTTTCACATATGATCCATTAGACAACATTTAATTTGTATTTGACAAAACATTAACCTGTAATTTGTTATTTAAATGCGTTTTTATTTTCTTTTTTAAAATGCTGCTGTCACTTCCTTTTACGGAGAAGACTGACCTATGCTAAGGCTTAGAACAGGTCCTCAGTTCCGATCCTCAGGGTCTGTGTCCTGCACCTTGTAGATGTGTCTCTGCTTCCACACCTTAATCAATAAGGTAAATAACCTCCTTAGTCAGAGTCAGGGGGTGTGTTTGATTTCTGCTGCATCTTCCAAGGACCCGTTCTACCTGGACTGGGTCCTTCGAGGTCCGTTGAAATAAGGAGGCCGGAAAAGTTTTTGCTTTGGATTCAAACAGGTCCAGCGTTCTTTGGCTTTCACTGACAAAGAATGAATGCCAAACTTCTGCCTACTGTTCTGGGTGGTAATAAGAGTTTAGAAGAGTTTCAGTAGCAGTACTGTTGTCGTGAATATCAGATTTATTGTAACGAACAGGGATTGGACCCAGAACTCAAACCTGCACAGGTCAGTGACGTTTGAAACAAGCTTTATTAAAAAACACTCAAGAGCGGGGGTTCGGGGGCGGGCTGCTAACTCTTAAGCATGAAACCTCTTGTGGCAGAGAAAACAGGTTAATGATCAGCGGAAAGTAACGGGCAAGAGTGAGAGAAGCTGTATCACTGATTGCAGTGCTACTGAGCCTGGGGAACCGACTAGATGTTGGAGAACTGGTCCGGTACTGGGATCCAACTAAGTCCGTGCTTTGGGGGTTAACTGTGGGTGCAGCCAACAGGCAGGCACTCCTTCAGGGTTATCCAGGGGCGTTATCCAGAGGGGACCACGGCCCATACACAGAGAGGCAGATATCCAGGGGCAGTACAGGTAGGGTTATCCAAGAGAGGAGGTCCAGGTCCGGTCCAGATCTGATAACGGGCAGGCTTAGAGATTTCACAAGGGTTAGGGGGGAATCTGGTATCACAAGCAGGCAGGGTCAGTTAAACGGGAGGGCAACACTGGGTCAGCCTGATAGGCAGGTCCAAGGACAGAATCGGGTCAGGCAACAGACAGGCAATCAGAATTGGAAGTGCTGGAATCCTTGTGCGGGTGGCTTGAGACAATCTGGCACTGGCAGCTGATCTGCACAGAGTTTATATGAGGTAAAAACAGGTGGAACCAGTAAGAGCTGGTTGCAGTAGAGCAGGTGTGACGAAATGTGGGTAAGACCAGCAACAGAGCTGAGACTGTCATATTTATAGTCCCCGCACAGCAGAGATATTGGATTCTGACCTTAAATGTCAGCCATACCCATTTGCACAGGGACAGATAAAAACCTTTCAATAAACCAAAGATGAACCCCCAGATATCTGACTCACTAACCCTTTGAGATAACTCTTTTTATTAATTAGAGAAAGAACTATTTACATACTTGTATTATATAGGCAACGTATGATACACCGGACCCGTCCTTCAAGACAGGCAAAAAGAAAGGCTCAATTTGTCGGCCGCATAATGAGGAGTCTTCCAATCTGAAAAGGCCACGGCGCCACGCTATGATGTAATCAGACGACGAATCTGCCGTTTAGAGGACACAGCCCCTGAATTTGAACTAAGCATGATTCTGCAGAGTCCTTCTAATGACCCGATTATTTGACTCAGATGTGTTGAAGCAGAGACACAACCGGCCTCTAGGAATGGAACTGAGGAACTTTGGCCTAGAAAGTGGTATCTAGGGTTAGAGATCACACTTTTCTTTAGCTAGCAGCTGTAATCTGACAAACCAGCACTATCCTGTTGGAAATAGAGCATTTCTGCTGTTCTTAATGAAACATTTAGTTAAAAATCCCAGCATGAAAATACCAAAATAACTGAAAAAGAGGTGATACCATCACATGGACTGTGTCATTCTCGTGTTAAACGATTTCTCCTGCTCTTACCCGACTTCCCTGCTGAGACGCTGTTGTAAATCCTGAGTTTGCTTTAGCTGCTTTTGACAGAGCGTAAGGAAGCTGTGTGGGGCCAAGCTGAGCTGTCGGGAAGCCAGAGGAGAGAGAAAGGAGTCTGTCTGCTGGCCGTCATCAGCCCTTAAGCCAGGCACTGCTTTCTGCAGTTTGGATCTGAAAGAGAAAAGCCCAAAAAAATAAAAGGTCAGCTATAGTGTCTGTTCTGATTGAGTTGATTTTAACCAAAAGCAGGAGCTGATATTTTATGTTGGAATGGTCAGATTGTTCAAATAAAGAAAAGGCTTCCTCCAATATTCTATATAAAGCAAGCCAAATGAGAACTGCTCTGATGAAGCTTATATGTATTCACATTTTTCTAAGCAAATCTAAGAAAGAAATTCGAGCAGAGGCCTGAATCTATATTGGGACCATAAAGAGCTCAGGGTCTTTGGGAGAGGTAACTACAGCCTCAGGCTAAGGATGTGTAGGCAGAGAAAGTTACTAGAGTCTGCCCCAGAAGCAGAGTCAGAGATCTGCCAAATTTGGTCAGTTGTCAGTGGGAAAATACTGCGCTGAGAACTGAACAGGACACAAGGGGATAGCAACAATAAAACCTGCAAAACAAATGATGAAAATACATGCTTTTTGCCACTGGAAATTTATCTTTGAAGTTTCCTGGACTCTTGGAAAGGCAGAACAAAACACTTCATCTACATTTTAAGTGGATATGTAAAAAATCGACTTTATGATTTAATGCACTTCACTGCTTATTATCTTTTGAATCTGTTATCCTGTATGTTCCTGAAAAGGATTTTTAAAGTGCTGTTCTACAGGTTTTAGTCTAGAATAACTTACCTGCAGCAGAAAACGCTCTGGGTGTCTTCACGCTTATGCTAACAAAATAAAAATGACTTCTACTGTTTTATAACCCTCTCAATCCTAAAACAAACGTAATTTTGGTGGGGATTCCAAGATTTTTATTTAAGTAAACAGTTTTTATCGATTTCTTTCACCATCTGAGTTTTATATCCCTCTTTCACTCTGAAACTTAAAGGGCAACTCACCCAGAAAAAAAAAAACTATTAATATTTGTGTCCTAAATCATCAGTCTGGCGCACTCCCCAGGTAAATAAAAAGGGAAACTACATCTGATTCTTAGTATGATTTGACAGTTCGTTTCATTCAGTCACATGACAAATAAGCTGTTACAATAAAATGCATTTTTGAAGAGAAACATTTAAAATGTTCATGAATTAAGATTTAACAAAAATGAGTGTGCCTAATTTTTATTGACTGAAATATTAATTTGGCATTAATTTTTATGGAGTGAACTTTGTTCCATTATTATTTTGTCTGCACCATCAACACCAAGTCAAATTCCTTGTAATCACAAACCTACTTGGCCATTAACTTGATTCCGATTCTGATAATTGTTGAAAGCAAATAAAACTTTTTGTAAATTGAAATTTTAGAGGATATTTGATCCAGAAAACAAACTTTAATAAAGGTTTACATGATATTTTTTTTCCTATTTGTTTTTTCAAATTGAGTTTTAAAAATTTCAAATGCAAATTCCTTTGCAAATTCTCTTCACTTAAAGCCCAATAAAAATGTTGAAGGAAAGCCAATAGAAATGCATCTTCACTCCTCACTAAAGAAGAAAACCCGCTTTGTGAGTAATGAGCTCTTTAAGACGCAATTTGAAAATAATGCAATTTGCTAAACATAATCTGAATAACAGATAATTGAAAAAATAATTTGAGATCATGTAAAATATGTAAAAAAAAAACATTAAAATAATATATGACAGACCAATAATGATAAAATCTGAGAAAACAGCAAAGCTATTTTCAATACATTCAAGTTTCATTTCTGGATTGCACTTTTTTCTATCTATTTTCAAAATGTTATTTGGTAGAAACAATAATGGAATATAATTCACTCCATAGATGTAGTGGCTCTGGAGCAATGTGAGATGTACTTTATCATTTTTCATGTTTTTCAGTACAGGTTTCCTACTGGACAATTAGTGATGGTGCATCTTGTCATGCATCTGATTCCCATTCAAACAATATTGGGCTGCACATGTTTATAAATAAAACCAAGTAAAATGCTGCCACATTTTTAATTCTGTATTTATTTTAAAACGGTAGATGTTTACTTTCATCTCAGTCCCTCTCAGAGTAGCCGTTAGCATTAGCCTCCAGGTCCTACTAATCAGGATGCAGCAAACAATGCTACCAAAATAGGGTGAAAAAATTGTTTTATTTATACCAACTAATTATTTCTATAGGTTTATATAAAAATGCTTTCATTTGATCAATAACTTTTTTTAATGAAATAAATCTGATGTCAAGGAAAGTATCTTTGACTGCATTTTATTTAGAACTAAATTAAAACGCGGCATACAGGCAATGTTTGTTACGTTTCTCAATAAATAAAGGATAAATCTTTATTCGTATGACTCTTTTCTCTCAATTGCCAAGAAACCTTTTTCATGTTTCCACCAGTATATAAAAAAAACATTCTTTGTTGATGACCTTCGACTCTTTCCATCTTCCTAATCTTTAGTTTGTTCATTTCTTGGGTTTAACAGCTTATAGTTAAATCGATGGTTCGATTTCTATTCCTGCAATCAAACAACATCCATCTGTGCTCGGTAAATCATTAATAAAAATTACATGAGGTAGTCTAAAATAGTTTTCAAGGTTACTAGGAAATAAAAATTGAAGCAAGGTGGATTTTTTTTCTTTTTAGATGCGTTTCAAAGAGCCTTTTTAATAATAAAGATGTTAGATGTGACTCCATTAAGTCTGGCTGTGACTGTAGTCATTTTCTAGTATTTGGTTATTAGTGCATTGATCTTTCTTTATTACAATGAGAGTAACAGCAGGTTCAATCACTGCTCAATGAACCTGAAGCCATGTCCATTGCATTTATCATTTCAGATTAATGTTCTATTTGTAATATTCTATGTTGAAAAACAGCAGTGGAAGCATTTGCTAAATTATGATTTTTTTTTTATTGGGAGATGTTGCACTTTACCTTTATGTTAAATATAGTGGTAAAATTCTCAGTCATTCAAAAACAGTTTTTTTTTTTTTTAAACACTGGACTTAGTTTCCAAGTTTGAAGATGTTTCGCTTTCCATCCAGGAAGCTTTTTCAATTCCAATTGAATTGAAAAAGCTTAAAACTTGGAAACTAAGTCCAGTGGATATTATTTTGAACTTTTTTGAAATTACTTTCTGTTAAAGTTGTAATATTTTTGAGTTACAGGGAAAAATAAGCAGTGTAAACTTGCTGCCTAAAATATTTTGTGCACCATAATTTAAGAGATGTTTAATTATTGAAAATAAGACAACAAAGGTAAACCTCTATTGATTCAATCTGGAGTTTTAGCTGAACTAAAACTGTGAATGTATTTGCCTTTCTTTTTTTTACTACATATTTGTTTATGCCCATATTTATTTAACTTAAACCCAAGTTCCCTTAAAAGAAACAACAGTAAATAGGAGATTTTCAGTATGCAGGTATTTATTTCACAGTGTCACACTGGTTCCTTTTTTCGCTTAAGATTTAATGAATCGATTTCAAGTCACTGAATCAGTTCGGATTGTTCTAAATTAATCAAAATTGTCAAATCGATTTAGGAACCACAAAGCATGACATGAATCTAATCGTTGTTAAAATGAATCATTACACCTCTAGTTATTTCTAATGTTAATGTTACCTCCAGCCAGTAGAAATATGTCAGTGTAAGTCAAAGTTTAAAGCCTAAACCTGTCAAGGAAGTTAATAACTGTGGACATAACTGTACTGCACTACATGAGATCTTGACATCTTAAGCTTAAGGATAGGCAGTCAGCATGGAGTGTTTTTGAAACCCTCCCACGACTCTGATGGAAAGATGCGACCACAGAAGATGAGGTCTGTGTATTGTCAGGGAGTCTCAGTTTAGATGTGGTCCGCTGGGTCTCTCTTGGCAAAAACGGGGACTGGATTCCAGCCCTGTGGGCATGGAGTCTGGCCCACTGTCGTCAAATCAAGTGAAGTCCAAACCCAAACAGAACCTTTTTTAGTTGTTGCATAACCTCACTGAGTGTGTGTGTGTGTGTGTGTGTGCGTGTGGGTGTGTGTGTGTGTGTGTGTGCGGGGTATTTTAACAACAAATATGCACCTCTACTTCCCACTAGTGAAAAACCTGTAGGATCCGTTAAGTTCTCCATATGATGATCATCTTTTTCATTACTTCTGTTTTTTTATTCCTGAAATTCAGACTTCAAACATTTTCCAGTGACTGAATAAATTTCACTTCTGAAAATCGTCTGAAATAAATTCATACTAGCGTGTAAAAGCAGATTTGCATTTTGCTTCCATTTCCTCTTTGTCCTGTCCCCAACCCCACATGGAAACCAGGCCCTGTTTCATTCAGTGAAGACTTCCTCCAAAATTCTCGAAGTGGTGCTAATTAATCAGTGTTTTCATCATTTATATCTCCAGCTCCCCGGGCTGCCATTGCGCCTGCCTTTTGTTTCTTTAATTTAACTACTGTTATCTCAGGCCTTGGGTGAAAGGGCCTGGGCTTGGGTGGAGCACTACCGAGGGGTTCTTATAGATCATAGTTAAGGTAAAACAAAGTTCAGTGAAATATTACAGTAGTGTTTAGGTTAGGTATCAAGAAGGGGGAAGTCGCTTAAAAAATCCCTGTTTGATCATTACTCTGGTTGAACTATTTTAAAGTTATCTGTATTTAAGGTACAGTAGAGATGTTTACTAGGGATGCAAGTTATCAATTAATGAATTAATCTAGAAAACAAATAAATAAATTTACACAAATATAGCAAACGCATGCAGATTTATTTTATAAAGCCGAAAACATATGAAGGTTAGGACATTAGCATGTGTCTCACACAAAACATATAATAATATATTGGTAAAACTTAGTGGGGTGGGCTGTGCTAATATAGTTGACCTTTATGACTGTGCATTCTCTAAAAGAACCAATAGGGGGAGCCTGAGAGCAGAGGTCACTTAGCTCTGCTTGTTTAGCGTGTTTAGGAACAGGCTAGCTGCACAGAATAGATTACCGTGCTAACTTAAGTGTTATTGCGTTTATGAAACCTGTTATCTGGAAAATCCTGACTTACTCCCTTTTCCTGGTTTTGTGAAATAAGGCCCTGTTTATATGGGCTTGTTTCTCCCCCAATCCCAATAAAGAGCTCAACAACAACCAAGATTATATTCTGACAATATTCTGATTGTTTCAGACCGAACTGAAAAAAACATTTGTAGTAGAAATATTTTTCCTACCAACTCCTTTACAAAATGAGTAAAATATTTAGTAGTTTTATGTTAATATATGAACCAATGAATAATCTGTGATGTATCATTTGAATGTGCTGCAGTGGGGCTGCAGACACTACACAGAGACAGATGTGTGGGGAACCTCTCAATAATCCAACTGGTTAAACTGGATCAGAGGGTTAATCCCTGGAAGTGAACAGGAGGGCCTATGTTCTCCTGGAATGTCAGCCAAAAGGGGAATGTGAGACAATTATCAGCTTTTAAACAGGACGCTTATTTGAAAATCTGAGAAATGGAAGTTGAAACATTTTTTTTCACACAATTTTATCATTATCTCTATTTTTTGGTTCATCTGAATCTGAAAGCTGCAAACGCTGCAAAGGAAAATGTGACCCAGTATCCAACATAAACAGCTGCTGAGTCTGTGAACTGAGCTCAGCTCCCTGAATGTGTCTTGAATGTCAGCAAGTTACCGTATGTGAAACATTTAGACATAAAAAGCATCTCTACCTGTCGCTCCATTAAAACTTCAGCCTACCTCCAATCTCTCTCCTGCTGCAGAGGATTCCCTGTCAGATGGACCTCTTGAAGAAACAGACATCCCTCCACATTTTCACAAACATTTTGCAGCTCTGAGAAAGACACAGAGATTTAAATAAGAAGCTTCTGCTTATCCTTTATGATTTAAATTAGTTTTTTTTCAAATACTGTATGGAGAACACATGGAAGGGTCATGGGAATACATATCTGTTACTGTAGACTATTGAAATAGCCACATCAACCACACAACCACATTTAGAGATAGAGACTAAAGGTTGGGTCTGTGCTTGAAAATAACTCATCAAAAAAGAGAAGAGATTTCAAATCTCTCCATCAGGGTTATCCCTATAGAGTCAATATTGTTCCACTGTTGAGTTAAGAACAAGTTGTTCAAAAGGAAATTTTAAAAACAAAATCATATCCAGAAATCTAACTTTCAAAATCCTCTTATTCGAAGAAAGATTTTGGTGGTTAATGTAGTGGATATGAAAATGTACATTTATTTTGAAAATGTAATTTGACTTTTTCAGTTTCTGAGAAATAAGTCCAGATCATCACTCCTCTACCACCATGCTTAACAGTGGGGAGATGTTAGGTTTTCATCCATCATGACTAGATGGAACTAGATGGAAAAACATGGTATATACAGTAAAGCCAGTTGCATCATAATGACATTAATAACTTCAGCATATTAAAAAAATACTCCAAAATTACTCAATTACACAGATTTAATTTCTTAATGTTTTTATTTATACTCGTAATGAAAAAATGTTTGATTTTAATGATTTATTATAATTATTATTATATCATATATTTTAACATATAGTTTTTAATTTGTCACATTTATACACCAGCATTGATTGTTTTATGATATGGTCCAGCGAATCCATATTTTGCTATTGAAATGTGAATTTCCCCTAAGTTGGATCAGTAAATTATCATCATCAACATCGTTATAATCAAAAGATAAAATGTAAACATTAAACCTTCAGTCTAAACAAGCTCATACTTTAACTACAGCTCTCTCTGGAGTCGCTGAAGCTTTTATCCTTTCATTGTCTCCTCAGCAAAGAAGACTATTGAAGTGAAAAAAAGAAATATGTATGATTCTCAAAATATCTTCCAATAAAACCTGTGGCATGCGTATGTATTCAGCCACCTAATAAAATCCCAATTACCTGTGCAACCCCTAAATTAGTAAATATTATCCTTGTGTGTGGAATTTAATCCCAGTATAAATCCAGCTGCTGTCTGAAGGCCTCAAACGTTTGCTTGAGAACATTATTGAACCAATATCACAGCAAATCCTCCACAGATTATGTCATGATGGTAAAGTTACGAGTAAATTGGCCGTCCACCCAAAAGGAGAGGCTGGACACTGAGCATGACACTAAGGCGCAAATCCATGGTTTAAGCAGTTTTTCTTCTTCAGCAGCACAGAATTAGACTCTGAAATCCTTTATTTAATGCAATGGGGAAAACAAAAAAGCTGATGAAGAGCTGCAGAAATCCACCGATAATAAAACAACCAAAACTCATTCATCTAACAATAGCAGCTTTAATAAAAGAACAGAATAAATCCGTCGCCAAAGGGAACCTCATTATAAACCTCATTAGCAGTTTACAACCAGGATATCTAAGAGATACAGTCCAACTCTATGGTTTAACACGGTAATGGCAGCATCCCACTGTGGGGAAGTTTTTCTTCAGCATGATGTAGAAGCTGATCAGAGATCATCAAACATTGATAAATGATTATATTCAAAATAATTATATTTTCCCAAATAAAAAATTTAATTATTTATCATTAAAACATTTCTAATTATTTAAATCTATCTATCCATCCATCCATCCATCCATGTTTACATCTATCTATCTATCTATCTATCTATCTATCTATCTATCTATCTATCTATCTATCTATCTATCTATCTATCTATCTATCTATCTATCTATCTATCTATCTATCTATCTATCTATCTATCTATCTATCTATCTATCTATCTGTCCGTCTGTCTGTCTACTAAACTAAAAAAGGAAAAGGTTTTACCTGCCAGGCAGTTGAAGCTCAGATCCAGATTTTTCAGAGATACCAAGTCAATCATGGAGGGCAGCTGGGTTATCCTTCCACACAACGAGAACAATGGTTTCATTAATCTACAGTATTTATCTTTAAAGAGCTTCACATGAACTATTGAAATCATAAAGGAAAAAGTAGCAGATAGATGAAGACCTGTTTTGTGAGACAGCAAGATGTTCCAGAAGGGGAAGCCAGCAGGCGGCGAGGCCGTGCAGAGAGGAGACGTTGTTATCGTCCAACAGCAGCTCTCTAAGTAGAACTTGATTGTTAAGACTGGGGGCCTGATAGAGAAACAAGCTGTCAATTCACACCAGCCGCACTGCAAGGTTAGACTAACTTTGCTCTGCTGCTACTGCTGGTGGAGCAGCAGCTGAGCTGACCCCATCTATCACTGTCAGCTGCTTCAGTGCGGTTACTGTCATCAGCACCGGCTGCTGGTCAGGCTCTCTGGGATCAGGGTTGTCTTTTAGCATGCTAGGAGAGCAGGGGGAAATCTTTAAGCTTGCCTTTTTAGAATATATATATATTTTTTTACTGCCTTGGATTTAATCTCATTTACAGAGATAAGTGATTATTTTGATGAAGAAAAGAGGCAGGATTTCGCCATCTAGAGAGGAATAAGAACAAAAACAAACAAAAAACTGCCCAGATAATTATTTTCTCAGGACTAAGTCTGTGTATAAAATGTAAAAATCTCGCTGTACATCCAGCTGCCTAATCACACTAACGTTAGTGTTATACCGGCCTCTCTTCATTTACTGATAGATTAAAGGAGTATTTCTGTGTGAAGATCATAAGAACATGGATAATCAAGTTTGTTGAGGAGAGACCAGAGAATCATGTTTGAAATCTTTCCCTTTAAAAACTGAAGAACCAGTGTCTTTATAAACCGCATTATGTCTTTTGTTGCCACTTTTTTATCTATACATAATCATTTCTTATCTTTTATTATTTTTTATGTTGTATCACTTTTATTCAGACAACATTTAGCTTTATTGCACATTTTAAAACTTTTTAAACTGTCTGAATTACTGCATAAAAAAAATAAAATAAAAAAACAGGGAGAAAATGTACTTGCTTGTTTGAGTGACTGTTTAAAAACTGGAACAGAGAACATTGTTCCTCTGATCAACCAGCAGATATGAACTTCCAGCTTGGCCATGAAGCCAGATTTAAGGTAGATGTTGTTTTGTTTTCAATCAGTATCTTTTGAAAGGCATGAAGAACTAAATTATCCAACACAGCTTTTATGTTGTAACATATATCTCAAAACTACGCAGCTTTTGATTCTTTTATTCATCCATTAATTATATTTTTGAGTATATTTTCAGTAATTTAACACTTCTAAATAAATAGAACAGAATTTAGAGGAAAAATATTGCAATTTTTTTAATGCTGTAAATAGCAAAATAGGTAATAATACAATAACCAAATTAGTAGAGGATTATTTTAATAATCGGTTTGTCAGGATTAATCTGAACATGCTTTTAGCCCTAATCTAAACTTAGAATGTTGACACCAAAGAGGAACATAAATTTCTGTGTTTGCTTCCTTTCTTCTGTGTATTTAATGACAAAGGAAACTCTGATTGCCTTCAGTTTGACCAATATTTAGCAGAACTCACATCATTACCATTTTAATGTCTTTGCATTTTGTTTTTGAATTACCTTTAAATTCTATTTTCATTTGTTTTCATTGTCACCTTCCCTTCGGTATAACTGAACAGTTAAAGGTTAATCACTTCAACTTAAGCCAACTGTTTGTTTTAAAAAAAAATCTTCTCATAATCCACTAAACTGGGTAAAAAACCTCCAGCTGATCACTTTTTCCAGACTGTTTCATCTTGACTGCTAAAAGGTTTCATCTTGACTGCTAAAAGATCTTCTTTTTTTCAGTGTTGTTTTAGGGAATCTTGACTCTTTTAAAAAGCAGCTGAAGATATTCTAACACAAATAGGATTTTCTTTGTCATATTTCTAAATAATTAATTTGTTTTGTTACATGTTTGACATATAAACCCAACACTGAATGGTGGCATAAAAGCACTCGCTTTAAGTAGGGTTTGTTTTTTTTGTTTTTTTACATCTGCAGGGTTTTTGTTTTTTTGTTTTTACCTCAGTAAGGTTGTTGGATCTTAGATCCAGAGTATGTAGAAGAGCACTGTTCTCCAGACCCTCAACCTTTGTCAGGTGGTTGTGAGAGCAGTCTAGGTGGAGCAGAGTGTAAACCTCCCTCAGCCCTTTGGTGCTAATCAGCTGGTTGTGATCCACAGAGAGCCTCTGCAGTCGCCTTGCAGACTCCAGACCAGCTAGAAACAGCAAAGAATATTAGACACAAAAAGTTTCCTGACAGTAGCAAACAGCTGCACATCTGCAGGGCCTCAGAGAGTTCATAGTTCAGTTTACAGAAGGGAAATGCTGCCCTCTTGTGGAGATTTGAAGACAATCGTGTTTCTTGCTCTGTGGTTCTCACCAATGCGAGTGATTGAGTTATGAGAAAGGTCAAGAAAGTCCAAACTATCAGCGCCTCTTAAACCGTGGATGGACGTCAGCTTGTTATGAGCGAGTCGAAGAACCCTCAAACTGCTCATATTTTCACAATCCAGAAACGATATGTCGTTTTCCTGAAACAATCAATGGAAACCCTCAGTTATCACCCCCCAAAAAATCCCAGATTTACGTTTAAACATCTAGATTCAATGTTTACCCTTAAATCCACATAGCAGAGCTGCTGCAACTGGCTGATGCCTTCCACAGACTGGAGGCCACAGCGTCTGAGGGTGAGGGACTGCAGTCGATTACACTGGGCGATGGTGGACAGGCTGCAGGCCGGCAGGTCTTCTAATGTGGCTGTGGTGACCTGATAGGGAGGATGAGAGGTTACAGCTAACATTAAGTCTTTCATTTCATGTCAGTTTATTGGACAAATATGAAACACAGAATATTATCTGTCAAACTGTCATTTTTAGGATAAACAAGGTCAATCAAACTGGTTTTAATCCAAAGATTTGAAATTATTAAATAAACAGCCCAGGGGAAGAAAGCTGATGGGATAGTTTATTAGACAGGGATGAACTTTTTCAATTTTTTGCAAGAAAAAAACTGTTTTCTCAGATTAAATTTTTTCAAATTTTATATTCTTGTTTTTTATTTTAGATTTTCTTTTTGGTTTTTATTTGTTTTTTAAACTTTATTTTTTCACATTTCATTTTTACAGATTAAAAATTTCAAATGTATTTATTTTTAGATTTTCTTGGATAATTCCCATCTCCACACCTGTAAAGTGCGATTTGAATAGAATGCAATTAAAAAAATTAAATCTGAAAAAAATATAATGTGAAAGAATGTAAAATCTCCCAAAAAATAGAAAAATATTTGGAGCTTTAACCAAACATCTTTTTTGCTTGTAACAATAATGGAACAAAATTCCCTTCATAACCTTCCAATAAAACTAAGTCAAAGAATGCTTCACAAAGAAGCTGGTGTGAAAACGTCAAATTAAGTTTCCAGAGTCAGTGAAGAGTCGGGGAGCCATGCCATGAGCTGAAGTTGGTCCACTGAGTTCTATGAAGCCCACAGGTTTACATGCCTTCTTCAGCTTACGAGCTATATGAGGATGCTGGCTTCATGCTGCACCAATACGCTGTAACGGTAACTCACTCACTTGAACCCTGTGGAGAATTCATAGGTACTACCAAGTGGGAGATAAGAGAAACCAGAAGAAAGAATCCACGGCAGCCATTTTTAAAGCAACATCTCAGTAGAACCACATGCAAGATCCTCACTTCTAACTCAATTCGTGGAATGACATTGACTGTTTTATGAATTCACAGGATACTTTGTGTATTAAAGTATTTTCTAATGTTCTGCACTGCAAAAAATCTAAATCTAGATAAGTAATTTTTTCTTAAAATAAGTGCATTCGTTCTTGAATTGAGGAGGTAAAAGAGACATTTTGCCAATGGAACTAGACAATTTACACTTATAATAAGAAAGCACAATTGCATTGTCTTATTTCAAGTGCATATTATCTAATTATCTTATTTTAAGAGTAAAATTGCTTATTCCATTGGCAAACTATCTCATTTACCTACTCAAATGAAGGGTGAATACACTTAATTTAAGAATTTTTTACTTATTTCTAGCTCGTTATTGCAGTGTGAATCCATATCTTTGTTCTTAACTGTCTAAAAACAGATGTTAAAGGTATAGAGGAGGATCTTCTATTTCCGGTGGATCATCTAAATAAGTGGTACTCCTAATTGTCAATCTTTCAGGTGATATGTTTACGTAAGGCCGTCCTATGTGCTCGTCTCGTTAGCTATATTTTTCTGCGCATGCACACTTTCAGGCCACATATCTGTGGTGAGCTACGGTTTCAGACATTGAAGCTTACCTTTCTCACCGCGGTTCTTTGAAAATGGCCGAGGGTCGTAAGAGAAAAAGTGTCTGCGAAGTGTATGAGAAGAAAAAAAGGCCTCAGAAGAGGCACATATATTCTAGAATGCTTTGCGCAGAGATCTCTCCTCGTAAAGCATTATGGGGTTTGCTGTCACAGCGGCCCACTGTTGCCATAGGCTGTTGCTACACCACAGAAGGAACTAATAACAAAGATGGCACAGGCACAGCACAGTGAAGGAGGAGTTACGTGACCAACGGGGAGCAAATAGCAGTGATCCTCTGTCCAAACAGTCAGTTAATTGAATTTGCTATAAAGTTTACTATATAGTCCCTGCTCTAAATAGCGATTAAGGGATTTAGGGGTTAGGGCGAACATTTAGACACATTAAGCTTGTATGAGCTATGAGAACAGAAACTTTTGTATAGAGCATGTTTGAGGAGAAATGGGCTTGTGCACGCTCTTGCACAAGCCCCTCTGTATGCTATTTTTTTAAAGTGGAGAGGACAGGTCTTTTTAAAAAATTAGCAAAAATCCTCCACTATAACTTTAAGTTTTCATTTGCTGTGAGCCATAATGACCAAAAAACCACAGAAATAAAGTGTGCATCAATATGTCAGCGTCATCGTTACCTCCTGCAGGGATCTTCTGCCTGTGGACTCCAGCAGAGTCTTTGGGTAAAGAGGGGGCAGACTGCTAACGCCAGCTGCCCTCCTGGGCCTCCTCTGGCTCTGGACGCAACCCTTCTGCTTCTTCTTGTTCTGGAGGGACAGTTTGGACCAGGGTGTGCAGTATTCCTTCCAATACAACATCTTCTGCTCCGTGTACTCATGAAGGGACGCAGGAATGGGGGTGGACTGCTTTGACTCTGAATCCAGTGCGTCTGTGGAGGCGTCAGCCATATTTCTTCCTGGACAATGATGCTGTGAAGTCTCACAGATGCTGAGGCTTGTTGTGGCCTCAATGAGGGATGGAACGGACACCAAGGGGGTCCAATGCTCAGTTTTGTCTGAGTTCTGTGGAGACTCTGCACTGTCATTTTCCTTCTTCTTCTTGTTCGGATCATTCCGGTCTATCAGCTCAACCAGTTTTTTTGCTTCTTTCTTTCTCTTCATGGCTCCTCTACCTTCTTCTTCTCCCTTTTCTAGAACTTCTATCTGTTCTTCTTTGTCAGCTTTCATTTCATCATCTTCTGCTCCATTTGTCCCACTGTCTTTTGTTCGGCATCCCAGATCCTTTAACTCTTCTTGCCTCTCATCATTGTCTGTTTTCCCTAAATGTTCTGTTTCTCTCTGCTCTCTTTCATATTTTATACTTCCTTTCCGTTCTTCCTTAACTGTCTTTTCATCCTTTGCATTTCTTTCATTTTCTTCTTTTTCTTGTATAACTGTCTCTGATTCCCTCCATCCCTGTCCCTCCATCTCATTGTCTTGTCTTTTCTCATCTCTGTTTCTTAAAAGGCATTTTTTCCCTAAACATAGATCCCCCCTCTTTCCTATCTTTCTCTCCTCTTCCCATTCTTTGTTTTGCATTTCATTCTCTGATGTCTTCCAGCCTGATTCTTCCCTCATCACCTCGTTGTAGTTCACTCTAACCTTAATATGGGAACCAATCATTGAATCTTTGTCTCTTCTTGTTTCTTTATCTTCATTCTTCTCCACCACTTTCAGTTCTTCACTTGGCTTTTTGTTCTTTTTTTGTTCTTCACCGCCCATCATCACCATATTTTCGGTTACCATTGACCATCTCTTCTCCTCTCTCCTCTTTGTTTCCTCCTCCTCTCTTTTCACCCCTTCCTTAACTTCCTTCTTTTCTTCCTCATTCTTTCCTACCAATTCTCTCATTTTGTGCCTTCCAAATTGGACCCATTTATTTTCTCTCACGTCTTCTCTCTCTGTTATTTCATCTTTGTTTTTATCCTTTTCCTCTGCCTCCTTTTCCCTCATTTCTTCTTTTTTTCTCTTCTCACTTTTCCTTCTCTCTGTCTTCTCCTTTATCTGGCTTTCTTGCTCCATTTTTGTCCTCCTTTTCTCCTTTTCAATCATCACCCTCTCCTGCTCCACTTGCTTTTTAAAGTCACCAATCAGCTCCTGGTAAAGAAGCAGCATTTATTCAATTAGTCATTAGAAGCGAAACAAACATAAAAACAGCTTCCAAAACTGAACGGAAGGTTTCAGTTTTAGAAACTCTGACTTGAGAGACCTAAACAGCCCCATAGATACCGTTGAGTCAAACTACTTCCCGAACATCCAGAATATGTATTAGCAATTTTAAAATTGTCAAAAGATCCAGATATTATCATGGGGTTTTTACTTGATTGTCTGGTGGTTCATTTATGTATTATTTTGGTTAAACGTTTTGGATCATTGTCCTTTTCAATGAGCATGTCAGGCTGCAATGGTGCACCTTATGCCAAGGAAAAGTCCAATACATTTAGATTATGATCCATATAATAATTTGGATATGGGAAATTTATCAAGGATTCTTTAACATTATTTTGTGGAACAGACAGTTCAGCCCTAAATCAGTGGGTGGCAGCTAGGGGTGTAATTAATAATCGTTTCGTATCTATGCATCGATCCAACAGCCAACGATCCGATGCATCGACACGTCCGCAAAATAATCGATTCATGTTTTTTTTTTTCCTCCGGTCTATTTTTATCCATTTGCTCCTGGGCCTAATTCTAATTAATTGTGGTGGCGCTAAACCTATTTTGCCCTCCTACCTCGCTTCCTGGTTATACTCTTACAGCAGTGTGTTGCAGTAAGCTTGATACCGACATTTTTGATTTATGCTCAATATTGAAGCATGGTCTGAGCTACACGCTGTGGGTCTAGATACGGCCGAGGAGGCGAGGAAGTGGGGCGAGTTTAGTCAACGACGGAGGGACATGAGGGCCAAAAAGGGCGGAGATCCAGGTGGAAAAAAGGGTCCCAGCGTTCTCGCGCACCTCGCTCTTCTAGCGGGTCAACCTTTACGAGTTGTTTTCTGCAATTTCGGTCATAAAAACAAAACAAGCCGGCCTCCTGTCTGCGGCACTGTTTGCGGTCAGCTACAATTTGGGAGAAGAGCAGCGGAGCGTCTGAGGAGGGGGGGGGACGTCTGGAGCCGAGGTATTACATTGCACTCATTGCACTGATTTTGTGCAGTATTTTTTGATACAACTTTTCTACTTCTGTTATTTGCTGTTGTTTCTAAAAAAAAAAATGCATTACGATATTACAGCTTTCATTGATTTATTTCAAACTTGAAACTTTGTTTAGCCTGTAAGGTCTAAAAAAAAAATAATAATTTTATCGATTAATCAGAGAAGAGAGCAGTGTGTGGAGCGAATGTGGAAAGTGGGACAGAACAGACACCAGAGGCTTCAGAACACTCAGTGCCTCACTTATCAAACTACAAATGAATTTTAGGGAAATTTTTAACCAGAGGTGCGCCTCATGCCTAGGAAACATTCATTGAATTTTATTGATCCAGATCATGCGATAAATTCCGTTGTAAGTAACAATATGGGGTAAAAATTGTTGCTTGGCGGAGGTCTGCGCTCTCAGAGTGATTCTCTAGTTTTTTCCTTGAAAGTAATGCAGTGAAATAGAGTTCTGCTTTAATTTATTCACAGCCTGATTCACTTATTTTTCCTCTGCTAACTGTCTTTAAGTTAAATTTATTAACGTAATTATTTAATATATGTTATTTCAAAAAATTCAGTGTTTGGGTAATTAAGTGATATCCTAGAAACTCCTAGGACAGCCAATAGCAACTTTCCTTGCTGTAGAGTTGGCAACAGTGGCTTCCACCACACTGCACTAGCAAGCTCTCTTATACGTTTATTAGATATATTTCTATGAAGTCAGAATTCTGCCAAAAAATGCACACATGAAATAAATATTCATACATCCAGTTTTATTAAAAACACAGAGATGTATACCACTACAGAACCACCATAGCTAACTCTGCAAGAAAAATTGCTATTGGCTATCCTAAAAGCCCCTAGATTAGTCATTGGCTAATTTGCATATTTGATGTCATCTAGATGCTGGAGATTTCAATTCCCTCTGATTGGTTTTTTCTTCCTTTGGCTGTGAAAGCAGCGCAGAGCGATACTGGGATAAGTGAAAGGGAAAAGTTATGGTAATAGCTTTTATAGATACAAGTAAAGAAAATATGCAGAATTCAGACATTTAGTTTCACATTCCATGCCATGTGGTGGTGATAATACAGCATTAGTGCTTTTCCAACCAACAAAAAAAAAAAAAAGAAAGCAGTGCAGAGACACACAGGCTGTGTTGGAATGGCCACCTAACCCTCATATAGAGGAATATAAACTGTAGAGTAGGAGTTACCCCATTTTATGAGTGTCCAAATGTCTAGTGGATGAAAAAGTAGTGGGCTCAAAATTTTCCACAAAGCATCTTCAAAAATGTTGGTGTACATCCATGATCCCAGAATGCTTTGCAATAGCTCTTCCCAGAAGGCATTATGGGATTTGTTTTGGAGGTGAGGAAGAAGAGAGAAAGTGCAGTGAGCCGGAGTCATGTGAGCAACAGGAAGCAAAAGTAGTGGTCATCTGGCCGAACGGTCTGTTAACTGAGTTCCCTATATAGTCCCCACGCAGTATATGAGAAGAAAAGAAAGGCCTCAGAAGAGGCAGATATATCCCAGAATGCTTTGCTAGGAAAGCTCTCCTCACAAAGCATTATGGGATTTGCTGAAACAGTGGCCTGCTTTCACCATAGGCTGAATTTTAAGAAATTTGGGGCCCTTGGCAAAGACAGGCAGGGGGCCCTCTGAACTGCGAAGACAACATATAAATCAGACCCATTATACAGATACAGAAATGTTAATAGAATAGACATACATTATTTACTCTACATTTTGTCCCCAGCTGACTTTCCATGCGGTCTCAAAAGGATTGAAAGATTTCTTCCAAACTCTAAGCTCACTTAGCTGATTGCTCTTTCCTGTATTTCCAAAAAGGCGATGGCAAAAGTAAACAACACAGTCCTGTAGACAAGCCATGATCTGCTTATCTGTTCTCCATCTTTCATTTGGATGAAATAATAGCTACATGAATCATGACAGCAGACAAGATAGAGGAGAGCAGGAGGCGGGGTTATTAATCTACTTGCTCTGGATATATATGTATATATATTATATGTTGTTGCAAAAGTTTCCAGTAGCAAAAAGTTGTTAGATTTGGCACTAGGACTTTTTTTAAATAAAAGTGCTAGACAGGCCTGAAAAGTCACTAAATATAGTGACAAAAGTGCTACACATGCAACATTGCTCTTAGCATCATTAGTTTTCAAATGGTTTGTGAACATGTGCAGCAAATAGACTGATCCAATGTGTTTGGCACTGAAGGCGGGCTAAGACACACTTGAAATTACAGGCGTTCTGATGGCAATTTAGCGATAAGATTTTTATCAAAAACACGATTAATGTGCAAAAATGAAGAATAGTTGTATTAACTATACATTTAAACAGAGTTTTATGGGGCCCCCAGGAACTCGGGGTCTAGGCAACTACCTAGTATTACCTAATGGCAAAACCCCCCCTGACTGTCGCTACCCAACAGCAGCGACTAATAACAAAGATGGAGCAGGCACTGCGCAACGGAGAAAGGGTTACATGACCAACGGAGCAAAAAGCAGTGATCCTCTTTCCGAACAGCACATTTAAAACATGTCGTGCATGAGGAAAAATGGGCTCGTGCATGCTCTCACAAGTGCATATTTTTTTTACTGGAGAGGGCTGGTCTCTTAAAAAATCCAACACAATTGCTTTAATGTTCTCAGGTTGGTTCTATCCTCAAAGTGACAAAAGTTGACATGAGGCACAAGCCATTTCTCAATTCACAACAGCAGAAGTATGGACTTGTGATCTCGCCAGGTACATTCTTGACAACAAAACAGGAAGTATGGACTCAAGGAGAAAGGGAGCATGCAGAACAAATCTGTGACATTTAAAACAGAAGCGTACACGTGACGTCATCACATGCTCAGCTCGTCTGGAGCTGCATTTCACCTCCTGTTATTAATAGTCTCTTGATAATAATAAATTATTTTTTTTCGACATTTAGTGGGCGAATAATAATGAACACAGTCAGATAAACACAAATCAAACTTTCTGTCGAACGAATGTACAAGTCTGCTATGATGCATGCTGGGTAAAGAGGGAGGGGCGGGAACAACATTTGGGGATTTGGACTCTTCTCGGTCTTGTGTTCTTGTCAGCTGGAACAGTGCTGGGGCTGAGGCGGATTTCACGAGTACATGAGAAAGCACAAGTTTGCATATTGAGAAACGGCCACAGAAACATGTCCACAAGCAAGAAGGAGAAAATCTAAAGGAGCATAAAAACCAAGGGAGCAGAGAAGGACCATGGAGTCATGGTAGTGATACATATAAAGGGGCCCCATGGTACTGAATCTAGATGTGGAAAAAATTCAAAATGCGCATGGAGAATAGTTTGCGGGCATGTATTCTTTTTAAAGCTACAGTGTGTAACTTTCAGCGACATCTAACGTCCAGACTGCAGCAACATGAACATCTCCCCCCCACCGCTTCTCCCCCCCAACAGTACGGCGAGCGTTACGGGACAAAATGTCTTCCACGACGTCCGCATCACCTACCTTCTCAAGTGATGAGGTTTGTTTACATAGATCATTTTACAGATAGTATTTCATTAGTCTGTGTAGGGTATAGATTTCAGTACCGTCTCAGTTCATCTCTCTCAACTTGCCGTAGTTACTTTTGAGTGTAATGGGCGATCTCGCAATCGCTAGTTTGTTGGCTCTGCGCTGCCGTAGCGCAAAGATGTCTGCCTCCATGGCTGCGAGACCCGCTCCTATGTAATTATAAATAACGAATTCTAAGGCAACGCACATATTAAGGTTAAGAGGCTGAGCTTGTAGATGATGATAAATAACATAGTTATGTATAATATATTACATTTCTGACTGTATATCCCTGTAATTATTACACACTGTAGCTTTAAATGAAATTGCTCATATAAGTATTCATTAAGCTTTGACCTGTTTGGTAGACTTCTGACTTGACATATTTTAGAACAAATTAGGGATAATTGTCATGATCTGTCACTGATGGCTGGAATTGGCTCTTTTCTCCTATCTCCTTAGCTCTGACAAGCGCTCATCAGATTCACCTGTTCATGCTTTCTATTTAAGCCACCTGTTTCCAGCCAGATTATTCGAGCCGAGTGTGAAAGTTTCCTAACTATCTGTGAGTTTCTAATGACCTGATCGTGACTGATTTCAGTCCTTCAACTTCTGAGTTTTTCTTGGCCCTGTTCTGCTCTGCGGGCCTGATCTGTTCACAGACTGTTACCTGGATTCTGCCTGCTTCACATTGTCATTAAGGCTCCGGTTGGACCTGTCTTCTGACATCCTATTCTTGGATAGCCTTGGATATCCTCGGACTTCTGATCTTCTGGCCTGGAAACCTGTTCCTGCTTCGACTCTGCCTTGGATTATCCCTCTGGATTCTTCTGCTCCTTTGCGTGGTCTGGCTTCTGTTTGATGGAAGTGGCTCCCACCGCAAGCTACGGAGAAACAATCGCTCCAGACTTCACTCCGTCTTATGGGCTCAGACTAAACTTTACCAGGTTAGTGACTCACACACTCATTAGCATTTCCTGTCTGAGTTCTGAAGTCACTAACCTGAGTGACCGTCTCTATAGAGTATCCAGAGAACCTGTCCCTGCACCCGCACACTGATTTCTTTAAAGCTGTTTTGAAAATTACCCAAATTTTTCTGCTTCAGTTCTGGGTCCTATGGTCTGAGTTTCTGACAATAATGAAGCCGGGGTTACTTACCCAATGTGCGGCAGTCTGTACATAAATTGCAACACAATTTTGAAGTTTTTTTCTAAATATACTGGTGAAAATATTGACTCCTGGGTAGTAAAAAAACAAGTTGAAAGTTGTCTTTCTTTCTTAGTGAAAATCAGGTCATTATTTAATGGTACGTTTATTAATTTCATATTACATTTAATTATGTCATGAGAAACTTATTCACTTCATTTTGTACCTTTTAAGTCTCCGTAGACAGTGGATTAAATATTTACCTTGATAAAGTTTATGTATATTGTCTTAACTACAGTAAGCTGACAATTTACCATTTATTAAAGTCAAGGTTTCCTTACATTTATGAAGAGAATCTGAATAGCTGACATCATCTTTGAAGATGAAACTTTAAGACCAACCTGCCGGAGCAGAAGCTCCTGTTCCAGTTTCTCCTGGGTGTTTCTCTTTCTGAGCTCAAGCTCTGTCTGTTGAAGCTGGGGACAGAAGACATAAACCAGCAAACCCAAACAGGCTACGGTTTAGTCTTTGCTTTACTCCAAGTTAACATTTTGATGGTGAAAAATTCAGGACATATCTACCTTTTCTGCCTCTGTGATCCTGTTCAGCTCTTCCTGGAAGTCCATCTCTCTCTGCTGTCTTGCCCCTGTTTTCTGCTCATGCTGAGGTTTCTCAGGCTGTGTCTGATGGTCACCTATGTCCAAAGTACGATTGTTCTCTTTCTCCGTATTCCCATCTGTGAAAAGTACATTAAATGTAAAACAAGCACCTTTCAAGATCCCATTCATTTAGCTCCTGGCCTAGCTTCTCTCTTTGGCTAGCAAGCAAACTCTCACCAATCTCCCCCACATCTCCTCAATCATTATCAGTCCCACTCACCCTCTGGCTTATTCCACCATCAGCGTCTGGGCCTGGGGGGAAAACTACTCTAATCCTATTCTAGGTTACTCATTAAAGCGAATGTGTCATGATGGGTTCACTGAAGGAGACCCAGTTATGCAGAACACCACTGACGGACACAAGGATGAAAAGTTGAACAGTTTATTAAAGCACAAAACACACAGAATGTACTGATTCTGGTTCGGGCCTGGGAACTGGTTCACCGGAGTCTGCGTGAGAGACAGCACAGTTAGTGACTGCTGACAGGGTTTGATTTCCACTGGTTCACTGATTGTACCTTGAGGGTTCCTCAGGTTAACCTTGGGAGAGTCACTGTTGGTTCTGGAGAAGGGTTTGTCAGCAGAGTCCGTTTGCTGCTTTAGCGTCTCACGTCTTAGCTTAAACAGACCTTGGCTTAGATTTCCCAGCTCTAGTCCTGAGCTGCTTGGGGGTTCTCTGTGAATCTTCAGGGTTTGGCTCCACGGCGGACTCTGCTGGAGAAAGATGGGATTTCTCCAGCTCCCAACAGTACCCCCCCCTCAACGACCGCCCCTTGGCGGTCCGGAAGAGGTAGATGGGCAGGAACGCTCGTACTCCTCGATGAGTGCAGGATCGAGGATGTACGAGCCTGGGACCCACTGGCGATCCTCCGGTCCGTAGCCCTCCCAGTCGACGAGGTACTGCCATCCGCGACCTCGTCGACGGGAGTCCACAATGCGGCGCACTGTGAAGGCCGGATGGCCATCGACCTCCAGGGCGGGTGGTGGGGAGTCGGACGGTGGGCACAGAGGGCTCGAGGAAACAGGCTTGATCTGGGACACGTGGAAAGTGGGGTGGATCCGGAGGGACTGAGGTAACTGGAGACGGACAGCTGAGGGGTTGATAACTCGAGTTATCCGGTATGGTCCGATGAATCTCGGGGAGAGTTTTCGAGACATCCCCTTGAGGGGATGTCTACTCCTGGCCCTCAGAGTACTCGGGGGCGGGACGTCTCTTGGCGTCGGCGAAACGTTTTGCAGATGCTGAAGACTGGTTGAGTGTGGCGATGGTTTCCCTCCAGATCCTCTGACAACGACGGATGTGATGATTGACGGACAGCACCGATATCTCTCTCTCATCTGCGGGGAAAAGAGGCGGTTGATACCCGAGACTGACCTGGAATGGGGATTGTCCAGTGGATGCAGAACGGAGGGAGTTGTGGGCATATTCAATCCATGGAAGAAATTGACTCCAGTCCACGGGGTTATTTGACGTGAGGCAGCGGAGGGTGGATTCCAACTGTTGGTTCATGCGTTCTGTCTGACCATTCGATTGGGGGTGGTAACCTGAGGTGAGAGAGGGTTTGCAGCCGAGAGCAGAGCAAAAAGTCTTCCATACCTGGGAGATGAATTGAGGACCTCTGTCCGAGAGGATCTCTTGGGGGATGCCATGAAGCCGGAAAACATGTTTAATTAGAAGTTGAGCAGTCTGGAAGGCCGTGGGAAGCTTTCTGAGGGGAACAAGGTGGCAGGACTTCGAGAAGCGGTCAACAATGGTGAGTATAGTGGACATACCTCGGGAGACAGGGAGACCGGTGACAAAATCAATGGCGATATGGGACCATGGACGCGAGGGAACAGGAAGTGGTTGAAGCAGGCCAGAAGGAGGTTGGTGTGAGGCTTTGTTACGGGCACATGTGGGGCAAGCCAATACATACTCCTTTACGTCCCTGTGGAGAGTGGGCCACCAGAAGCGTCTGGAGATGAGAGCTATGGTTCTACTGACTCCTGGATGAGCAGAGAATTTGGCGGCATGCATCCACTGGATGAGACGGGACCTGACGGAAGATGGGACATAGGTACGATTAGAGGGACCGTTACCTGGATCGGGTTCAGTGGCCAGAGCTGAGTTGATGAGGTCAGTTATTTCCCAGTTGACCACCCCTACGGTACAGGAAGCCGGAAGAACAGGTTCAGGAGTCTCGGGATGATCGACGGAGTAGAGACGAGAGAGAGAATCGGGCTTGACGTTCTTGGATCCGGGTCTGTAGGAGATGATTAGGTTGAAACGAGAGAAGAAGATTGACCACCTGGATTGGTGAGGATTAGCTTGTTTTGTTGACTGGATGTAAGCCAGGTTCTTATGGTCGGTCCACACAAGAACCGGGTGCTCAGCTCCCTCCAGCCAATGCCTCCATTCTTCCAACACCAGTTTGATAGCCAGGAGCTCTCGGTCACCCACATCATAGTTTTGTTCAGCGGAAGAGAGCCTATGGGAGAAGAAAGCACAAGGGTGTATTTTCTGGTCTGAGTCAAGCCTCTGGGATAGGACAGCTCCAACACCGGAATCTGAAGCATCCACCTCTAGGATAAACTGCTTCGCAGGATCAGGTTGAATAAGGACAGGTGCTCTGGAAAACAAGGATTTAAATTTTTCAAATGCTGCTTGAGCCTCGGGAGTCCACTGAAATGTGCGTTTAACAGATATCAGGGAGGTTAGAGGAAGGGCGGTCTGGCTGTAGTTTCTAATGAACCAACGATAGAAGTTTGCGAATCCTAAAAACCTCTGAAGTTGTTTTCGGTTCTCAGGAACTGGCCAGTCTAAGACTGCCTTGATCTTGTCCTCTGAAGGTTTTACCTGGCCGCCCTCTAGCACAAACCCCAAAAAGGTGACAGAAGATTGATGAAATTCGCACTTCTCGGCTTTCACGAACAGCTTGTTCTCCAGAAGTCTCTGTAAGACAAGACGGACATGTTTCTTGTGTTCATCGAGGTTCTTGGAGTAAATGAGAATGTCATCAATGTACACGAAAACAAACACGTTGAGAAAGTCTCTGAGAACATCATTTACTAGAGCCTGGAAGCAGGCTGGAGCATTAGTTAAACCAAAGGGCATCACTAGGTATTCGAATTGGCCCAAGGGTGTCTTGAAGGCAGTTTTCCATTCATCGCCCTCGCGGATCCTGAGGAGATGATAAGCGTTTCGTAAATCCAGTTTGGAAAACACTGTTGCACCCTGTACTGGTTCAAAGGCAGAGGCGAGAAGAGGCAGTGGGTATTTGTTTTTGATTGTAATCTGGTTCAAACCTCGATAGTCTATACAAGGCCTCAGGGAACCATCCTTCTTCCCCATGAAGAAGAACCCGGCGCCCAATGGAGAGGATGAAGGACGAATTATTCCAGCAGCTAATGATTCGTTGATGTATTTTTCCATAGTTTCTCTTTCGGGCTTGGAAATGTTGTACAATCTGCTGCTAGGAAGAGGAGCACCAGGTAAAAGTTCTATGGCACAATCGTATGGTCTGTGTGGAGGTAGGGACGTCGCACTGACCTTACTGAAGACAGGGGCTAAGTCATGGTACTCAGAGGGGACTGAAGAAAGGTCAGGAGAGTCCATCTCCCCCCCACCTCTAGGAGACCCCAACACGGGGGCAGCAGAACGAAGGCATGTTTCGTGGCACGTAGTGGACCATGATTCCAGATGACGTTTAGTCCAGTTAATGTGAGGATTATGCTTCTCCAACCATTCGAACCCGAGAACCAGCGGGGAACATGCAGAGGGAAAAACAAAAAATGTTATTGTCTCTCGATGGTTACCTGACAGAAGTAGCTCGAGGGGCTGGGTTTGGTGGGTAACTCGATGGAGTCTTTTCCCGTCAATAGCGGATACACAGAGAGGCTGAGAGAGAGGAATGGTTTTAATCTGGAGTTGCTGGCCGAGGTTAGAGTCGATTAGGTTACGTTCACAGCCTGAGTCGACGAAAGCAGAGAAGGAGAGGCTTTGATTATCACAAAAAAGCGTGGCAGGCAGTAACAGTCGAGGAGATTTCTTCGTGTTTATTTGGCCCGCCAGACTCCTCAGATCCTCTGGCGGGCCCTGGCTTTTGATTTAGCCGGGCAGGAGGCGATGAAGTGTCCACTCTCACCACAGTAGATACATAGTTTGCTAAGAAAACGCCTCTGTCTCTCCTCTGGAGTGAGCCTGGTGTGTCCCACCTGCATGGGTTCGACATCCCTTTCGCCCGAATGAGAGGCCTGAACAGGCAACGGTAGAGACTGGGGCTTAGACCTTTGAGTGGGCAACTGCTCTGTAGAGGGAGAACAAACAGTCACGTTATGTGAGGCAGAAGAAAATGTACTCTGCTTCTTAGAACTGTTTCTGGCTCGAATTCTATTATCTAATCTGATGGAGAGGCGAATTAGATCTTCGAGGGTGGCAGGTTCATCGAGGGTTGCGAGTTCATCTTTAATCTGCTCGTTCAATGCCATGAAAAAGGCTCCTTTCAAGGCGCTTTGGTTCCATCCGGAAGCTGCCGCCTTAATCCGGAAGTTAATTGAAAATTCAGCCACCGAAGAATTTCCCTGTTTAAGGTTGAAAAGAGCTCTAGAATCAATTGTTTGGTCAGTTTCTTGGTTGAAGACCTGGGTAAATTCAGCAATGAAATCAGAGTAAAAGCAATTTAAACTGTCGTCAGCGGCAAATCTTGCCTGAGCCCATTCCAAGGCTCTTCCTGTTAACTGAGAGAGAATGAAAGTTATCTTCTTGTGATCCATGGAAAAACAGCCAGGGGAGTTCTGAAAGATCAACTGACATTGAAATAAAAATCCTTTGCAATCTTTCATGTTGCCAGAAAATCTTTCTGGGGGACTAGGACGGAACTCTGATGACGTCACAGCCTGTGACCTCGGAGGTGGGACTGGACCCGGAAATGATTGTGGTGCAGCATTAGCGCTGTTCAAAAAATTAGCACAACTCTGTAGCATTTGGTTATGAGTTCCAACTAGATGGTATAACTCACGGAGCGTTTGGGTTTGTCCCTGAAGTTGGGCATCCTGCTCCTCCAAACGACGGGTAAGGTGATCAGCTGGGCCTTGAGTTTGGCCGCAGTGTTCTGTCATGATGGGTTCACTGAAGGAGACCCAGTTATGCAGAACACCACTGACGGACACAAGGATGAAAAGTTGAACAGTTTATTAAAGCACAAAACACACAGAATGTACTGATTCTGGTTCGGGCCTGGGAACTGGTTCACCGGAGTCTGCGTGAGAGACAGCACAGTTAGTGACTGCTGACAGGGTTTGATTTCCACTGGTTCACTGATTGTACCTTGAGGGTTCCTCAGGTTAGCCTTGGGAGAGTCACTGTTGGTTCTGGAGAAGGGTTTGTCAGCAGAGTCCGTTTGCTGCTTCAGCGTCTCACGTCTTAGCTTGAACAGACCTTGGCTTAGATTTCCCAGCTCTGGTCCTGAGATGCTTGGGGGTTCTCTGTGAATCTTCAGGGTTTGGCTCAGAGGGTCGGCTCGGCAGGTTAGCTCTTCCAGAGATCTCACAGAGGAGGCACGGGTTTCCTGGAAAACAGAGACAGTAGTTAGAATCCAGAGTGGATTCAAAGTCATGGAGATACACTGAGGATCTAGGCTTTAGCGCTGACCAACTGGAACAACACTGCGGCGTTGAGGCAAGGTCTGAAGACAGCTTAAGTAGTGGATCCTCTGATGATCTTTGACGAGCTGCAGCTGTGCAGGAGGCTCCCTCAGAGGATCCACGGCGGACTCTGCTGGAGAAAGATGGGATTTCTCCAGCTCCCAACAGTATGTTGATTCACAGCATCAAGTCTTTTGCCAAGGCCAGAGAACAAAGGACTTATTTCACTTATGTCTTTATCTTCTTCTGTCTCCTTGAACCCCAGTGGGCCTCAGCAGATGGCCGCTCACACTGAGCCTGGTTCTGCTGGAGGTTTCTTCCTGTTTAAAGGGGACCTTTCCTCTCCACTGTCACTACATACTGTACATGCTCAGTGTGAGGGATTGCAGAGAGTCAATGACTCCTCGCAATCAGATGGTTTTCCTTAGTTCAAAATACCTGCATAAATAAATGGAATACTTTTCTAATTGCAGCTTTTCTCTGTGTGTCTCTCCAGTTTGAAAATGGTTAAATTCCACAGAAATGACATTCTAATGTACACAGTGTGCAAAGAATATTTTTGTAAATGTAACTCTGAAAAAAAGTCCATTTCTATGTCCTAAGATTTCCTTTTTAATTTCTCTATTTATTTTTCAACTTTTTTTTTCAGGATTTATATTGTAATTTTTAATTTCCTTTTTCAGATCAAGTTATACAAATGTAATCCTTTTTGAATTGTGTTTTACAGATAAGATTCGTGTCACTTGGGGGCGGGCTGCAAGGACGCAATTCTATTGGTCTGTGGACATTTTTCTTTTTTAAACTGTGTTTGTTTTAGGGTTGAAGTGAAGAGAATATGATCTGTGAAATGTAAGGAAAAAAGTATACACTGCTCCAAAAAACAAAGGGAACCCTTAAATAACTGATCTGAATTAATTAATTATTCTCATTGAATACTTTCCTCTGTACAACCTTGAATATGCAGACAACCAAAAAAGAAAATCACACAAAAATCATCAATGTAAAGGTGTGAGTGTGTGTTTGCATGGTTGTACGTCTCTGTGTTTCCCTGCAACAGACCGGTGACCTGTCCAGGGTTTGGCCTGCACATCAATGCCTCTACTCCATGGATGGAAAATATGAAAAGACATTTTTACAAAGAAAATATAGTAATTTGAAAAAAAAAAAAGGTAATCTCAAGGCCTTTTTTATTAAAACATTTTTCAAAGTTTCAATTCTGGATTCCAATTTTTTTAGACTTAAATGTAGAAAGTGTTTTGTTTTTATTTCTTTTCATTAAATGTCTTCTTTCCCTTAATAACTGAACAGATTTCAACCAAAATCTTTGCAGCTTCTAATCAATAAAAGTATCAAATGTATAGATCTGAAATGTTTTCAGGCTTGTCCAGACTGGGATACCTAATGGGAAAAATATTAAATATAGGAGGGGGGGCTTTGAAAAGTTTATCATTGTTTGGTCCTGTGTTTCCCACCAAACAACCTACCGTCATTCTTAGAGTCATTCTTGTCATCAACAGACACACTGGGAATCTGCATAAAAAAACACAAAGTCATGTTTATCAATCCTTTGACAATTTTTCCTCCAAACACTGTCATTGAATTATGCCTCAGATTAATCAGTAATTTAGAACTTACCTTTTCCTTTGATTTCCAGACGCCTTCATTTATTTCAATTGTCAGTTGCATCAAACCATCTTTGAACTCTAAGATTCAGTCCAATAGAAGTAGATATCAGTTCACTTTCTGCCACCATATTAGAAAGTCTTATTACTGATTGAACAGTTTTTTTTTTGGTAAAAGTTTACCTTCATGTTCCTCCAGGATCAGTTTCTCACAGGCTGCTGCTCGGCTTTTTGAGGTCTCAAAGTAGCGAACCAACGAAGGAGGAATATCACCCAGCGCCTGGAATCAAACAGTTAGTCTGTGAGCTGGAGGCCTTCTCTTTGCTCATTTATTCCAGTTAGAAGTAAAACCAGACAAACATTTTTCATTTGAAGTTAGCTGCATGCTACTATAACTATAACAGAATAGAACATAGTAACGGAGTGATAGAAGTGAAATATTGATTAGTGTTTTTTATGAATAAGACCTGAAAAGTATGGCAGGATGTGCAGTTTCATCTTTCTGCCACCGGGAATTCTTCACTCTCATACCATTGATGGTTATCATGAAACCCATTGGTCAAAATAATTTATCTATTTATTTATTAAAATAATGATAAACTTCAAAGTTTGATGCAATCCAAAAACTAAACAGGACTGTTGGGACAGTTATTATTTCCTTTATAAGTCCATTTAGAGAGAGTAGCAAATATTTAAATAATTCAATGCTCAGCGGAGGAAGTGGCTGAGAGGAGGGTGCTGTCCAAGCTTACATCCATCGTGGACAACACCTTCCACCCTCTGCAGCAGACTGGAGAGGAGCTGAGCAGCTCCTTTAATGAAAGATTTTTATACCCTGTTTGTAAAAAGGAGCGCTGCCACAGGTCATTCATCCCTGCTGCCACCAGACAATGCAACTCTACAACGGTAATAAGTTGTGCAATGTATAATGTGCAACTTTCCATTTGATACCCTGTGCCATAACCTGTTTTTTTTTTATTTGATACCCAGTGCTCTATATATACACTCACCGGCCACTTTATTAGGTACCCCATGCTAGTAACGGGTTGGACCCCCTTTTGCCTTCAGAACTGCCTCAATTCTTTGTGGCATAGATTCAACAAGGTGCTGGAAGCATTCCTCAGGGAGTTTGGTCCATATTGACATGATGGCATCACACAGTTGCCGCAGATTTGTCGGCTGCACATCCATGATGCGAATCACCCGTTCCACCACATCCCAAAGATGCTCTATTGGATTGAGATCTGGTGACTGTGGAGGCCATTTGAGTACAGTGAACTCATTGGCATGTTCAAGAAACCAGTCTGAGATGATTCCAGCTTTATGACATGGCGCATTATCCTGCTGAAAGTAGCCATCAGAAGTTGGGTACATTGTGGTCATAAAGGGATGGACATGGTCAGCAACAATACTCAGGTAGGCTGTGGCGTTGCAACGATGCTCAATTGGTACCAAGGGGCCCAAAGAGTGCCAAGAAAATATTCCCCACACCATGACACCACCACCACCAGCCTGAACCGTTGATACAAGGCAGGATGGATCCATGCTTTCATGTTGTAGACGCCAAATTCTGACCCTACCATCCGAATGTCGGAGCAGAAATCGAGACTCATCAGACCAGGCAACGTTTTTCCAATCTTCTATTGTCCAATTTCGATGAGCTTGTGCAAATTGTAGCCTCAGTTTCCTGTTCTTAGCTGAAAGGAGTGGCACCCGGTGTGGTCTTCTGCTGCTGTAGCCCATCTGCCTCAAAGTTCGACATACTGTGCGTTCAGAGATGCTCTTCTGCTCACCTTGGTTGTAACGGGTGGTTATTTTAGTCACTGTTGCCCTTCTATCATCTCGAACCAGTCTGGCCATTCTCCTCTGACCTCTGGCATCAACAAGGCATTTCCGCCCACAGAACTGCCGCTCACTGGATGTTTTTTCTTTTTCGGACCATTCTCTGTAAACCCTAGAGATGGTTGTGTGTGAAAATCCCAGTAGATCAGCAGTTTCTGAAATACTCAGACCAGCCCTTCTGGCACCAACAATCATGCCACGTTCAAAGTCACTCAAATCACCTTTCTTCCCCATACTGATGCTAGGTTTGAACTGCAGGAGATTGTCTTGACCATGTCTACATGCCTAAATGCACTGAGTTGCCGCCATGTGATTGGCTGCTTAGAAATTACGTGTTAACGAGCAGTTGGACAGGTGTACCTAATAAAGTGGCCGGTGAGTGTATATATATATATATATATATATATATATATATATATATATAAATGCCCAGGTTAATACCCTGTGCAATAACCTTGTATTATAATAATCCTGCTAAATAAAAGACTTTGGCTGTCATATATATATATATATATACATATATATATGTGTATACATGTGTGTACATATATATGTGTGTGTGTATGTGTGTGTGTGTGTGTGTGTGTGTGTGTGTGTGTGTGTGCCAATGTAACTAGTAAATTTATCAATAACAACTCAATAATAACTGCCAATAAATTTAAGAATACAATTAGTTCGCGGCGGATGCGCCCCGGCTGCAGGCGGGGCCACCTGTGTGTTTTTCCTGGGTGGTGCGGTCGCGGTGGGTGTTGCGGCCGGTCGCCGGGGCTTGGTGCCGCGGGGCGGGGCGTGTTTCGGTGCTCTGTGGGGCTGGGGCGTTTCGGTCCTACTTCAGGGTGGCCGGCTGCCGGCGGGGCCCACGGACTGGTCCCCGCGGCTCCCCGGGGCGCCGGCATGGCGGTGGCTGGGGGGCTTCTTCGTGGCTGTCTCTCCTCCTCCCTTGGTGGGGCTCTGGTTTCCGGGGCTGGCCCCTCCTTGGTGCCTTCGCTCTTGGGGTCCCTTTGGGCGCCTGGGGCTTTGGGTCTCCCAGCGTTGGACTCAGTGCTCTGGGGGGGGCGCCTCTCCAGCTCTCCACAATCACTATTGAGCATTTTTTCTATGGTTAAAACTTTACATGCACAAGTTCACCCTCACAAACAACTACAGGTGCTAGGCTTCAGGTACTTAGAGATTCACTTCCAAACAGAAACCCCACATTCATATCTTCAGGTAACACAGAGTACATGTCAGACTTAATAATATTACTTTAGCGATAGTTTCAAGGTGTTGCTTTATTGTATATCTCGTACCGTGTCTTTCGGTTGTGCTGTTCTTTTTTCATCTCGTTACTGGTGATGAAGCAGACTGAAAATGTTTTGTCATTGTCTCCTTTCTATCTCCTCTTTCTTTCATCTTTTGTCCCTTTTTTTTCTTTTTCCTTTTTCTTCTTCTGTTTTTCTGCTCTACTTACATTGCAGTGTCCATATAAACTGTAAAACTCCCTGCATAATTATAATAAAGCAATTTATATGCATGAAACAAGTGGAGCAGTATGGCAATAGCCGTACTGCTCCACTTGTGAAAGTAAAATCTGTTGGGCTCTTTTTGGCATCAAGACAATTATTCTTATTGCAACATTGCCAGACAGGACACTGTAAAAAAAAAAAAAAAAAAAAAAAAGAATACAATTAAAAACTCAAGTACAAATACTTTGTTACTGTACTTAAGTACATGTTTTAGGTATCTATACTTTACTTCATTACTTATTTTTCTTCCTACTTCTGATATCGCTCATTACATTTTTTACTTTACACTTTAAGTATCTTTACTTTCTATTCATTAAATTTTTAAAACAAACTTTACTCGTTACACTTGGCTTTGGTTTAATGTTTATTAACATTTATTTCCCGTCATGTGCTCCATCCAATGCAGATCATTGGCTCCACCCACATCTAGTGAAAACTAGTGTGATTGGATGAGTCATAGAACGCAAACACTCATTGGTTAGCTAAAGGAAATTATCAGAAGCAAGCAGGTGTTCTTCAAACTGCTAACGTGAATTGTCTATGCCATGCTACAATGTCGGATTCAGAAAAAGATGTTGAAACGTCTGAAAGGTCGGACACAGGCGAGAGCGTATTGGGAGATGGAGACCAACCAGACCTCCCTCATCCTTGGCCCTATCTCAGAGGATTTTTAGAAATAGTCGAAAAATTTAGCTTTCAGTTCATATAGTGGCATCTGCTGTTTTTTTTTTTTTTAAAGGTTACTTTATACTTTTATACCTTAACTAGTTTATGGAGCGCATACTTTTTCGCTTTTACTTGACTAAAGAGGTCAAGTTGATACTTCAACTTTTACCAGGGTGTTTTTAAACTGCAGTATCTATACTTCTACTGAAGTAACAAATGTGTGGACTTTTGGAACCACTGTCAGAACTGATCTACTTAATATAACCAGAGTCTGAGTAGCACAGCCTATGCAGTAACTGCTAATAGTTGTTCTTTTTAAGTTTTAAATCCATATTGCCCACTCGCTACTGACCTGTCTGGAAAAGAGTCTCCCCTCATCATGATGGTGCCAACACCATGTTTCATCTTGGTGACGGTTATTCATGTTTTTCGTTTTTCTGCAACACAGAGAAATTTTTTTTCCTTCTGTTTCTTTCTCTAAACTGTGGCTTTTTTTTTTTTCTATATTAAGTCCAGGCCGGTAAAATGCACTAATAGATGTTTTCTTATTTGATTTTCCAACAGGAACTAAAATATCTACATAACCAGTCTCCCCAGTCCCATGATGGGGTTATCTTTACTGTTACTGGGTTACAGTTGTGCTACCATTTCTGACATGTTGACACATGTTAAACCTTCACACATGTGAATCTCTGACCTATGTGATGGGTTCCTCAAATACAAGGGGACTCAACCTCTGAAGGCAAAGACTTTCCCTGCATTTTATTCTGCGCATATGCAAGTAGGGGGCCGAACATCTACGTTTTTCAAATGTGCACTTGTAATCTATAAAATAATGTCCGTTTTTCTCTCACCTTACAGCCATGCACTTCTTTGTATAGATCATAAAATCCTGATAAATAAAACGATTACCAAGTAAACTGTCAATATAAAATGTTTAAATTTGCAAGTGAAATTCAATTTTGTACATCAATTTAGGATTAGTGTTTTTGTTTGTTGTTGGCAACTCAAATATACAAGTGAAATCTCAGAATTCTGACTTTATACAAGTGAAATCAGACTTTGATTTGTGAGAATACTAGTTTAGAAGTTATTAATACTAGTAAAATCTTTAGAACTTTCCAGCAAGACGAGTTCAAATCACAAATTCATGAGTAAGAATCAGAGTTTTACGAAAACAAATCACAAATTTACCCGCGCAAGTCAGAAATGTACAAATTATACAAACTATTTTATATATTCGATATCCTGACTTGTAGTTTTGCGCTGCTTTAAATTCTTGTCTTATGAGAGGTGTCTTATAAAACCCTATAGGGTCTTCTTAACCATTTTGTCGCTTTTTACTGTAACCAGTATTTGTATGTGCATATAAATCTTAAAAAAATTTAAATAAAATACACTTCACAAGTACATATTATAAACATTTAGTTACATATTAAACATTTTGGTAATCAATCACAAATTTACAAGAATGAATTTGTGATTCATATTAATAGATTTTTGTATTTTTGATTTTCACTTAAGTCGTTTTTTCAAAGTTTTTACCATTTACCTTCATCTCAGATGAAGATCTGTTAATACATGTATCTATAAGATGTCAACAAGGGAAAAAAAACATAAATCTGATCACATTTATTTGTATTATTGACCTACAAATTAGGATAATTGATTACGCTTAGTTTTTTTTTTTGACATTTTTCTTACTCCATAGATTAAAATATACTTCCTGTGCTTTATGTAAATCTTGTGGGCCACATAGTAGATGGTTTAGGACTCACCCTGTGCTGTCTGCTGTCAGGGTTTTCCTCACTGTCCTCCGTGTCACAGAGCATTATATTTAGCTCCAATATGGCCGCAGCGCACCTTCCTTTCTCTCCCTAATTGCAGTTTGTGCCTAAATATCACTTTTCATAGCTGAGTTCAATTTCCGCAGCAAGTTCTTAATTAAAAAGTCCCGGTTTTTAAGTCAACCCTTTCGTAGACGGACTGTACTCAACTTCAGCGTTCCTTGTGATGTCGTTTCCATGGAAACGACGCTGCGCGCTACGTCACTTCACGTTGCCATTAAGGCTCCGGTTGGGCCAAAACAGTTTGGAGGTAAGACGTGTGGTGAGTATCGAATATTTCAGCCAAAAACCTAGATTGTTACGCAGTTTTATATGGAAAACACATCCTTCCAGACGTTCCAGTCGGATTTCAGGCACATTTGTTTCACTTTTTAATTCTTCTTTTACAGTTGTTGTTGTTTTTGTTTGTTTTTTTGTTTCTGGAGGGAAGCAATAGTACAAAGAGGATTGGGGCCACTGAATAAAATAAAAAAGTTAACTGATATTTAAATTTTATTGCAGCATATTATGAAAAAATATATATAATTCTGACTTTACTCTCAGAATTCTGACTTTAATCTCATAATTCTGACTTTTTTCTCACATTCTGACTTTTTCTCAGAATTCTGACAAAAATTTTACAATTCTGACTTTAATCTCAGAATTCTGACTTAAATCTCAGAATTTTGACTTTTTTCCTCACAATTCAAACTTTAATCTCACAATTCTGACTTTTTCTCACAATTCTGACTTTTTTCCTCAGAATTCTGACTTTAATCTCAGAATTCAAAGTTTTTTTCTCAGAATTCTGACTTTAATCTCAGTATTCTGACCTTTTCCCTCACAAATCTGACTTTAATTTCACAATTCTGACTTTTTCTTACAATTCTTATTTTAATCTAAGAATTCCGACTTAAATCTCAGTATTCTGACTCACTCTGGATCATAAAAAAGTTGCCTTGTTGTGTAATTTTCCACCAACGTGTTACTGGCCCTCCCAAACAACTCACATCCTTGTCAGTGAAGCTGAGTGCTCCCACATATCTTCCTTCATGGTGCCCATCTACATTAAGATCCAAAATTCTGAGATTAAATTCTGAGAAAAAAGGCAGAATTCTCAGATTACAGTCAAAATTCTGACTTTTTCCCCATATTAAACTAAAATAAAATTTAAAAAATCAGTCAACTTTTTTATTTTTTCTCCAATTGCTCAACTCAGGACTGGTTCTTCCAGTTTTACATCATACGGGAAGCCAAAAGTGTCACATGAAGATGTTTATCAATTGAAAATGTATTTAGCAAACATAGATAGATAACTTAAAATGTAGACATTTAAAGAAAAGGGATTTTTATTTTGTTAGTTTCTCTTTTTATTATTTTAAATGCTTGTGGTCCCTTGAACATACTTTAATTTTATGCAGGGGTAAGAAATAAAAAATATGAAAATTAAACCAAAATCGAACCAAAAAGATAATTTTTAATGAAAGGATTTTGATTTTCTCACATGAGTTATTAGATACATCCACAATGTCATCTACCAGTCTAACATGGACAATGGAAGTATTTGCTAATGCTAATATGAAAAGACTTTTTATTAAACAGTACTTTACAATGCATCATTAAAAGTATTCACTTTCATGCATTTTTCATTTTTACAATTAGTTTAATCTCATCTGTATTCCAAATGGTACTAGAAAAATCTGTTTTCTCACAATTATATACATAATAACTATTATGCCAATGTGAAAAACATTTTGCTAATTTGTTAGAAATACAAAGTTATGAAGTTACATTTGAATGCTGATCCAACTTTGGCTGCAGTTAAAGAGTCAATACTTGTTTATACTGTTTAGTAAACAGTATATCCTAACTGTTTAACTTACATTGATGCTATGCTTAAAGGGATAGTTCGGGATTTTTGACATGAATCTGTATGGCATCCCCATCACCAGTGTCATGCAATCACACTGACTTACCCCTGGCAGCATCCTGTGAGCAGAGTTCTCGTCCAGCTTTGGTCAAGCCGAAAGTAGTCCGGCAGGTTTGCTAGACCCAGCGAAATAAAACGTTTCTCTTCCCAAAACATTATGTGTTCAAAAGAGTGATATTTTTGCATCCCAAAAACATTGTAGTGGAAAAAGTCACACGTCGTTATCACTTGGTCCTGTTTTCTCTCTGTTCGTATCAGTGCGCGCCGTCATTCCAACAGCCAGATGCAAGTCTCGCTCCGCCTAGCGCGGAGCGAGACTTGCATCTGGCTGTTGTCAGGTTAGTAGGCCCTAGCTGTCAGGTCATGATGTCGCGCGCACTGATAGGAACAGAGAGAAAATAGGACCAAGTGATAACGACGTGTGACTTTTTCCACTACAATGTTTTTGGGATGCAAAAATATCACTCTTTTGAACACATAATGTTTTGGGAAGAGAAACGTTTTATTTCGCTGGGTCTAGCAAACCTGCCTGACTACTTTCGGCTTGACCAAAGCTGGACAAGAACTCTGCTCACAGGATGCTGCCAGGGGTAAGTCAGTGTGATTGCATGACACTGGTGATGGGGATGCCATACAGATTCATGTCAAAAATCCCGAACTATCCCTTTAAGTTAAATGCCTTGGATCCTTTACAAGAACAGGTCCTACGCATTGATTATTTGTCATAAGAATTACTTGTCTAATTTTACAAAAGTAATAAAAAAGTCTCTTTTTTACTAAGTGTAACATTTTACGAGATGGCTCCTATAAAACTGTTATGACTTTAAAGGTGATGACAGTCATAATAGATGCATCAATAATTGATGATTTTAGATTTATTTTTTTATTTTTTGGGGAATTCGGGTTTTCATTGAAAAGTCTGAAAGTGTTGTTTAATTTATCACCACTAGAGGGTGGTGTTTAGTTATATTCACAGCCACAATCTTCCCATCATCGAGGAGCTGGGACCATATTCATTATTTTTAATTACCCTTTTTTATCAGAATCAACAAGGGATCAGTTTTGCCTACTTTAGAAAGTTTTTATTTTGTGAAAACAAAATATCAGAGTTCATGAGGAACTGCAGTTTGGGTGTATACAAACTGAAGCGGTCTTTCTCATGTTGGACATCTGGTGCAGCATCAGGACCAAAGGCTGATGCAGCACCTCTGGCTGCGGTGAGAGAAGAAGCTGTTAATGGAGTCTGGAAGACCTCAATCATGGCTGCTGGTCACTGAGTTCATAATCCATGAAGGTCCTAATTCCTTTCCAGTTTCAGTGGGTTGTTGTTACTGAAGTTTTCCACAATGTCTTGCTTTTACCTGGCTATGCCTGCAGGATGCCCTTTTTCAGATTATTAATTTTTTACTATCAGAAAATCCACACACTAGTTAAAAACCGTCAAAGAGATCATATCTCCACTTTTAGCTTCCCTTCATTGGTTAACTACAGAATTGATTTTTAAATCCTTCTTCTTTCTAATAACATCCTAAATAATAATACAGGAGATTCACTTAAATATAATATAGATATGTTTAGACTTAGACAATTTTTATTGTCATTTTGTCTGCACAGAATGTAAACAAAATGAAATTTCGTTTAGTACAGCTTTCAGACAGTAAATGAACATCTCCCATCCTTAAGGTGCAGCCATGATCAAATGTTAACAGTGTGGGAGAAAAACACATGGATGTGGAAGTTCAAAGCATTAATATATATGGTGCAAATATGAGGTATTTTTGGTTGGGTGTTGTCAATTTGATGCAGAATTTGTGACATGATTTAGAGGTTTTTCAACAGTTCAGCTGTCTGATGGCGGTGGGGAAGAAGCTGTTGCAGAATCTGCTGGACCTGCACCAGATGCTGCAAAGCTTCTTCCCAGAGGGCAGCAGGGAGAACAGTCCATGGTGGGGGGGTGAGGGGTCATTGATGATGTTATGGGCTCGGGACACGCAGCCCTGGGATGAAATGTCTTTAATGGAGGGAAGAGGAGCCCCCATGATCCTCTCTGCTGTTCTCACTTTCTTCCAGTCTGAGGCGCTGCAGCCTCCACACCACACAGTGAGACAGCTGGTCAGAACGCTCTCTATGGTGCTTCTGTAGAAGGTAGTGAGAATGGGTGGGGGCAGGTGGGCTAACCTCATCCTCTGCAGGAAGTACATGCGCTTCTGTGCCCTTTTGACCAGTGAGGTGGTGTTTACATTCCAGGTGAGGATGTGTGTAATGTCCACCCCCAGGAATTTGGTGCTGCTGACCACCTCTACAGCTGAGCTGTTGATGACCAGTGGATCATGGTTAGGACGGTTCTTAACCAGATGCCCCGATAAGTGCGGGACTGCTCACCATTTGTCACTTCTACCCTGGTGTCCCACATATTAAAAAGCAATGTCAATCATCTGCCTGGTCAAATACTAGAAAAGTCTAAACATTTTTACTTATATATCAACTTAAATTCCTAAATAGAAAGAAATTTAGAGCAAAGTCACTGTCAGGGAGCCAACTTACTCTCTCTTCAAAATAACACTGATGTCGAATCGGCTTTACGTTTCAGGACAAAGTCAAATTCAAGAAAAGTAAATATATGTTTGTTTAATAAATGCAGTCTGAAATATTTAAATCTAATCGAGTCTGCCTTATTAAAATTTTGTTTTTTGACACATATATTCTTATTAACTAAATATCATCCTACTCTTATTGTTATGGGATAGTGATAACTACCTATTGTTGAATTTTTATCAATGAACCACTAACATATACCAGCTAACACATTAGAGACAATAGTTAAATCAATAACTGATTCTATCCCTGCTCTTAGATTCATTCCCCTCCCATCATTAATACATACAAGACTATTCATTCATCCATTTATCTTCTATAACTTGTCCATTTATATCACTACATTAACCCCACAATGTACTTTTTGCATTAAAATCCCCACATCAAATTATTTTCCCTTCAAATTATCAACTTAACTCCTCCATTATTTCAATTGACCTTGCTGTTCGTTCTCTCTCTCGTTTTCAGTGACTAAAAACATAGGCTATGTTTTTAGTCACTGTAGTCTGTTTCTTTTGCCTTCTTCCTGACTTCACATCCTCCATATGCAACTCTATGTCGTCCTCCACAGTTACAACATTGTTCTTGTACTTCTTTACATTTTTCTAACTTGTTATCTTCACCACATTTTGGACATTTATGTGTCCATACCTTTGACATTTGAAACGGCAAAGCTATGATGGGAGAGAAGGTCTGACCTGAAAACTGAGGTAACCCATTTTGATGTTTTGTGGAAACTCTTTTCTTCAATTTCAATGAGGATGGATTAAACTTCCTTTTTTCCATTTATTATTTTTGAAAATCTCTTCAGATTATTCACTTTTGAACCTACAATACTTGTCTTTATTTTATCAAGATCTTCATCTAGAGGTATCCCATAAATATATCCTCCAATTTCTTTAATTTCTCCCATTATTATTTCCTCCAGCAGCTTTTTTACAGATATTATCCACATTTTAAGACTTTTTCTTTTGTTCTTAATTTTCAAAAATTGACAATGGGTTTAACTTGTAAAAAAAACTTTTCCAATTGTGCAGCTTGAAATCTGGAGGTTCTGAGTTTGAGCCCCACTCCCACAGACTGCCACTCTGGGTCCCTGAGCAAGACCCTTAATCCCTGATTGCTCCCCACCATGGCAGCCCACTGCTCCCCGAGGGGATGGGTTAAATGCAGAATTAAATTTCTCCAATGTGAGATCAATAAGTTCAATTAAACATTTTTTTTATTTCTCTTAAAACCACAATGGGACTTAAGTTATCCTTTTCTTACTCATTTTTAAATATTGATACTATTTTAAATTCCTCCCTCATAACTTTCCTTCTAACTATCCTTTCTTCTTCTGAACCAGGTTCTTCCAGTTCTCGTTTACTAACTTCAATATCACCCTTTCCTTCATCTATTTTATTTCTTCCACATTCTCTCCCTTTTCCCACTGGCGTCCACCCTTCAAAATCCATCTCCCTTGTTTTCTTTCTCCATTTTCAGCCAAGTCATTCCTAAACCAGTTTATGCCCAAATCCATCTTTTTCAAATTATGATATATTTCTATGTTTTGTTTTTCCTGCGCCGGTTCAAGTCAACCGCCCGCCTTAATTGCAATATGAAAATGTTTTTTGTTTAGTTGTTCAAAAAACAAAGATATGTTACTGTTAATTCCATAAATACCAAGCTCGGAGGAACGGTTTTACCTGGTACCGCCCCCTGTTGCAGCGGATGTTACATCACATCGAACAAAAGGCAATAATAACAGAATTCACCTCTGATCTGGTATTTCTATATTTAGTTATATTAAATAATATAAAAAGAACATTAAAGGGAAACACGTTTTTTTATTTTTTTTTTACAATGGCCCCTTGATCTTACATTATTACATTATTATTGTTTTGAAAAATATATAAATATAACCGCAGATGTCTGAGGGTCAGTGATTGGCCTACATGTTCTGAATGCTGGCGTACCATAAAGAATAAATGATGAACAGTTTAGTTTGTGCCTTCAACTCATTGCCCAAAGGAAGACGTTACTGGATATAACCTAACCTAATATCTTTAGAACGGCTCCAACTGACACAAAATATGAGTGAGTTAAACATGATGTAATAACGTAAAATCAAGGGCCAAATGTAAAAAAAATAAAAAATGGTGTTCCCTTTCAATAAATAAATTAACTGCTTTATTGTCCATATTATTAAATTATTTAATCATCAACCCAGAAATAGAAAATCTAAAACAGTAAGAAGCTGAGAATAAAACAAAAGCATACTGTATTTTGTTGAATGCATTTTTAATGACCAATCACTATAAGCAAGAAAATAGTTTAAAACAATTTAAAAACAAAATTACTTATAACAAACTTTTGTTACTGTGAGGAAATGACAGAATTTAACAATTATTAATAAACCTACACAGCCTTAAAATGAATAAAAACCTTAACAATCAACGGGGTCAATAAAACCATTTAAACCTATCCTAGAAAAAAAAACACTTAGAGAACTCAGGTTACTTCTATTTTTCATAGTAAAATTATTAACAGACTTGTTGCTACCATCAGCAAAACACCTGATGGCATAAAAACTGTTAAGAACCAGAACATTTTCAGGTAAAACACAAAGAAACGATGACTTCATGGAGTCTTTTTCAGGGTAGAAGACTCCAGCCTTGTGTCGGATCTGGCCTCCTCTTCCCTTGCTTTGTCGTTTTCCTCTTCAGCCAGCGGGTAGGGACGCAGGTCCAGGGTCAAAATGCGACTAAACATGCAGTGATCAAGCTGTGAAAAGGAAAACATCCGTTCAAATGGATTTATAGCAGTTTAAAAATGCTCTGCCCGGTAACAGAGGGGGTTCTGAAAGTTCCTCACATTCGAGCAGACTCCAAGAAGAGCATCAGCTTTGGAGAAAAATTTCTCCTTCAGGGAAATGACAATGATCTGCATGTTCACTTTGGACTCCTCTCTGATGAAGCTGGTCACCTGGAGGAGTCAAAGCCAATCAGTTATAAACAAACGGACAAACAGTGTCAGAGTAAAGCTGTTCAGTTACAGGATGACTCCGTTTTACCAGTTTCCTGCACTCCTGACATATTCAACACATCCTTTTGATTTTTGATTTAATGACCGACACACTGTGGAGGGCATTTTCTTCCATCATTCTTGAAGCATATAAAATTTTGTCAATGGAAAAAAAAAAGAAATCCAGAAATAAAACAAAAAAAAATTTCAATAAATGGTTTGAATAACTTTTCTGTCTTCTCAGCTTTTATTTTTCATATTAATTTTATTTTTTGGGTTTTATTTTTTCAAACAGATTTTATATTTTAACCTTTTTTTTCTTTTTTCAAATTTCGACATTTCAGATGGAATTTTAAATAATTTCAAATATTGCATTCCTTTCAAATCTTGTTTAAAAGATCCTCTTCACTCGAAGCACAACAACATTTGTTTTTCACCAATTAAATGCTGCTAATGTCCAGCAGACCAATAGAAATGAAGAGGAAAGCCCGCATCCAAAGGTAAAGAGAACCTGATCTGTACGACTAAATTAGAAAACAATGACATACATAAAGCTAAATCTAAAAAAGAGAAATAATGAAAAAAAAACAATATATAAAATTAATAACATTTTCAAAAATTAATTAAAAAAAAGGAAAAACTGAGAAACTAGTAGTCTCAAAACCTTATTTTAAATAAGTGTTTCAAAGTTTTATTTTTGGATTGCATATTTTCCAAATTTTTTATTAAAAAGTGTGTTATTTGTTTGCAACAATATTGGACCAAAATGCACTCCGTAGAGTAACAATAGATAAAATCCCACAGAGCGCATCATGCTTGCTTTCACCTTGCCAATGTTAGTGTTGTCCAGAGCTGCATCCACCTCATCCAGGATGAAGAAAGGAGCCGGACGGAAGCTAACAGAGACAATAATAAAAATCAACAATGAAAATGCACTGAAAGGTAAAATCTGTGGTCAAAATGGAGTTACCTATTTATAGCAAACAGCAAAGCCAGAGCAGCGATGGCTTTTTCTCCACCAGACATATTGTCCATAGACATGAAGCGCTTCCCTGAAGCCACACAGTGGTAGTTGATGCCGCCTAAATATGGTTCCTCAGGATTCTCAGCAGTCAGGATGGCCTGGAGCAAACAGAGGTTCAACTATTAGGAATTCCTTTATAAGATAATCACATTTTCATCAAACATTTCTTTTTTTAATCTTCAGGAATCTGTTGGTGGTGTATGGAGAGAAATGTGTTCCGATATAATAGCAAGCAAAAACTAAATATTTTCTCTGTTTTCTTCTTTGTTTTTTCCCATGATTTTTGGAGGAACTGCATCCTTTTTTATTTTACAGCTAAACATTTTTTCCCCTGAAGGTCGAGGCGAGGACATATTTATGTTCTTAGGCCTCACGGCCATGTTGGATGTGGCAGACCTGCTGTTATCTCATAATATAGTTTATGTCCCTCCCTAATATCAAAAAAATATGTTCTTATTAATAAAAGTTTATGGCTGTATTGATTTGGCTTTATTCTGCTGATGTTAGGACCTATCTCAGGATTTAAAATAAAATCCGCTATAGCCTGGCCCTAATATAACCAGGAGCCTGAACTGGTTCTGCAAATGACTCTATGACCGTGTCCAAATTTTCGCACTAATCACTATAAAGGGCACTATATAGTGGTTACGCCATTTTAGATGAGTGTCTGAACATTTAGTGGATGAAAAAGTAGTGGACCCGAAATTTCCCAAAATGCAACATGAGAAGTAGTGATCATCCATGGCCACTAGAAGAATTGATATATCCCAGACTGTCGCAATCCAACAGCGGCGACAAATGGCAAAGATGGCGCAGGCACTGTGCGGGGAGGCGGAGTCACCTGACCAATGGGGAGTAAAAAGTAGTGATCATCTGTCCAAACAGTCAGTTAACTGAGTTCACTATAAAGTCCCCTATATTGTCCCCGCTCTATATACTGATTGAGGGATTTAGGGGTTAGGGCGGACGTTCGGACACAGCTGATGTTTTTGGTCCTGACATTCCAACTTCCTTATCATGATGTTTTTCTCATGCTACCTTTTAATTCTAAATAATATAACTTTTGTCTTGTTATATTTTCACTTTACTCTCTTGACTTTTTATATCATATTACTGATTTTAACCCTTTATTTCCCTAAAAGATAACATATGCCCCTAATACTTTACCATTAATCTGTGTCTATACCAGATATGGAAAGGTTTACACATGATGTTTCTATGATCAAGCTTTTTCTTCTCATTGCTTTCTTAAAGCTTTAGCTTTGGAAAACCTACACAGAATAAAGAAGTTAAGAAGTTTACTCTAGTGGGTAGAAAATAGCATTTTGTTTCTTGTTAGCTGGTTTCCCTGCTGGATTCACATTATGATTCAGAGGGATTTACACTATTTCCCCCAAAGTTATCAATATCTGTTTGTTAAATTATGCTATCAAGGGAGAAAACTATCACAATTTTCTTTGTTCTTACGAGTGAAAACTGATGGCAGCAGATCTGGTTTGTGCTATAAAACATTTGGTAGATTTCCACGCAGCAGAGGAATGATGGGTGATTTCTCCCTCTAGCTCCTCTCTGCCACATTCAATGCGGCGGTGACATCGACATTCATGACAGAGGCGAAAGAGGCATCTATGTATTCATGTTTATGTTTCTATTGGTCTGTTAGCAAACAGCGTGGTGTCTTTTCTAGGGCTGCAACTCATGATTCTTTTACTAATCAATTAAACTGTTGTTTGTTATTTCAGCAGATTAATAATCGGATAGCCACGGGGGTCCCTTGTAGAAGTATTTTTACAAAATGAAACCAGGTGAAACTCAAATCAATTAGTGAATCGGACCACCTGCACTTGGCTGATCTCGTCCAGGCTGCCCACTAGCAGACTGATCGGCAGGTCCTGGATTTTGCAGGCGAGCAGCATGTTGTGTTGAGCCATGCGCTTCTGTTCCAGGGCCGTCTCAGCAGACATGACCTCTCACTGAAGTTTGGTCAGTTCCCTTTCAAAAGGAGAAACAGAAACACTGGGGTGATTAAAACCTAAGCCAAAAGTAGCTTCCTCCCAAAGACAAAAAAGTTGACATTGGGCTTCATGATAAAAAATGTTCATATGAACAAATTTATTCTTAAATTGTTCGTAGGAATAATTAGGAGAAATTGTCGCATTCACCAATTTTCTCCTATTTGTAATCTTCTCTCGGGTACGAGAACAATTTTGTGCCATGAAAACTGTGTTTTTAATACATTAACTCCTTATTTGCACATAGGTAGTAAGTAGAGACTGACACTGGAGTGGATTTTCACTCCTGTCCCGTTCCACTCCCACAGAAAAAAATTGTGTCCCGTCCCGATCCCGGGCCAGAGTAGAAATCAAAATCCTGTCCCGTCCCACTCCTGGTGAAATGACTCCCGCTCCCATTCAGAATGACTCCCGCTCCCGCCACCGCACCCCTCCCATTCTTGTTTTTTTTTTTGAGCGTGGGTGAAAAACTCAGAGCGGAAGAACTGTTGGTTTTTGGGTAGTGTAGTTTTTTTGACTCGCATTATAGTGTAGGCTTCAAGGAAAAAAACTACAAAATGGCCGCGCCAGTACTGGATTTTTTTTCTTTCTATTTTATTTTATTTTTTGGCATCGATCCTAGTTTTTTTTTGTGTTATTATTGGTTTGCTCCCGTTAATGTTTAATCCTGTACCGTCCCAATCACGTGATCGTTACTAATACTGACTCCCATCCCACCGGAATCCCGTGACCCGAAAAAATGTCAGTCTCTAGTAGTGAACACACTCCTGCCCTGACAGAAAAAAGTAAAAGCTCCCCACTCTATGCTGGTTATGATGATCTGACTGCCTTTAAAACCATTATGGAAATATGTTGATACCCCGTGTGAAATTAGATATTAGACCATGCTTTTTCTTGGCTAAATAAAAGTAACATTGTTCCATTCTTTATGCTGAAAAGTAGGGAGTTGAAGCAGGTTTGAAAAAGACAAGGGGAATATAGATAAACATGTCCTTACTGTGTTTAAGGTTCTCACATCCTTTTTCTGGTGTGAACGGAAAACAATTGTCTGAAATGTTTACCTGGCTAAATTTATGTCCTTGATGAACTGAGGTGTTCATCATGAAGAATAACCAAATGTTCAAGTTTGAGTGAGATCTTTATGCAGGGGTGGGTTCGTTCCCCTGGGGGGAATGTGTTTGTGTAAGGCAGTGGTCTCCAACCCTGGTCCTCAAGATCTACTGTCCTACAGATTTTAGATGCATCCCTGCTTCAACACAGCTGAATCAAATGATTGATTACCTTTTCAAGCCATTCATTTGATTCAGCTGTGTTGAAGCAGGGATGCATCTAAAATCTGTAGGACAGTAGATCTTGAGGACCAGGGTTGGAGACCACTGGTGTAAGGTATAAAATGTATGTACTGAAATGCCTCAGTCAGAGAGAGCTTTATCTCCCTCTCCATCTAAAGGACATTAAATTAAACTGAATATTATCTTGCAAGATATGCTTACGACTCAGTTTCCTAACTTCACACTTGACTTTTAATAAACATAACAGGATCAGAAACGGTGTCCTAAAACAAATTTATCTCCTCATTGGCACATAAACCATCAGGGGAAGGCTGTGAAAACGAAAACCCTGCGCTGGACTGCTGGGTTGCAAACTCAGCAACTTTGTCCCTATATTTAGCGATTCTTCAATCTTTATTTCTTTTGAACGACTAGCGACAAAATTTAGCACTACTTCCTGTCTTGCTGGAGACTTTGATGATGACACAAGAACCAACGACTCTGAGTTTAGTATATTTAGTGAGTAGTGAGCGAGCCCCTCCCTCCTCACTGCAGCTGCAGCCTGTTTCTGCAGTTAGAGATGGAAGAGCGACTCCAGTTCCCCATTGAACATGAGCCACACATGAACACAGCTTCCACTGATTCCCTGAATTAACAAGCGGGATGTAAATATAATATACATTTTTTTCCTTTGAACATGTAGAACTAAATTAGATCCTCTCTGTATTGAATTCATACACAGTCTCATCCACAGTCTGCCTGTTAACTATCTTTAAGGTGAATTTAGTAATATAAAATGATTTAGTTTAAGCTCAGGTTAAAACACAAGAAAATGTCATACAGTTTATCTTGATTTTTAAATATATTTGGAGTATTTTTAATCACTTCTTGCTAATTTTGATGTACCTATAATATATAACATACTATTATAATTACAGTGACAGCATGAGGCCTCCAGCATTTACTGTTCTGATGATTTTTTAGCAACACAGCTAACAAGGTTTATAGGTTTAAAGCAGATTGGATCCAACTCTTCCCTTGGCTTGAGTTTGAGGACGAAGAGCAGAAGCAGGCAGGTAATTCATGAATGGAAACCTCAATTTGAAAAAAGATATCCTCGCGAAACATGAATTATTACCCAGATTAATGTTTTGTTTCTTTATAATTCTGCTATTTAGCAAATTCTGAGTGTCGCTAATTTCCTTTCTGTTCTCCTGAATGTTTTCATCTGAGAGCTCTAATGCTGTTGGTAACAAAGCAAAGTGTACAGCCCTGCTTATGTATCACAATAAGCAGTGGTGCAGAGTGAACAGCATAGTAAAGGGGATTTTTACTTGTTGATCTCCTGTAGGTGTTGAGTTTTCTAGCTGAGCTCAGCTTTCAATGAAGCCACCTGGTTTTTTCTAAGGAGAAGCTGGTTCTTCATCTCCTGAAGCTTCTTCTGAGCCTCCTCTACTACCTGCAGAAGCTTCTTCTCATCCTGACGAGAATAAAACAACAAAAACTGGCTTTGATGAAAGAATAACACAACATAAAGGCTCTATAATAAAACATAGCAGAAATCCAGTGTGATGATCTGCAGCATAAACGTATCGTCAACTCTTCTTGAATCGTTAAATTTTCTTATTTTCCATTCCTAGTTCCGATCCCAGTCCGCCTATCAGAAACAGATGCTTCCTAATCTGTTTGTGCAGCAACAGAACTATGGAGATATCTAAAAGTGCGCATACACTGCAATATTTTCAATCGTTGCACGCAGCTACAGCTCAAACTGCACAACGAAACCGAAGGGTTTAAAAGTTTACGGCTCACGGTGCATATTCTCATCGTACGGCCCAAAGCTCTAATGCGATCTAACTGCTCACACTGTTCGTCAGAATCAGCGGCGAGAGATGGCGCTAGTCAGACTCATCAATCTGACAGAAGAAGAAGAACTCCCTTGTTTGTGCATGCGTAGTGCTCGAGTTTCTGGTAAATCGGCTCATAGATCTGCTTTAACAGCAGAATTTGCCCACAAACTCCTTATGATGGCCGACTGAATTTCAAACATGTTTGATTTTCTCCCAAACTAACGATTCCTGATCGGGAGGTGGTGGTGAGAGGCTAATCGCCCCTGGTTACACCCTGTATACTACACGCCGCAGGACGCACGAGGAGGCTGAAATTTAGCCCGATCCAAAAATTCTCACACGACTGGAGAATCGTCCCAAAAAGGGCAAAACAATGTACAGTGTATGCCTGGTTTAACCTGACGCTCTGTGCGGCGGCATTTAAAAATGTGTCTTAAAGCTGATGAAAGCGTTTTTATACTTTCTTCCTCTTACCTTACATGTTAACAGATTCCCGCAATCTAATTCTGCCTTTGATGAAACCCACTAACTGAACGAAGGAGTTTAAATTCTGATCGTTCCTCTGCCCCTAAAAGTAAAACATCTCTACTTCCACGTCTAGTTGAGTGGAACTGATGAGCATTAAACGCCGCTAAGGGTATAAACTTTGTCATATCAGCTCCACCTACAGGGCTGGAGTGAGAAGGCCAGTCGTCTTTTTTGATATGAAACCAAAAAGTGTAAAAAGAGGTCAAACATTAGACATCTGTCAGGCGGGGATTTGTTTCTTTATGGCATTAAAGGATCTCATTTAAGTCTTTTAGCTCGATTAGCTAGACTGAATTTCAGATGCAGTAATAAAAAGCTTTTTGTTTTACCATTTCTTGTCGACCTCTTCCTGCAGCTTTAGGTGCTCCTGTTCAAACTCTCTAATGCTTCCCACACCAATCTGGGCACAGAAGTCTGCAAACACCTCATCCTCGATCTAAAAACACAACCAAAAACATAGTTATCTCTGTTGAGATCAGATTCTAATTCCTCCTCGTCTCTGCTTCACAGGAATCCTGTTTCCCTTGTAAGCTCTGGATGAGCTTAACCTGCCGAGCCTGCCCTCTGAGCCAAACCTGAAGACCCTTCTCTGGATTCCCCTGCAGCTCTTGGCTAAGAGCTGGAAACCCAAAACCAAGATCTGCCCTCAAGTCATAAGTAAGACTCTGAAGCGGTATTGGACTCTGCTGAACTAAACAGTCTCTGGACCCAACATTTCCTCTCTCAAAGTAAAACCCGGACTCCTCAAGGTATTCTTCTGAAACTCTCAAACTCTTCAGTCCCAGAGCTAACTGAACTGTCATCCTCACAGACTCCAGTGAACCTGCCCCCGGCCTGAACCAGTTCCAGTGTTACATTCCATGTGCTTCTGCTTTAATAAACTTTGTCAAACTTTTCATCAGACTCTGTTGTGTTCTGCATATTGGGCTTTTCTGAACCCATCATGACAGGCACATCTTCGAAGGACTGGGTGACTCAGAGAGCATCTATAATTAGTCATGTATCATTAATTAGGGATCAAAAGTAATCACAATCAAAGCTTCACAGACCAAATGTTCTCACTCAAGACTACAGTTTCAGCATTTAACAACAATTTGCGTGTCATCTAATTAAAGGAAAGCTGTTTTAGTTTCCTATGCGCACATTATTTTAAGTTACCTTAGACTAGATAACCTAAGCCTATCAATCCAATAAGGCCAAATTCATCTACTCTCACTCCCACCTGGAGGCCTCCTAAATGTGACCGCTCCTCATGGATAAACCATCTATCCAACTTTACCAATCATTCAGTCACAGAAGGGGACGTCACAGGACAGGTCGGGCCGTTCTCCACCGGAAAACGCTACCCTCTCTACTAGGTAGTAAAAACCGGGGTGACCCCAGGGAAATCCCACTCTCAGCCAATCTGAGCAAGAAACCCTGTTTTGAATCTGATAATTATCATTACCAACTACTTAAAGAACCTGTAAGCCAATCAGGTTCTGAGTCTTTCTACATCAAAGAAAAAGTGGCATAAAACGTGATCTTGGTCGGTCTGGAGCAAAATGTTTCCATGATTTTCATCAAAACAAAATAAAAATAAACCAAAACATATAAATCACAATTAGGTAAAATCAAGAATTATCCTGGTCCGGGTTAAAAACAAATGATGAATATCACTGATGATGATGAATTCTTTCAGTGTCTCTATCACTCATCAATCTAATTGATCAATCAGAGTCTGGTATGGCCTCCTCCACAGCTCCTTTGTTCGCCATGCAGTCCAATGGCAGATAGATGCTGAATCCATGTGGTGGTTCTCATGGACTGTTCTCATCACAGTTCATCAATCCTTTCCTCCGGGATCCTTCGACACACAGAGAGTGCAGTCAGTGTTCTTATCACGATAAACAATGTCTTCAATGAGCAATTCTTTATTCACTCAAAATCTAAGTGCAGTCACAACCAGATATTCTTATCCACAATTACTTTCCCTTTATCCCTTAAATCACCACTTAATTTATTACATTTAAATTAATTATCCATGGACTCTGTGTTTTTTCAGCAGATCATTTCAATGTCTATTCAAAAAAATTTTTTAAATCCCCAAAAACATTAAACATTAAACATAACCTACCTCTCGATGCCTGGCAGTTGAAAGTTATTTATACCAGTATGTATTCAGCCTGAACATCCTATGGATGTTTCTGCTCATTATTTTTTGTTCATATTAGCTAAAAATCACTGCAACTAATATAATCTAATTCAAGGAACCTGTAAATATTTAGAAAACATTTAACCCTTTATTACACATTGTAACACTCAATTCATGGATTAAATAAATTAATTTTAAAACTGTTTCTACATCATAACATATTAAGTTTTAGTTTCGTCCAAACTTATAACTGCATTTTAGTTTACTTTTATCCCCTCCCCATTGAAAATGATTAAAGTTCATTAATCTCTAAGAAAGACCCAGCTTGGCGCAGATTCCCTCCCTTTAAAAACTCCCCCATCAGACCTTGTATCCGTGAATGTTAGTGCATGAAAGAAAACCTCATTCCCATGTGGACCCTTGTGTGTTCTTTGAGTCATTAACCGTGTGTGGGCGTGTTGTTACGTGACAGTATGTGTGTGTGTCTATGTGAGTGGATCTATATGTGGGAAACTGGTCAGGAGCCATCCCGCTACTGGTTTGGAAGAAAAAGTGTATCTTGGAGCAGTGATCCTCTCCAACATGTAAAAAAGTTTGATGTTCAGACAAGTCCATCAGGTTTCCCTCTGTTACCACAGCAGCTTTGAACCATAATAGTCTTGGGGCCCACGTGTCCCCACACCCCCTGAAGGATAAGTGTTTACCTGTGTCATCAGCAGTATCACATAGAGGTAGAAGGAAACAGAGCATCAAAGGTGTTCCTCCCTTCAAGAGGAAATGTCATATTGAATCGTTCATCTGCTCAGAGCACAGGATTGTACTCTGACTCGCTGCTGCTTTCCCAAAACTCAGCAGTACCCAGTTCCTGAAGGTGTTGAATTCGACTGCATCCCCTCTATGCAAAGTGTCCAGCTATAGTCCATTTAAAATATTCTCCAAAAAAGCAGTTCTTCGATGAGAAGAAAAAACAAAAAAAAAACAAAAAGAAAATCTGTTCCAACATCCCCAGAACCAGTCAATAGTTGTCATATCTGGACCCCTGACCAGTTCGAAAAATGTGCAGGAAACATAATCTCCTCTTATATGCGTTATCTCAAATAAACTACCATATTAAGTGTACATCCCCTCTAAAGTATCGATTGCAGCTGTAGTGAAGTAAAGTCAGGTGTTCTTATTGCTTCATGCATAAAAAGTATGGTTACCCATCCCCCAAATTGTATATAGCCCCTCAAATGCTATTTATAACTATGCTCGCAGTAAAAAACAAAAAAAAAACAAATAAAATTAATCAAAACAAATAAAATAAAAATAAAATAAAAAATAAATGGTGAAGTTTTAGTCCCTGGGCCTGATATTGAATCGCCATAAGCTCATTAACTCATTAAGTCTTCATTGTTATTGCTTATATTGAAAGAAACCATCATTTGCTTTAAACATTTGCTCCTAAAATGTTATAATTTCTCCTAAATTGCATTTTGTTGATGCTACTTTACCATTCCCAAAAGCTAAAGTTTCAACTTGTTGTCCCTTTAATAATATTATGCTAATTAATAACTGACCAAACCATTTATCTAAAAACCCAGTTTAATTTATCACATAGTAAAAACATCTCTAAATCCTCTTTTTATTCCTCTATGTAAGAATATCCCACCCCTGATGATATAAAGAAAATTTAGCAGGCCATTTAAAATCTGTCGGTAAAGTTACTCCTATAATATATATTATATGTTGTTGCCATCGCTACTGATATTGTCCTGTAAAAAAAAAAAAAATAATAATAATAAAAATCCTCAACTACCACCGTGTTGTTTAGAAAGATATTACATCTACCTGTTGATCCCCGTAAAGCTAATATATTATTCATAGATCTGTATTAATAAACCGGTTTAAATTAGGTTGCCCATAATTTTTCATTGTGAATAAGAAATCTGGCGTGTCAGTTCACTTATCTTTTTTCATCCGTCTTGTCCGATGATCCCATGACCTTCCATCATCCCATCACTGCCAGTGGCCTTTCCTCGTCCAAAGCAGTGGGCATCCAGTCATTTCCTTAATGTCTGCATCTTAGCAGTTGCAAACCATCCCTCCTTCTGAAGTTTAGGAGCAAAGTTAGTCTCTGTGCCCCTTGTAGGTTAATCCAGAATCAGAATCAGAATCAGGTTTATTGCCATTGTTAGTGAAGGAGTTCACAACTAGGAATTTTTTATGGTACAATCTTGCAACATGAAACATATATGAAATAGTAAATAAAATTATAAAAAACTCTAAAAACACTGGGGTATAAGGCATGCAAAAAATATACTAATATATACACTTAGGATAAAAATATGGATAAATAAATAAAAAAAAAATATATATATATATAAAAAGTAAAATGTACAAGGTAGTGCAAATAGAGCAGTGTGCAATACAGCAGTGTAAATGGCATGGGCAGGTTATGGAGTCTGACATATAGTGTTCATGAGTCTTATGGCAGAGGGGAAGAAGCTGTTTTTATGGCGGGAGGTTCTGGTCCGTATGGACCGTAGCCTCCTCCCTGAGGGGAGAGGTTCTGGTCCGTACGGACCGTAGCCTCCTCCCTGAGGGGAGGAGGTTCAAACAGTCTGTGTCCAGGGTGAGAAGGGTCGGCTGTGATGCGACCTGCACGCCTCCTGGTCCTGGAGACATACAGGTCCTGGAGTGATGGCAGCTTACAGCCGATCACCTTCTCAGCGGAGCGCACAATGCGCTGCAGTTGGTATCTGTCCCTGGCGGTGGCGCCAGCGTACCACACGGTGATGGAGGAGGTGACGATGGACTCAATGATGGAGGTGTAAAACTGCACCAACATCTGGGTTGGCAGCTTAAGTTTTCCTCAGCTGCCGCAGAAAGAACATCCTCTGCTGGGCCTTCTTGACGATGGAGCTGATGGTCGACTCCCACTTGAGGTTCTGGGTGATGGTGGTGCCCAGGAAGCGGAAGGACTCCACGTTGGAGATGGGGGTAGGGCTGTCTGTGAGGGCAAGGGGGGACGGTGGAGCTGTGACCTTTCTGAAGTCCACGATCATCTCCACTGTCTTTTGGGCGTTCAGACCCGGGTTGTTGCTGCTGCACCAGGACACCAGCCGGTCCACCTCCCTCCTGTAGGCAGACTCATCACCGTCCGAGATGAGCCCGATGAGGGGGGTGTCGTCCGCAAACTTGATCAGTTTCACGGACTGATGGCTAGAGGTGCAGCAGTTGGTGTACAGGGAATCCTGTGACTCAAGAAAGAAAGTGTCCAATGTCTCTCCAAACAAAAATCCATCTTTCATTATGAAGCATTTCTATCCGTAGTGTAGTCAAAACTATTCAAACAAAATTAACATGCGTGCCATGTCTTTTTTTTTTTATTTTTTATAAAGGCTAAGATGTTAGTAAACAAACAGAAAACAAACAAACATACAGACACAAACAACGACAAACATGTAAGACGACAAAAAACCCCAGTGGTGCCTCCGACTTCTCCAAAAAGTTGTTGGTTGATCATGTCATCCACTTAAAACATGCAGCTCACAATCTCTATACCCTGTATCTGGCATGCTGCGTTCTTACACCATCTCTCTCATGTCCTAATCCATGGTTCCGATCCAGTCCAGTTACTAACCAAGTCAGTCCAGTCAGTCAGAACCTATTCAAATCCTCCTATCAAAAATTTTTCAACTATCTGAACCCCTCTCTCTCTCTTGCTCTAGTCACTCTCAGCCAAGTTGTCCATTTCACATGTCAGAATTTCTGCAGCTGTTGGGAAAATAAGGGTTAATGCACATCTTAAACAAAACACAATGAAGGATGAGACTTTTGTCAGCCTGTCCTGGAAGAAAAATGTTAACATTTAAGGATTGTTACAAACACAGCCTGAAAAAGAAAAAAAGAACATGTTTAAGCAAAACGATCTCCTGATTCTCCTTAAATTGGCCTCTGAATAATCATGCCTGCTCCCTGACAGCCGTACTGTCACTCTCTACAAGCAGGGAAAAAGTAAATGACCCCTCTGGTTTGTTACCAGGAAAAAGCAATCAAACTGTTCATCAATTAGTCAATAGTTAATCACTTCATTCACAGAAATTTGTAAAGTTAGTAGAATCTAGCATGTCATGCAAAGAAAGTAAGGCCCAGATGAACAGTGAAAAGATAAGTGTTAGTAATGATTAGAGATTCAAATTAATTAGTTTGTGCTTAGGCAGTTTCCAAACGGCATTATACACAGATAAAAATACTTATGGATAAAAACTGGAGGCTGAAAACCCAGGGTCAGGTCACACTGAAATTGTTTTTAACTCTCCAGCCTTGTTTATAAAAGTTGACCCTGGTAATCTTTTGAGCGAGGTCGCGGATGGCAGTACCTCGTCGACTGGGAGGGCTACGGTCCTGAGGACCGCACCTGGGTTCCTGGCTCATACATCCTCGATCCGTCCCTGATCGAGGAGTATGAGAGTTCCCTCCCGTCCACTTCCTCAGGACCGCCAAGAGGCGGTCGTTGAGAGGGGGGTACTGTTGGGATCTGGAGAAGTACCACCTTTCTCCAGCAGAGTATGCCGTGGGTCTCCTGGGCTGGAGCCCTCCTGCAAACCTGGTTCTCGTCAGCCCATCAGCAGAACCGCTCTACTTAAGCAGCTGCCAGACCTTCCTTCAATGCCACAGTGTTGACCAAGTTTGGTTAGCAAACCAGAGCCTCTGTGATTACTAGAATCTTTGTCTCCCAAGAGAAACCCAATTCTAACCTGCCACTGTCTTCTCACTCACAGGAAACCTGTCTCTTGTCTGAAGCTCTGGATGAGCTTAGCCTGTTACCTGCCTGCCTGCCTTAGAGAGCCAAACCTGAAGATCTCACTCTGGAATCAACCTGCTGCTCTCAGGGAAAGAGCTGATCAGTCAAACCAAGGTCTGTCACTGGAAAGTCAGAAGCTAGACGCTGCTGCAGCTGAGCACTCTGCTGAACCAACAGTCTCTGGACCCAACCGGTTCCCTCTCTCAAAGGAGAAAGCCTGAACCTCTTCAAGGTATTTCCAGAAACATCTGAAACTCAACAATTCACCTGTTTAACTGGCTAATCAAACTATCCGTCTCTGCAGACGCCAGAGAATCCTGCCTGTGTATATAATTGACTTGCTGACCTCGACGTCTAATGTGAGATCCCTTGGTGCTTTAAACTTTTTACCTATAAGCTACAGTGAGCCGTTTTTCTGCTAAGGAAGTGCGTCCGTCAAAGAAATACGTCCGTCAGTGAAAAGGAAAAAAGAAGAAAAAGAGAAGTGAAATATAAAGACAGGAGAAAAAAGAGATTATCAATAAAAAAGATGAAGAGAAAAAAGGAGAAAAGATATATATATAGTACCGCCTATTGTTTCGGCCGCAGGCTGTGGAGTTTTTTCCCTCGGTGGCTCTGTTGTTTTGCTTCCAGGTCACGGGCGGAAACACCAATTTGTTAAAGTGAGGAGGATTTCTCCCCTTGGAAGTAAAGGCTGTATCCCCCGGGGGCCTCCTCACCGGTTCTTTTCCTGGGAGCAAGTTATTTACTACTCTTAACTCAAACTGGGTAAAACCATATAAAAAGGACTATAAAAACAGGAGTAAAAAAGTTACAGAGTTTGTTCCAGATCAGGTCGTTACAGGACAGAGAAAAATGCTTAGAGCTATGCACAGCTGTGGTCTCAAAAATCACGTCCGCAAGCGTCCGGCAAAGTTTGAGCCCCGAACAACGTCATCTCCTGCTTCTTATACCTTCTGAGTCTGTGTTGCATCATGTGGATGCTTAGCTGTCCGTATCAGAAACTGACACGCCATCCATGTCTTGAACTCCATGCAGCTCGCCTCTCTGTCTCAGGGTTACAGATAGCCTTCCTCTATCATACCGGCTGCAAGATGTGCCCATATCCTGTGTACTTCTAAAGACACAAAGGCTGTCTTGATTAGATGACCTCCGTACACACAGTGACATCCACCATGTGAAGGAAGGCCTTCTGCTCTGTCTAATCTGACTAACAAAATAACAATGCACATGATGTATAAATAATAAAACCTAACAAGTATTACTGATATGCCTTATTCCAGTTAGTTTCTAAAAATGTTTCTCTGAGCAGAAACAAACCGTTTTAAAGCTGGTGCAAACATCGGGTAGCTTGGCTTTATCTGCAGCTGTGGAGTGAAAAGATAACCCAATGCTTGGTAAGCATGTTTTTCCATTTTCCTGGTAACTGATAAATGTGACTAACCAATAGATTAGCTCATTTCTCCTGTGTGAGAACAGCCCAGCTGATCAACCATAATAAAAGGAGCTTAGACAAGCTGAAGCCTCACATGTTGACCTGTCCAGACAAGATGAAGGGGCTTTGGTTTCTGCTGGTGCTTGTGGCTGTGGCCAAAACTGAGAGGATCTTCACTGGGTGAGTTTGTCATTCAAAAACAACATTTATGCTTGTGTCAAAATTGGTGAGCCTAGCCGAAAAAAAGGGAGAATTGAATAGTCCTTTCTGCCTTTGATCACCTCATAGATATACAAGGCAGTTGCTGCATGTTTAACAGTTTATTTGAAATATTGTAAGAACCCCCCTGATGACGACTTACATAAACTATTAGGAAAAAAACTAATATAATGTTAGTTAGAATAAAAATAAGTTAGAGGCATAAAATCCTGGTGCGGATTAGTGAATTCCCAGGCTATGTCATTTTCTCTTGGTATATAATCACACAAAAACTGTTTAGCTACAGTCAGTTTTTTACTTTATTAAATTACTAGGTTAGCAAGACAGGTCTTTGAGGGTCAGAATTCTAGCTGACAGACAGATGTTCAAATACTTATTTGCAGCTGTTTAATAGAAATAAATAGTTAATACAAATAAATAGAAAATGACATATTGTCATTTCTCTCTCACAGTGGACATGTACCTGCAATTACAATTTCCCTCCATTAATTCTAAGTGGGAGAACTTGCAAAATAGCAGCGTGTTTATATATATATATATATATATATATATATATATATATATATTTATATATATATATATATTTATATATATATATTTATAAATATATGCCTCTCTAGCCCTCAGAGTGAGGACCATTTTTCCAATTTCACCATCACATTGAGGACCACTTGTTGCAAAATGAGGAGATTTTGCCGGTCCACACATGCTATTTTGCTAATGGTTAGGTTTAGGGTAAGGTGTCAATTGGGTTACGGTGAGGTATGCATTGGTAATGGTTAGGTTTAGGGTTAGTTTTCAGGTTAGGGCATAGAAAGGATTGAAAATGACTGAAAGTCAATGGGAGTCAACACATGGTCCTCACTTGCCTTCACTTGCCCCCTCTCCAAATGTGGGTACACACCCATGCCATTATTGCCGTATGGTGATTAGGAAGGATGAAGAAACTCTGAGACTCTTACAGGATAAAACCATATTTGGAAGAAAAAAGGTTACATAATTTCTGTCTATATTAAGTGTAAAAAGCATCACTATTTCACAACTTTTAACGGAAATGATTGCACTCTGCCTGACATCACCGCTCACTGATATCAGTGACCATGAGTCACCTTCTGGGGACATGTATGATTTGAGCGAAATATGAGGAAAGAATAGCATCATAACACTTTAAAAAGTTGATTTTTCATTGCTTAGTATGATAATCTCCTTAAACCTTCCTTACTCCATTTAAACATTTCCTGATTGCTCTGAATCCAATGAGTATTCGGGTTAAACAGTAAGATTTGGTCAAAAAAAAAAAAAAAGAATGTAGATGATTAATGAGCTGAAATACTTTTATTGGCAGTCAAGAGAGGCTCTGCCTTCGAATCTGGTTGGGCGTTATCTACTAATTCTACCATTTTGCAAAAAAAAACACAAGTAACTAAAATGGATCTGTTTCAGTGACCAGGTCATCAGAGTTGAGGCGCAGTCGGAGGAACAGATCAAGCTGCTGCAGATTCTGGAGTCTAAAGGAAAGTGGAACGTATGGAAACACAAACCTCACACACTTTTCACAGCATTTAGGCTCTCTTAGCTGTTTTTTTTTTTTTTTGTAAGCTGCTAATTGACTTTCCCTTCTAATGCATTAAAACCATAGATTAGCCTTTTATCATGTATAGATTAATTTTTTCTCCAAAAAGAACCTTCATTCAGATAGTTAAGCATTTGAGTACAGACAACTTTTTAAGAAAAATTGCATAAACATTTTAGTTTCCTATACTGACTCACTTACACATGAAAAGAGGAGATATTGATCGTTCTCTGATTGGCTCATCTGGTATTTGCTGCTATCAGAGGCTATGAACAGACCTGTTACTCATCAAGCTTCATATTCCATTAATAAAAGATTCTGATTAGTAATCAACGCTGTTCTGTGAAACTGTCAAACGACTTCCTGATTCCAGCTGGACTTCTGGCTCCATCCGGTCTCCACTGAGCTCCCTGTAGATGTCAGAGTGCCCCGTTCCCATCTTAGTGACGTGAAGGAATACCTGCATGCTAATAGCATCCCTTTCACTGTCATGATTAAAGATGTCCAGGTTTGAAGCTCCCAAAGGTTTACTTTAAAAATCTGGGGGATGAAATGAAGTTAACTTCATCTACCCGCGATTTTCAGGAGCTTCTAGATCAGGAGAAAGCCGAGATGGAGAGGAACCATATCAGGGAGCGGAGCACCATGAGCTTTGACTTTGGAGCCTATCATACCCTAGAGACGGTAAGACTCACACATGAAAAATCCACAAACAAATCCCTTCCTGTGATCCACCTGAGGCAGATTAAAAATTACAGATCAGAAACCTAATGATGAGGGCATAAGGCAAGCGCCAAAAGGCTGTTGTTCCTTGCTATGGTGGTAATAATAAATAACTGAACTTTATTGATCTGACATTGGAGAAATGTACTCCCTGCATTTAACCCATCCCCTTTGGGAGCAGTGGGCTGCCATTGTGCGGTGCCCAGGAGGCAAATGGTGGTCTTGCTCAGAGAGCCAGTGTGGCAGTCTGTGGGAGTGGGTTTGGAACTCACAACCTCAGGATTCCAAGCTCTACGCCCTAACCACAAGGCTGCCACTCCCATACCCACTCCTGGTTTTAAATGTTTCTGATTGTTACTATGAAAACCGTATTAACCAGACATCATTTGCTGCACTAGGATAGCAATCAGTTCTCACTTATTTCTCTTCTTCTATTCGTGTCTTTTATGTCTTCCATTACAGCTACACTTTGTGTGAAAGCACAGATGAGGTTTTTATTCCCTTCACTTTTAGTCTTTTTCTGGTATTTTTTCCAAGATGTCCCTGTGTTTCCCTCCATCTTCCCTTAATCTTTGATCAACATTCCCGTCTTATCCAAAAACCAAAAAAAAACCCATAGCCTGATGCTACCCCTACCATGTTATAGTACACTGCCTGAATCTGTTTTCAGGGTCATATGCAGTGTTATACCACACATTTAGGCCAAAACCTGCTCTCTCTATGGAGTCAATTTTGTTCCAGTTTTGTTGCAAGAAAAAACATGTGTTTGTAAAAAAAAAAAGAATTAAAACCTTGAAAAGTTTGTCAATCAGAAAAAGGTTTGGGTAATAATTGCAGTTGTTGCAGTCAAAACCACAACAATATCTAGCACACTTGAAACTGTTACATTAAAGACTACATAGAAAACGAATCATTAAATTAATTTAATATACATGAGAAAAATAAACAAGTAGAGGTTCTACTTCATACACACTGTTAAGAACAAAAAATTAAATAAAGTTTTTACCTTATATAATATAAAATAACTTTGAAAAACTGTAATCTTTTTGTAAAAAAAAAAAGTTTTTTCCTCCCTGTATGGGTAGAGAAAAAATATTGACCTGATTTTATTTTGTTCAAAATAAAAAAAATAAATAAAAACTTTTGACATGATGATCTAGATTTAACTGAACAGAAGTCCTGCAAATTTAGTTTTATATTTTTAGAGCTCTGGCTTTGACAAAATTAGACTATATAGACACTGGCCACATTATTGACTTCATTCAGGAGCTGCATGGTTATAGGTGGATGCACAAAAATAAATGGCAGATTAATCATCACATGATGGCCATGACTTATCTATCTGATTCCCAAGCGTTAGTAATGTGTGGCCACGACTTAACATCTTGGGGGAAAAAAACAGTCTCTGTAGTTACGTGACACCTTATTTCCATACAGATCTACAGCTGGATGGACACACTGGTGGCTCAGCACCCAAAACTGGTGACTAAGCTGGAAATCGGCAGATCCTATGAGAACAGACCCATGTACGTCCTGAAGGTAGGAAAGATTTCAACAGGGAAAAAAAGGTAAATTTTAAAAGATTTTTAATAAGCAGCACATTTTGGTTGATTTTGTTTTTAGTTCAGCACTGGAGGCACCAACCGCCCTGCTATCTGGATGGACCTGGGCATTCACTCCAGAGAGTGGGTCTCTCAAGCCACAGGAGTGTGGACAGCCAACAAAGTAGGACAAGAGTGGAGCTTAAAAAGTCTTGCTTGTTATACTTCTTTTCCTGAATACCTTGTGTTCCTGCCCAGATTGCCACAGATTATGGCAGTGATGCATCTTTGACCTCTCTTCTGGACACCATGGATATTTACATGCTCATCGTGGCCAACCCAGATGGTTATGTTTTCAGCCACACTAAGGCAAGTCACCACTGCTTCAAATAGCTGTTTTCCTGTTATTAATTTTGTCTTACAGCAACCATATTTCCCCTTTTCTATTGAGCCATTTAAATAAAATGAGTCTAAATCGAAATTCAAAGAGAAAGTTATGATAAGCTTTATGGTTTGCAGGATCGGATGTGGCGTAAGACCCGTTCTAAGAACTCCGGCTATCAGTGTGTTGGGGTCGATCCCAACAGGAACTGGGATGCAGGATTTGGTGGTCAGTTTTGCACAGATGCTACATCAAAACTATCTGTTCACACAAAATTAACGTTAACATGAAAGAAATGGTATAAGATTATTGTCAAGTATGGCGTAACATTTTTCAGTCATGAAATTTGAAGAAAAATGTAATCTACTAATGAAACTTTAGAAAAAAGTTTTAATCAAAAAAAGTTTTAAGATCACATTTTGCGGTTTTCTACAATTTTAATCCTTGGAGTTCTATTTGTTCCTGTTGTACTTTTTAATTTTGGTACTTATTTTTTATTTTGCAATTCTATTTCATATTTAAACTTTTGAAAAGCTTCTGTCACTGATGGGGAAGTGATTTCATCTGTAATAGGAGTGAAGACGCATTTCTGTTGCTCTGCTGGACGTCAGCAACAACATATTAGTTGGTCCAGACCGTCTGGCTTGAAATAAAGAGAGCGTGATCCGTGAAACACAATTTAAAAAAAAATAAATTCATAACACTGAAATATTAAAAGAAATTACCTTTAAAAATATTAAATTTGTGAAAAATTGTGATTTAAATATTACATTTTGATTAATATATTCAGGTTTTAATTTTGTATTGTATTTTCTTTTTCAAGGCTTTATTGTAAATAGAAACCAGGACTGTAGTAAAAGGGGTTTATCTGGTAATAAATGAAGAGCTGGAGAATGCAGAGTATGAACTTTAGAGCCAGGGAGTTTGAATTTAGGGTTATAAGGTTTGAGAACGGTAGTGGCCCGCCAGTAATGGATCCACATTAGCTTGTCTAAGAAGATGAATCCATGGGAGCAGAGATCTAAGCAGACTTTTTGCGGGAGTGGCATGGAGCTTGGAATCCTAAGGTTCTGAGTTCAAGCCCCGCTCCCACAGACTGCCACTCTGGGTTCCTGAGCAAAGACCCATAACCCCACACTGCTCCCCGGGCGCCCCACGATGGCAGCACACTGCTCCCTAAAGGGATCGGTTAAATGCAGAGTTACATTTCTCCAAAGAAATTAAGAAAAAGTTCAATTATTATTCTTAAAAACTCCAATCTGAAACATTCGAAGGATTAAGCAGCTCCCCCACGTTTTTCTTTCCTTACTACATTTTCAAAGGAGAAAACAAACCTTTTCAAAGCTGTACTTTAATCAGTTCATCTCAGTTTGGTATTTTTATCAATTATTAAAAAGATGCATGATTATCTTGTGTGGTTTTGATTAATCATTTTATTATTTTCAGAAAATATATTCCGGGTAATATTTTTGTTTAGATCCCTGTTTGGGGCAGTCTCCTCTTAAAAATAATGACAAATGGGGGATGCTTTAGATGGTTTAGATGCTTGTCAGTACCAAAACATCCCCCGGGACACCTTTTTTTCCTCAAATGTTTTGGGTACAAAATAAACGCAAAAGGCAAAAATGACCTGATTCCACTAAATCTTCCTAAATTAATGTTAACATAACCATGATAACATTTCTAATTGTTCTAATCCCGATTGGAATAACTATTACTATCATCCTTTATAAGAAACCTGTTAATATTTACATAAAATATGAAAACTATTAAAACATTGCCTGCAGGTAAGATATTGAACGTTTAAAAACTTTAAACCTCACATCCAACTATTTTTCAGTTTTCTTTAATGCGTTTCTTCTTCCTGGTGATGGCCATCTAGAATTGCCCTGCTTAAGATGGCTGTCTGTTGGGGGAGCTCTGCTAGGTCAAGTCTGATGTTCTTTTATAGCTCCTACTTTGCTGGATCTGATTTTTTTTTTTTTATTCTTTTTGGACTTTTGTAACAATAGCAACCATAGAAAGTTTCAGTAAAATCTCTACAGCTGAAAAAAATGCTTTAACAGCTTCTGAAAGATCAGATCAGTAAAAAAAAGGCAGGAAGGATGATGAACTTCCTTTTCACCAGAATGTCAAACACCAACAGAATGTCTTCAATCAGTGGCTTCTCCAGATCCATTGCACGACAGAAAGAAATTCTTTCTGCCTACAGCTACCAACACCTACAGCTGGTTGGGAAAGAGTTGATGAGTTATTACAACATTTATTTTCCATTTGGACTTATTAAATGATTATTGAATAATAATTTTATATCCATCTACAGTCGGCTGGTTAATTAGATTAAAGTGGTTGTTTGTTATTAGTCAGATGGTCAAAATCCAGATCAATTAAAAAGTCTGTTTATGTTTTGATTTGGAACCTAAAAGCAGCACTGTGCTGGGACAGAAGCAATGCTTTTATTGGACTTTGGTTGTTTCACTCGACTAAGTCATACCTCAATGATTATACCATGACAAGTCAAAAACTGTAGAACATATTTCTTTAATTTTTGCTGCTTAATATGTACTTTAATCCAAACTGTGTCCAGGTCCTGGTGCCAGTAGCTATCCCTGCTCTGATTCCTATCACGGTCCTTCTGCTCACTCTGAGATCGAGGTGAAAAACATAGTAAATCTGATCCAGAGCCACGGCAACTTCAAGTCCTTCATCTCTGTGCACGCATACTCCCAGCTGCTCATGTACCCTTATGGCTATACCTGCAGGAGTGCTCCCGATCAGGCTGAGTTGGTAAGAAATGAGGCACCAAAGGAAGCAGTAATTGCTTCAATTTTTTGTTGCTTTTTAAAGTGACATGCATGGGTACAAGGTATAGTCCCCTTACCTCAGAAAGGAAGATCTCCCATCTCACTGAGTTTGTTTTAGGTTTAAGAAATTCACAAATAGGTGGAAGGCAAACAACTGTTTAGATGGGAGCCTTGCTTCAGTTAATTTTGGCAATAAATTCAAAAATGCCATTCCAGCAATATAACAGAAAGATATGAAAAGTTCTGTTTTTGTGACAAGAAAGTGAGGATTATTCATGTAGTGCCAGCAGTTTAATTGTATGCAAGTGGAGAGATGTTAGAGTAAAAATGTAACTGTTTAGTTTCAGAAACTGATAGCTAAAATGTAATTTGCAATGACTACATAATCCAACATTGCTGATCCCTAAATATCCATAATCCTAATTTTTAGAGCTGATTTTTACTCCCCATGAGTATGTAGTGATTGATATTTACTTGCATTGAGTCGTTCACTCTGTAGCCCTAGAAACTGAGCATGCATGCAGCGACAGTGGAAAGAGAAATTCCCTTTTAATAGAAAGCAGCAGCAGAACTGGTTACATGCATGCAACTGATGCCGAAACTACAGCAGAACCAGGCCCAACTCTGCCATGAAGTGAACAGCAGCAGCAGCCTAGGTGAAATTTCCTGCATGATGGAGTTACAGCTAAACAGAACCAGACCACATGAAGCTTCTGTGATGACCAAAAGCAGAGATAGCATAAAGTTTGGAGTTGAAGATGATGAAAAGGGGTCCCTGTCTTCTCCAGCAGCCTAAGCCAATAACAGCATAACTATAGAGATGGCTCAGGAAAGCGACATCTTATAGAGTGCTGGAAAAACAATGGCATGTCATAAAAACTTGAGTAATATGTACATTGTTCAGTTAAAAGGGTCCTAGAATGATTCTATAGGGTATTTGGTGGTGGTCCTTAAAGTCTCTGAATAGGATGTGAAACATTGGTTGGGCTGAAAATGGCATATTTGTTTTTCTATGAGCCCTAACGCAAACCTGGTTATTGAAGTAGTTCTAATCCGCACATGGTTCATGAATTATTATATTGCCTGCACGCTCTCATCCGCATTAAAAAACACCACCTGGCATAGTCTAAAATCGGGGATAATAAATCTGCCTCCGTGAACAACTATCTACACTATATTGCCAAAAGTATTTGCTCACCTGCCTTGACTCACATATGAGCTTAAGTGACATCCCGTTCCTAATCCATAGGGTTCAATATGACGTCGGTCCACCCTTTGCAGCTAGAACAGCTTCAACTCTTCTGGGAAGGCTGTCCACAAGGTTTAGGAGTGTGTTTATGGGAATTTTTGACCATTCTTCCAGAAGCGCATTTGTGAGGTCGCACACTGATGTTGGACGAGAAGGCCTGGCTCTCAGTCTCCGCTCTAATTCATCCCAAAGGTGTTCTATCGGGTTGAGGTCAGGACTCTGTGCAGGCCAGTCAAGTTCATCCACACCAGACTCTGTCATCCATGTCTTTATGGACCTTGCTTTGTGCACTGGTGCACAGTCATGTTGGAAGAGGAAGGGGCCAGCTCCAAACTGTTCCCACAAAGTTGGGAGCATGGAATTGTCCAAAATGTCTTGGTATGCTGAAGCATTCAGAGTTCCTTTCACTGGAACTAAGGGGCCAAGCCCAGCTCCTGAAAAACAACCCCACACCATAATCCCCCCTCCACCAAACTTTACACTTGGCACAATGCAGTCAGACAAGTACCGTTCTCCTGGCAACCGCCAAACCCAGACCCGTCCATCAGATTGCCAGATGGAGAAGCGCGATTCGTCACTCCAGAGAATGCGTCTCCACTGCTCTAGAGTCCAGTGGCGGCGTGCTTTACACCACCGCATCCGACGCTTTGCATTGCACTTGGTGATGTATGGCTTGGATGCAGCTGCTCGACCATGGAAACCCATTCCATGAAGCTCTCTGCGCACTGTTCTTGAGCTAATCTGAAGGCCACATGAAGTTTGGAGGTCTGTAGTGATTGACTCTGCAGAAAGTTGGCGACCTCTTCGCACTATGCGCGTCAGCATCCGCTGACCCCGCTCCGTCAGTTTACGTGGCCTACCACTTCGTGGCTGAGTTGCTGTCGTTCCCAAACACTTCCATTTTCTTATAATACAGCTGACAGTTGACTGTGGAATATTTAGGAGCGAGGAAATTTCACGACTGGATTTGTTGCACAGGTGGCATCCTATCACAGTTCCACGCTGGAATTCACTGAGCTCCTGAGAGCGACCCATTCTTTCACAAATGTTTGTAAAAACAGTCTGCATGCCTAGGTGCTTGAATTTATACACCTGTGGCCATGGAAGTGATTGGAACACCTGATTCCAATAATTTGGATGGGTGAGCAAATACTTTTGGCAATATAGTGTATATCAGGGAGACTCCCTGGAGACTTGGGATGTCTGTTACCGGCCCCAGCCCCCCCTCCTCCGGCTGAGGACAGGCGGCTCATGGCTCTCTGCTGTGGTCCGGTCCAGTCAGCGGCCCAGCAGTCAACACTTTATACCCGCCCCCCCGGGGTGTGACAAAAGTACAGGCCACAGTCAAATAAGGTAACGTCCTCGAATTGACGTGAATTCGGTGCTTCGTTTCAAGCGCTTGTTTTATGGTGGAAGTTTAGAATTGTGAAATTTGCAGAGAAAGGAGGTGTTGATGAGGTTTGAACTTCTCTGTACGTCCATTTCACCCATTGAACTATCGTTATTCATCTATGACAATGTTAACTCGGTTTTGCATTCTGTGACCCCTTTAATAAAACTGTAACCAACCTTCCCAGGTTTTCTTTTGAATATATAGACAAACTGCTGGCATAGAGTTTCATACTACGTCATAAACATTTCCACTTTAAGGAGATTTTTTTAAGTGCAATAATTAGTTTGGAAAAACATGACTGCTCTTTGTGGTGAGCCTTTGTCTTTTAGGATTTTTACATTTCTCTGGTACATTACAATTATATGATGCCTCCCCACTACAGCTGTGCGAACTCTTTGGGATGATAACTCCCCATAAAACATCTGAGATATCCCTTTAACAGGCCTGGAAGACTGTATTTTACTTTGTCCTACAATACCATAAGGCATCATCCGACTTGGTATATAATGTAAAGTTATCAAAGATATCAAAGATATTATAAACTCCTGCTTTTTAAAATCATTCTACATTTTATAAGAAATAAATGATTCTTACCTAAAATAAAACATCAGAGCAGATGAATAGTGCAACTATATTTAGAATTTTTTTTTTTTGGCCAGCTTTCCCCAGTTGAACTTCAAGTTTTTTTTTCTTTTATACATATTAATATTTTCCGTAATTCTTATACCATTTTCGTTTGTAGGACTCTGTTGCTAGAGCTGCAGTGCAGAAACTCACTTCCCTCTATGGCACCACCTACAGCGTTGGAAATATCTGCAACATCATCTGTAAGTAACACTTCTCCTTAAAACAACATTTGAAACCTTATTTCTAAGCTACAAGCCTGTTTCTTCCTCTTCTTTCAGATCAAGCCAGTGGCGGGAGCATTGACTGGTCCTACGATATCGGCATAAAATACTCTTTCGCTTTTGAGCTGAGGGACACTGGTAACTATGGTTTCATCCTGCCAGCCAATCAGATCATCCCCACTGCCTCTGAGACGTGGTTGGCCCTAAAGCACATCATGGAGTATGTTCGTGACCACCCCTATTAGTGGCTGAAGGTTTCATATTAAAAACAGCTTTTTTCTCAGACATCCTGGGACCAATAAAGCTTCTTTTCATCTCATTCTCTGCTGTCTTTTTGTGTTATAAAGTTGTATTTAATACATTTGGCAACAGTAACGTAACAGAAGAAAAGGACTGGCCAACAAAGACCTCAGCGACTCCCCATTACTAAGGGGTGGAGCTGGTTTTTTTTGGTTCAATTTGCATGTTTTCTAAGCCATAACAAGGCTTTTTTGGGCTACTCTTCAAAGCTTGGAACTCAACGCTAATCCAGACATTTTAATTTAAAAAAAGCTTCCTGGATGGAAAGCGATACGTCTTTAAACTTCAAAACAAAGTCCAGTGGTTTTTTTTTTTTTTTACTTTTTTGAAAAAGGGTTAGGCCTTTATGATAAAGTTTTCAGGTTTATTTAATTCAACCGGAACATTTGTTTACTTTTAACTTTGTTTCTAACTTCTTGTGGTCCACAACAAAAAACATTCACAGTATGTAGTATGTTGAATGATGGTGAAGTCCTTTGGAAATTGGAATTACAGTTGTGTCTAGTAATTCTCAATGATTTTGCTGGTAAAGCAGGAAGAATGGCGCTAGGCTTACTGCACCATGACCTCACTGTCGGAAGATGTCAGGAGTGAGGTTTTACTATATTTGTGCAAAAATGGCCACTCCCGGAATCCGTGAACGCAAAGTTCACTGATTCATTTCGTTACTGATTAATACTAAATTCAATAAATCCCTGCAAACTTATTGGTTTTAGGTATAAATAAGCCAGACTTTTCCTTTAAAGTCGATGTGATCAAGAAAGCAACTAAACCACTTTTCCATGTTTGCCTTCATCTTTTTCCCAGGGAAGCTAGATCCTTGTAGTTAGAACCATGGGCTAAGGCGGAGTTAGACAAATAAGCTTGCAGGTTTGTAAGGGCAGGCACCAGGGGCGTTGCTAGGCACAAAGCTTTACTGGGGCACTGGCCCCCTAGTGCATATGCCCCTCCTTCCATACATAAATACCTACAAGCACACTGCCCAACCCTGATACATTCCTACCAAAATTACCAGTTGAGATATTAATGAGTATAAGAGCATATTTGTTTTAACAAACATGAACATTTTCAACATTGCAGCTATAAAAAATAAGACATCAACAACTTTGACAAATAAAAAGTTTCCTTATACACATTCTGAAGTAATCATTAATTCCTAGGTTACAGAGTTTTAGTTCGGGGGAAAGTTTAACTCATCCTGAGATAAGTTTTCCTTTTATTTTTTGAGCATTAAAGTGTACCTCCTATTTTTCATTTTTGCAAAGCGGTCAATCAATAGACTGTGACTCAGCTTAGAAAGTTCTTCCTTTTCAACTGATATAATAGCAGGATGATGGAGCCTGTGTTGTCCCATTGTGCACCTCGGCCAAGTGTGGAGCCTTCTCAACACACTGAATGACCTTTCACAACTCCAGCTGTAGACTGGGATGGTGAGGAGATCTGGATGATCTGCGTTAGTGTTGGGAATATGATGTTATCAAGCAAGTTGAAAACACTGCATATCCTTGATGACAAGGCTTTCTTTTTCAACCAGGAAAAGCTTTCAAACCATTTTGAATTAAATTAACGTTTTTTTTACTCCAAATTTGTCCTGGGGATAGTGGGACAACTTCACTTGTTTAGCACCATCATGCTTTCACCCTAAGTCACTAATGTCCCCTTCTTGTTTGTGGAAGCTGGTTGTTGCTCCCTCATCACCTTCATGGTCCTGTCTCTCCTGTTCTTCACCTGTCTCTTGCCTGTCAGTCTCGCCTCCTCCTCCCTTTCTTACTCCAGCACCTTCATTCTCATTCTCTACAGCAAACATTAAAAAAACGTAAATTTATAATTATGTAAATATCTATTATATTGCTTATAACATCCCTAATTTAACTAGTTAGCTTAAATCACTAATTCATCACAGGACCTTACCTCCCTCCCTCTCATCTTGTGTTACTGCTTCCCTGTCTCTGCTTCGTGTGAGGAATTTCCTGATATCCATCTACAAACCAATGCAGTAATTTTCTGTTAGTAGCCTATAAATCATGTGGTTTCACTGGGAAAATAATAAAATTGACAGGTAAGAAACGTTACCAGAACTAAAAATGTGTCGCGGCCGCACAGTGTCCCATCCAACTCAGTTGAGAGCAGTGTGTTAGTTTACCTGCAGTTCATGCAGTGACATGTGCTGACGTGGGGGCGCTAATACATCCTCAATTTGGAGTTAACAACACACTTGCTGCGCATTTGAGTAGAAATATATGTCTCCTTCCGTTGGAATTATCTAAATTGATGCATTAAAAAAATGTAATACTGTTGCAAATATTCATGAGATTTATACTGGGGCACAGCTCATTTATACTGGGGCACGTGCCCCAGTAAATGGGGTCTGGCGACGCTGATGGCAGGCACCACAAGGGATAAAGAGTTTGTGTTACTCTGGAGCATCTGGGTATGCTCAGCAAAGGGAAGGAGTAAATCATTTAGAGCAGTCAGCCTCTGCTACTCACTTGGAAGTTGCTGGTCCCAGCTCATCCCATCTGTAAGCCTGAACCATTGAGTCCTTGATTTGGAGAAGTTGTGATATCATCAGATAAGGGCTGGACCATCTAGTAGGGCAGTCAGTCAGTCCGTCCGTCCATCCGTCCAACATGTCCTGGGCCTTCCTCGAGGCCTCCTCCCAATGGGACATGCCTTAAACACCACTCGAGGGAGATGACCAGGAAGCATCCAAAACGGATGCCCGAGCCACCTCAGCTGGCTCCTTTCGACATGGAGGAGCAATGACTCTACTCTGAGCTCCCCCCGGGTAACTGAGCTCCTCACCCGATCTCGAAGGGTGCGCCCAGCCACCCTGCCAAGGAAACTCATTTCGGCCGCTTGTATTCACAATCTTGTCCCTAGGCATAGGTGAGGGTGGGAACGTAGATTGATCGGTAAATCAAGAGCTTTGCCCCCTGACTCAGCTCCCTCTTCACCACGACAGTCAGATACAGCGACCGCATCACTACCGCTGCACCAATCTGTCTATCAATCTCATGCTCCATCCGTCCCTCACTCGTGAACAAGACCTCTACATACTTGAACTCCTCCACTTGAGACAAGGACTCTCCAGAGACCTTAAGAGGGGAGTCCATCTTTTCCAGTTGAGAACCATGGTCTCAGATTTGGAGGTGCTGATCCTCATCCCGGGCACTTCACTCTCAGCTGCAAACCACCCCGGTGCACATCAGGTCCTGGTTTGATAAGGCCAACAGGACAACATCATCTGCATTCATTCCCAAACCAGACACCCTCCGGTCCCTGGATGCGCCTAGAAATTCTGTCCAAAAATGGAATGAACAGAACGGAGAGAAAGGGCAGTTCTGACAGAGACTATCATGCACAGGTAATAGCTCTGACTGCTGGTGAAGATTCTTAGTCATCCAGGTCATAGTCATTCCAATAAAAGAACATTAAAAACAATCCACTGGACTTTATTTCCAAGTTTGACAACGTTTAGTTTCCCATCTAGGAAGCTTTTTCAATTCAAAATGTCATAGAATGTCACAATAGAGTGTTCTGACCAGCTGTCTCAATGTGTGGTGTGGAGGGTGCAGCACCTCGGACTGGAAGGAAGTGAGAAGAGTGCTGAGAACAGCATGGAGTTTTCCTCTCTACTGCCACAAAAAGCGTGCTTGGTGTGAGGGATTGCCTTTAAGTCAATCAGCGGGTTTCCCTTAGATAGAAAACTTTGAACCAATCTGTTTTGTCTCTGTACAGTGCCTTGAGGTGACCTATGTTCTGCATTGGCACTATATAAATAAACTGAAATTAATTGACATTTTATTGAACCTGGTTATTAATATTATTTTTTATTCTAGTTTATTAATTCTTAAATTGTTTCTTTTTATGCAAAGCCCATTGGCTACCCCTGTGGTTTTAAATTTGCTATAGAAATAAACTTGATTGACTGATACCTCTTAAGTACGACTTTATATGTCTTAAATTTCACCTTAAGAGTCAAATTTATTATTGTATATCACACAAGAACACAGACACACGTGTATATATATATATATATATATATATATATATATATATATATATATATATACACACACACTGTGTGCAGAATTATTAGGCAAACGAGTATTTTGACCACATCATGCTTTTCATACATGTTGTCCTACTCCAAGCTGTATAGCCTTTAAAGCCAAATCCCAATTAAGTAAATCAGTTGGTGTGAATCCCTGTAATGAGAAGGGGTGTGGCCTAATGACATTAAAACCCTATACAAGCTGTGCTTAATTATTAGGCAACTTCCTTTCCTTTGGCAAAATGGGTCAGAATTGAGATTTGACAG